>NC_061107.1:56465016-56482516 GCF_015104395.2 Macrobrachium nipponense | reverse complement strand
AAGTAACGAGCGGTAGATAGCGAAGAAAGTCGGCGTGCGATATTGCAATACCGAGCGCGAGAAATCGTGAAACGGGCAAATACACGCACACACGAGCTGTGCATAAAACGGTCAACAGACTAGAAAAACTGTATGCAGTGTATAAGCGAGGGAAAGACAGAAAGGACGAGTGTCGTATTATTGGAAAGAAGATTGCACTCCCCAAATCAAAACCAGCCAGACGCTGGTTACGATAGCAAGTGGAAGGAGGTGATCGTCAGCACAGTGATCAGCAGTACCTTCGCAGAACATCTGCGATGCTAAGAAACGGATCAAAGATGGCGGCCGGCAATGCGCGCCCGCCAAAAGTCTTTCCCGCCAAAGGGAAAGAAGAGTGCCTGGAGTCAGCTGTGTGTGCCCAAGAGAACAGGGTAAACCTTGTTGGGCAGCGGGAGGGATACCAGTTCTACCCCCCCTAAGAGTAGCAGAGTGAGGACTGTCGCCACCCGTAGGGGGGAACTCCCCCTACTGGACAGCACACCCCCCCTCAAGAGCGGGAATGGGTCGGAAGGAGATGGGCACTTTCCTCCTTCCCCTAGCCCCTCTAGGCTCTAGCCGTTGAGGAGACGGTATCCACCTTCAGGATGAATGGGGGAGTGTGGAGCTGTAAGCTTCGTCTGGTATAGACCAAGCTGTTAGAAGTAAGAAAAGCTGACAGCCGTCGGATGGCGGCTGACGACAGCAAGGGAGTGTAGCAAGACACTCCTCCCCTCCCCTCAAGAGGAAGGGGACGGCGACGTGGGAGAGAGAGGAGGGTCAGCTGGGATCCTTCCTTGGCACAAGGGACACGAGGAGAGTAATTACTGACCAGCGTGAATAATTGTCAGTGAGGGTCTTTGTGAAGAATTTAAACAGTATGGGTATGAAAATGTGGGCAACCCGCAATGAAACAAGTTTCTTTGGTTTTGTTTTATTCACAGTAGTTTAAAGTTTTTTTTTGTAAATATTATATTATCAAAAGGCTTTGTGATTAGTTTATTGTCTGTTCTGTGTTATTAGAATATGTCCTTTTGTATTCGAATTTTTTAAGTTATTCAAGTAATTTGTCTGAGAAATTTTGTTTTATCAGGAATAACGTAAACAATCAACTAGTGATATGTCGATTTCTTTTTTTTTTAATCAGATTTGTGGTAACTGAACCCTTTTGTGATTTATCTGTGATTGCAGTTTGAGTAATTTAATTACGAATTGTTCTTATTAGAGTCAATGAGTAGTAACCAATTCACTGATATTGCTTGCCATTAATGTTGTTGGAAATTGTTGATGTTTTTTTTATTTTTATTTTGTTCATTTTTATTGTTGGTTTTCAAGTCCTCCACCTTGAGGGTAGGAGACCAAACCCGCCCCCCCTAGAGCCTCTCCTCAATAGCCAAAGTGGTTGTCAGAGAACACCACCAATAGTGTTTAATGTTAAATTTATTGTTATTAGTAGTAGTTACCTGGGTGTTGACCTCTCTGAGATTCTCGTAGTTAAACCAGATTGTTATTCTTTTCAAGTACTAATGATACGAGTCCATTTAAGATCACTGGTCAATGCCCCGGGTTAGGTAAAGAGAGAGAAAAAAAAAAATAATAAAAAAAAAATGGAAAAATAAATGAATAAATGAGTAAACAAATAAAAAATAAATAAAATGAAATAAAATAACGATAATTTTAGTTAAGTAATAATACAGAAGCTAATGCCATTACCAAGGATAATGCCTATCCATTGCCCTCGATCGAAGTGCTTTTACTTAAAGTAAAGGAGAGTAAGTTTTTCGCCACATTGGATCTCAAGGCTTGCCCTGATGATGAAAGTAAAGAGAAAACGGCCTTTATAGCAATCGGCTATATGAATATAATTTCCTTCCCTTCAGGTTGAATATCTTACAGCTCATTTTCACGAGTAATGATACGCGTTTTAGCCTCTATAATTAGCATTGTGAGTTTTTGTATATTTAGATATCATTGTAGTTGGTGCTACTGTAGAGGAGCATAAAGGTAACCTGATACAAGTTTTGGAAGCATTAAGACGTCATGGGATGAAATAAATTTAGACAAATGAAAGTTTTTTCCGGAAAAGGGCCGAAGTAGAATTTTTGGGGCACCTAGTAACTTCTGAAGGCCTTAAGCCTTGTGCCAATAAAGTTGTAGCAATTAAAGAATTTCCACGACCAAAACATGCGAAAGATGTAGCCAGCTTCTACGGACTCGCGGGTTACTATCGGAAGTTCATTAGGAACTTTGGACGGATAGCGAGACCGTTAGATGCATTAAGGAAGCAACCTGATTTCCAATGGGGTGAGAAAGAGGAAGAAGCTTTTCAGAAATTAAAAGATGCCCTAAGGAGCGACAAACTCTTGGCGTAACCGAGGTTCGATCGTCCTTTTTTAGTGACCACATTCGCAAGTGATATTGCGATAGGAGTAATCTCCCAGATTGACGATGAAGGTAATGAAAGACCAGTTTGTTTTGCATCACGAGGATTAAAAGGGGCAGAGAATAATTATAGTACCTTCGATCGAGAGGCTTTGGCGGTCTTATGGTTGCTGGAGAGACACCATTATTTTTTTGTCGGGACATAAAATAGATTTTCACAGATCATCAACCATTAATGTACCAGCTGAAGAAGAGCGAGATTACAAATCGCCAAACTCGTTAGATCGAGCGAATTTTAGAGTTTGACATCATAAAGATTGAATATGTCCCAGGTAAGGTAATAGGATGGCGGATGCTCTCTCCAGGAAAATCATAAGAGTAACAACTCGTGCTACAGGGCGCGGGGAGGAGCGACAAAAGAAACCTCGTGACGTTGGTGGCACAGGCACTGCAGGCGTAGTGCCGGCAACGTCGCGACGGTATCCAATAAACCCCCGGAACAATTACATTCATCACGTAAGCGCGACGCGCAGAAAACGGGAATCTCGCAAGCACTCTCAGGTGAATGGGAGTGCCCGAGGCGGTAGATGGTTAAATGCAGGTGGAACTCCGTCCGGGGGATTCCAGAATAAATGCCCGGAGAATGAAAGTGTGGTTGATTTTTGTGGTTGGAGTGTGCGAGAATTGGTTGAAAGTCAGGTGTCTGAGGCTTGGATTAGTCAGATTAAGGCTTGTGTGGATGGTGAGAGTAACGAGTTCCCGAATTTTGTGCATTTATCAAAAAACGTGTTTTCATTGTGAAAGACGTCATGTTAAGTAAATAGGAAAAGGGCCGCTAATATCCGAGCCCAAGTCGTTCTTCCTCGAGCCTTGGTAGAGACAGATATACACATAGATCATGTTAGCACTTAAGCTGGACATGTAGGCATAGAAAGATCTTTTAGAAGAGCCCGTGAACATTTCTTTTGGGGATGGCTTGCTTTGAGACATAACTAGATTTGTAAGTAACTATCGTGTGTTTAATACGATGGAAAAGCAACCTGTTAAGTATTTTTTTTATTGAAAGAGCCATCCATTTTACTTATGTAAATCCTCTACGCCAGGCCATTACTGGCATAGAAAAATTCCTATTAGGGCACTCGAAGTGGTACTTGTTAAATTCTATCGTGAGCATTAAATGTGGTGAGACCACTCCCTGCGGCGCCAGGGTAATACAAGTATTATTGTGTTCGTGGGTGCGTATACACGCTCCCACCCATGGATAGGATGGTGGATAAAACCATGCCTGTTGGGATCACATCATGTGAAAGAAATTAATCGAAATACTGGCTTATTCCACTTAAATGTACTAGAAGCACAAAGCGAGAAACACCTGTCGCACACAGTATACGTCAAGACGTTTGGTGTACCACACCAACCAACCAGTATCCTGTACCCGAAGTTGGCCGGGTACCTGGGAGCCGAGCCAGAGAAAAACACCAGGGCGCAAGTGGGCGCCCGGCCGAGAGCAAGACCGAGCTCCCGAGCCTATGTCATAAGTAAATGCTATTTCAAAGTAAATGAAAGGGGTCAGTGAACAGAGTTTGTAAATGCCAACCCACGTCTTTGCCTAGGATCCAGAATCATACCAGTGTTATTTTTTTTTTAAATCTTATTTCTTGATATCTCGAATCAGATTGTAATTGTGTAACGAATTTATGTTGTTTGATATAACTTGTCCAAATTATTTTCAGAACAAATGTTATTACCTGTGGATCATATTCTTATGTGTAATTCTGTTTTGATGTGGTTATGTTGCTTTGTACGTTATTTTATTATTTTGATTTGTTGTTTTTTATTTGTGTTAAATTTGTCGCAACACCGATTCCATCCTATTTTATCTTTCATAAATTACACTAATGCTTGTAAAGTTTTTTTTTTTTTCACAGATGATGAAATTTTTGTTTGTTTGTGCCTGGATTTCCAAATTTATTTCTATGGTTCTTTAGTTATTTTTTTATTTTTTTTATGTGATAGTAGTAAATGCACATTGATGTTCCAGGAAGATTTTTTTTTATTTTCGTAAAATTCCATTGCATTATTTTTTGTTCTGTGTATGTTTAAATTATGTTTTTGTTATTTTGAAGAAATTTAATAGATTAACGTGATACAATGTCATTAAAAATGGATGCCATGTGTCGTGATTGCCAAGGGCATGTGGCTGAATGTGTAAAATTTTCTGTCTTTTTGTTTTCACCATTTTGTTTTGATTATGAACCTGAACTTATTGAATGATTTCTTTTTTTTTTGGTTTTGATCTGTTCCAGGCAAGAGTGATTGTTATTAGTTAATTTTTTTTTTTACAAGATCTTATGATGTTGTAAGACGTTGTTCAATTTACTTGTAACCTTTGGTTTGTACACACGTCAAATGGCCCCCTTTAAGATAGTTAATTTGAATTTAGATAAATCAGTACCTTGAGAAAAGAGACTTCTCGAGTGGGACAAGGCAAAGAGACCGTATAGCTTTGCGAGGACGCAAAGGAGTTTGGGGAGGGAGTTGATAAGCCATTCTAGAGGGCTATAAACAACTTCCCTAGAATATCGGAACATCTTACAAGACGCCATGAGGTCGTTAACGGTCATTCTCTCTCAGATGAAGAAAGCGTCACCTCCCCCAACATCCCCCAAAAAGTCCGTTGGGCAGCCAGACCCAATCATGGCCTAGAAGCAATATATCGGGGGTTTCTGGGGGGTATTGAGGAGAGAGGAAACCAAGCCGTCTCCTTGAGGGTCAGGAGTTAAGCGTCGGTCAAGAGAAGGGAAAGACGCACTTTCCCCTCGTGCCTCTGCCGGTTTCCGCTCGGTCTCAATCCCGCCGGTACTATAGATATTAAGTTCATTTCACTCGGGCCCTTGTGTAAATTTATTAGAATATAAGACCGGTGTTAAATTAATCACTGAGCGTTTGATTTCTGCATGACCCACAGTAACTTAAGAATCCCACGCGACCCAGGTCGGGGTCATAATTATATATTATATATATATATATATATATATATATATATATATATATATATATATATATATATATATATATATATATATATATATATACACACACACACATATATACATATAAGTATATATATAGTATATATATATATATATATATATATGTGTGTGGTGTGTGTGTGCGTGTGTGTGTGTAGGCAGTCCCCAGTTATTGGTAATCTGGTTTTACAACACTTGTCTGACGATGAAAATCAACAATTTTCAGTGCCGATTTCTGCTTACCGATGCTGATAATCAGGTATTAGTGCTGATATTTACCTAATAGTGGCTCTAATAACTGATCTGCAACTTTCTGTGCTCCAAAAATTGGTGATTTTCAGTTAACAGCTATTTTCAGATACAGTCACGCTCTCGGAAAGGAACCTCCACTGATAACGGGTGCCTGCCTGTGTGTGTGTGTGTGTGTGTATACACAGTCAATCTTACACAATTCAAGTTGTGCAAATTCAACAGTGCCAACTTTTCTTTGCAAACTAACTAATGCAAATACTTGCAAATCCCCAAGGAACCATGCAAAAGTGTTTGTTTAAATTCTAATGTAATTTATAAGTTTTCAAGCTTTTATGTGTAAATCAAATAACATTAAATAATAAAAATTATAATTTTCTCTCTCTTTCTCTATATTACTGAGATGAAAGAATTTTTATGGTTCATGAGTATGTTCATTAATATTTTCAAATAATAAGAAGATTAAATAATATAATAATGATATAATATAACATTAATAATATATCTGTAATTAAAGAATAGTATTTCAAAGAAGTAAAATAGCCTTTCCATTTCACTTTTACGTAAAGACAACTCTCTCTCTTTCTCTTTCACTGAGATGAGAGTATTTTTATAATACAGTATGTGTTTGTTAATATTTTCAAATATCAATATAAGGGTAATAAGAATAAACAGTAATAATAACATGATGAGCTGAGCTAAAGGATTTCTTGAATAAAAAAAAATGCATTACTAACCTGTGCATTTTTATCCTGAGGGGTCAGAGTAGCATCTTGTTTATCCAATTTTTTTTCCTGAGGAACTTCAATGGCAGATGCAAGTAAATTTGAAAAGGGTATTTCAGGCATAAAAAAGTCATCAGGCTTGGGGGGTTTAGCATCTACAAATGCCACTGACACCTTTCGTTCTGGCTGCTGCTGTTGCTGGACATAACCACGACAACTACTGTCACTGAAGAAAAAAACATTCATAAGTTTCCCCTAAATAAACACTTAGAACAAACAGAGAGTTTTATAAGTGTAAGAAAGAACTTTACAATGTGAGGAAGATATTTAAATTCCCAAAGATATGATTCAATGAAGTGAAAAGCTATCACACACAAACCCAAATTAAAATCAACGCAGGAAACTTCAACATAAAAACTAATAACTGATGCTCATCACTGCTTTGTGATAAGTTCTGTCTCTCACCCCAAACAATAGAGTAGTACCCCCCAAGTTTACAACAGTTACAGATTATGAATAAAACAGAGAAAGAATTCATGCATTAATGGGAAGTCAATAGTTTTTACAAAACGATCATTTTCATAAAATTAATTATTTGGATACTTACCTACTGTTAAAGTTAGCTTTTTCTTTGCTCCATTTGGTGCAATCAGCATCTAAATAATCAAGATACGCTTGACTAACTCGCTAGGACTGTCTTTGTATTCACCGATTTCCCACCAGATGGTGCTGGAATGTTTCCATTCTGTCATACTTCTTCATGACCACCCACTAAGATGTAGGGAGGCTGGGTGGGTTTCCACTTTAACATGAAAATTATCATTACATATTTAGAATGAATCTTGCCCACTGTTAAAGTTAGCTGACTACTACATTACTTCTTTGCCTTCAGCTTTTCCCATTTCTATATGGGGTCACTGTTTCTAGTCAGCCTTCTCCATCTTCCTCTGTCCTGTACATCTTGTTCTCTTAGACCCTTTTCCTTCATGTCATTTAATAATTTATCTTTCCACCTGAACTTTGGCATTCCCCTCCCTCTCCTGCCCTCCACCTCCATGTTCATAACCCTCTTACATACGTGTTCATCTTCTCTCCTCATGACATGACCAAACCATTTCAGTCTTTTTCCCGAGCTTTTTTTGAAACCTCTAATACTTTGACTGTCTCCTTGATCAATTCATTCTGGATCTTATCTCTTTTGTCACACCACACATCCACCTCAGCATTCTCATCTCGGCCACTTCCATTTTTCTTTCTTGTTCTTTCTTTATTGGCCAAGTCTCTGCCCCAGAGCATGGCTGGTCTAACTACGCCAAGCGAACTGAAACCTTTTTAATGGGGAGAAAAAAATTCTGAACATTCCCACCTGATGTGTGATCCTTACTGGCAAATACTGTCACTAGGCAGAACCACAACAGGGTGTAAGGTCCTCGTAGTGAGAAGTGTCAGAGGATCCTTACAGGAGAAATAGGACTACTATCTCCAAGAGTAATGGTGACTCCTGTGCCAGAGTCAAAAGCCCATAAATGACAGTCCAAAACTAAAGATAATTACCACCTTCACATATGAAGGTGCAATCCTATACACCAATGTGTACCTTCATACTCCCAAAATTCAATAGTAGGATTCCTAACAACTTAAAATTAGATGGAAAACTAAGGTTACTATTATAGTATGTATTTGATGCAGGAGATAGAGTCACTGCCGCAACGATAGGACTAAGGGCTTAACACTTCTTACTAAAATTGAACATTCGCAAAAAATTAAGCAAGATTAGTTTTAATTCCCAAGCTGCAAGACAAACCTTCTCTAAAAGATTTTAAAGGAAATAATTCATGTTTATGGTATGGAAGCCATGAGGATAATCTCCAAAAAAAGTAAAATACTCAAGAACCAACTACTATATGCGCATAGACTATAGACATCTTGGACATATGAGTGTTTGGCCTTCTAACACCACATATAAATGCTAAACTTTTCCTCTTACAGGTTTATGTCTGTCCAAGTAAACCCTCAAGAGTTCTAACTGGACATAAGAGACATTATTTCATTGCTACCTAAGCAGATAAATTATGGACTGTCGCAAATTTAGGAAGGGTAATACTAAGTCTACATACGAAAATTGCTCAAGATACGAAAGGTTGTTGCTGTAGTCCGAGATTCGCCCGGACTACCGATAACAATTTTGAAACTCGCGCGCTGCCAACTGAGTAGACTCGCCACCATCCTCCCGCTCTCCCATTGGTTCCTGATGCTAGTCACCCCCATGAGATCCTTCTCTCCTATAAGTCAGTATCCCTCCCACCATGCATCTACGTACTAGTACGTAGCAGCGTTCTTCTTCAGCCATTGCTTCTTACCAGTGTTATTGTTATCGTACGCACGTGGAATTCGTTCGTTCACATGTATACGATTTCGTTTGTTAACGTAAATTCGTGTTAGTGATTTCGTTGTGCTACTTTATTGTGTTGTGTGAGAACCTAATTAGTATATGCACTACATTACTTAATTATGTACAGTATAGTCATGGGTCCCAAGAAAGTTGCTGAAGTTCACAGACAGAAGAGAATGCCTTCTATGGAGACAAAGATGGAGATAATAAAAAAGTATGAAGCTTGCTTGCAGCTGAGTGTGATTGCTAAGGAATACGGCCGAAATCCGTCGACGATAGGCACCATCCTTAAGCAGAAGGAAGCCATCAAAGCAGCTACACCTTCCAAGGGCATAACTATTTTGCCCAACAAGAGGAGCCATGTGCATGATAAAATGGAAAGGCTGCTTCTTCTATGGATTGAGGACAAAGAAATCGATGGCGATACGATAACTGAGACGGCAATCTGCCAAAAGGCCAGCGCTGTTTTCGGCGATCTGATTGCCCAAGCCGAAGACGACGAAGGAGAGGGGACATCGACGGCAACCCAAGAGTTCAAGGCTTCTCATGGGTGGTTTGAAAAATTCCGTAAATGGACTGGCATCCATTCGGTGGTGAAGAAATTGAAACTTTGTAAAATACGTAAAGTATAAAAAAGTTTTAAAAAAATGTAAAAATAAAAAAAAAGACAAAAAAAAAAATTTAGTTTTAAGTTTTTTGTAAAGTTATGTGTTACAGTTTTGTTAATGTGTTTTGTAAAGTTTAGTTTGTTTTTCTAACATTTTTTTATGTTTCGTAAAGTTAAGTGTACTACGTATATGCCGTTTGTCCTCCTCCTCTGTCGCCACTTTCGGAGATAGCCTCACTCAAAAGGTAAGCTTCCACATTTTACTACATACGTACAGTATTTCTTGTATACCATGTACACTACTACACTTTATTTACAGGTAATTAGCAGTATGTATTAAGTTAGGTATTGTATGGTCCAAATTGTTGTAATTTACTGGGGTGTTTTTGGAGGGCTTGGAATGGATTAGCCATTTAACATGTAAAATGCGGTTCAAGATACGAAAAACTCGTGATACGAAGGGTGCCTCGGAACGGATTAATTTCGTATCTCGAGGTACCACTGTACTTACTAACCACTTCTTGACATATTCAGGGCGAGGAACTGTACTGTCCGCTTGTCAAGGTCACTGAAACACCACCAACTACAAGCCAAAAACCAAGAACCACAACCCACAACCCAACAACACAACACCCAAGGACCACAACCCCACAACTCAACAAAACAACAACAAACAAGGAATACAACCACAACTCAACAACACAGCAAACAAACAACATCCAAGGACCACAACCCCACAACTTAACAACACAACCACAACAAAAGACCACTGCACAAACAATCACTAACACAAAAAAACCAACACACACACACACCCACTAACAACACCAAGAAATCACAACTGCTCACCAACAACCCTCAACAACTCACATACAACTCAACAAAAACTCATAAGCACAACAAATCCAACAGCACAGGCACATCATCTCCAAGCAAACAATACCAAACTTACAACAACTAAACAAATCAACAACACACAACGTACTGACTAAAAACACAGAACTGTAACAGCTAACTCCAGCTGCACCAGCAGACAACCCAGAACTCACCAATAGCCAATTCAATCGTTAACCATCCAACCACCAATTATCATTACCAGCCCTCTCTCTCTCTCTTCTCTCTCTCTCTCTCTAGGACACACAGACGTTGTCAAATGGAACTCCATAACTCCTCCATATTGTCTCTCCCATTACATTTGACAACATCTTACACTAACAACACCAACGGATGCTCAGATGCAGGCCCCATGGATCTTGTTTGAGGGCCCTTATACACACACTTAGTTACACTGCCATCAATTTCTCCCAGACCACTTCAAGTCAAGACTCCCATTACCATCTCCCTCACTACCATCCTCCCAAATCCCATTCACTATCTCATCTACCCCTTCTAACTCTTGGCGTAATATCTGTCGTAACTCTGCCACCTAATCACTGACAATTCAAACCCACACATGCTGTATGTATTATTCCTTCCCTCAAAGTCATCCGTATTGCATGCCTTATCCACCATTTTTACCCTAACACTAACCCCTCTATCATGCAGCTCATGTTTCTCCCTTTCATTCCCTTTCCTTACCTTCGTCTGCTTTCTTCCATACTCAACCAACACCAACTGCCAATCTTCCAGACACACTGACACTTGGCTCACATTTATTCACCCTCAACCACTCACTCATCGCATTCTCCCGAACATACTGTGGTATTTCACTCCACTTATGGAGCTGGTTATTGTGTGCCCTAAGCTCATCCATAACTCAATCCACTCGGTCCCACTTCCAAAATCTCAAAAGGCCCTTCAAATTTCTCCCTTACCTTATTCATATTTATTCTCCCTTTCTCAACCACCTCTTTCAACACCTTATCTCCAATCCTAAAACTTTCAAACCTTTCACTCGCTTTCTTCCACAAGTCTCGATCACTCTTTGACAGACCCAACCGCAGCTTAACAATCCTTTCAAAATTCAACACATACTTACAAGGAGACATACCCATACTCTTCTACAGTGTGGTGTTATATACCCACACTGCACGTCCTACTTACATATCCCAATCATTGTCCCCTTTACTCATCATTCGCAAAATCTCGGTCATCATTCTAACAGTCCTTTCCGCCAAACCATTCGTACTGGGCATATACGGAGTAGAATACACATGGACAATACCTCATTCCTTCAACATTTCTTCAAATTCCCACCCCACAAACTCAGGCCCATTTTCACTCAACATTTTTGCCAGCTTACACACACACACATAGGCAACATCACTTGCCCCACCATCCACGCAACGGTTTCACTCCTCTTATCTTTGATGGGAACCGCATAGGCAGATTTACTCGTGATCCATCATCACAATCATTCCCACATGCCCCCTCACAGTCTTTGGCAACGAAACACAATCAATCACAAGCATTTCGAACAGCTCTTTCATCTGCAATCGCAACACAGGCAGACTTGCATGCACACTCTGATACTTTCCCCTCTGAGTCTTCACACGTAACAGCCACATCCCCACAAATCTTCTTCAACCCAGGCGCATACAAACTCTCTCTCATGCACTCCCACAACTTATTTTTCCCCATTGCCCAAACCAATCATGTACCAACAACCACCACATACTCACTGCTGACTCAACAGAAAACACCGGCACATACACTTACCTGTCATATACCTTTCCTGATGCAAAAAGTACACTATGTTTTTACAAACTACAAACCGTTTAGCAACGCTCTTATACACGCCTAATTCACACGGCCAATCTTCCACACGTACTCCCCCCAAAACACACTGCCGCAACATACTTATCTCCAAGCACTTATCTTGCATTTCCTCAATCTCCACCTGACTCAACAAATCATTTTCACTTCTAGCAATATCAATCACTACAAATGCACTACCATCCTGAATCCTAGCTATTATGCTACCCCCCTTACTAAGAATCCCATTTCCTATATCTATGCTTACATCATACATCCTAAAAAAATCCATCCCTATAAAAAAGCAAGCTGACATATAATTTTCTCCCAAGATTATAAAGTTATGTACAACTTCCAAATCTCCTAACCTAACCTTTAACTGCACCCCTTCCCACACTAAAATACTTCCTTGTCCCAACCCATGTATCCTCACACTTGTACACCACCTTTGCACTTCCCAATTGCATCTCTCTAGTTCACTCACCACTGACCCACTCACCAAGGAAGCTTGTGGCCCCGTATCAACCAAACCACAGTATTTACCATCATTTATTCTGACTATCGCCACCATTTTCCCTCGTGTCCCATGCACACACATTCACTGCCACGTCCACCTGGTCATCCACATCACAGTCATCCTCACTACATTCATCCTCAGCTACCACCCCACATATTCCCCTTTCTTAAGCAACCAATTACAACCATTTTCCCCACACTGAATCCTCACAACCCCATGCTCACTACCGGTACTTATCCTCCCTTGATACTCGACCAGTCTGTCCCATCCAAAATACAAAAACACCTTTATTCCAAACAACTCAGCTACTCCTAATGGCAATTAATGCCACATTTCCTCTTCCCCACCTTGTTCCTCCGTATATGCCACTCCCCTCACTTCACTCATCAACCTCACTCACAACTCATTCGCACTACCGAGTACCTTTGCAACCAGACTTCTCTCTTCCAAGTCTTTTAATGCCGAAAACAAACATTCACACACTGTCACCCCTTCAAACCTCTCCCTTACAACCAAACCCTCAGGCACCACATTCGGACCCCAGTCACTCTTCACGACACCGTTGCCCCCACCATGCATCCTAGACATTGTGTCAGCAATCACATTTTTACTTCCTGGCACATATTCTAATCTAAAATCAAACTCACTCAAATCTTCAATCGTCCTCGCGATCCTAGCATTCATACTCTCCTTCTTGATCATATACACCAATGGCCAATGGTCCGTCCGGATGATAAATTTTACCCCATACAAAAACACTTTCAGCGCTTTCACACAAAACCTTATTGCCGCAAGCTCCTTCTCAACCACCGAATACTTCTGCTCCGCTTTATTAAAAGCTTTACTTACATATGCAATTACTCTCAATTGTTCCTCCCCATTCACCTCTTGCATCTGTGCTAAACACCCTCCCATACTAACCTCGCTCGCATCAGTATACAGCTCAAGCTCACTCGCATCCTCACTATAGTCCGGAAAAGCTAAGGTGACATCTCTAGCAGCCTCCCCTTTCAATCTCTCAAATGCTCCCACCATTCGCTCATCCCACCTTAGCTTAGTACAATTTTTCTTCCCTGTCCATTCAGTCAACGGCTTCCCTATACCCGAACAATCGCTAACAAACTTCCTCCCAAAATCAATCAACCCCAAAAAACCCTTTAGCTCACGCACTGTCCGGGGACGCGGAAACTCCCTCACCTTTTCCACAAACTTTTCACTCTTCCTTACGCCACTAGCACTCACCTTATGACCAAGAAATTCCACTTCCCTAGCTAACCACGTACACTTCTCCAGCTTCACTTTCACTCCAACCTCTTCCAACTGCTCTAACTTGAGAAGCACCATACGTATTCTCCTCAACAGTTTCAATCGCAATCAAAATATCATCTATAAACAGTCATCTTCCTTCTATCAAATCCAGCCAACACCCCATTCATTGCCCTTTGAAGAGCAGCAAGCACGTTAGCCAACCCAAAACTCAACCGTTTAAACTGGTAGTGGCAACTACCACTTGAAAAAGCAGTAACAGGCCTGCTCCCCTCCTCAAGAGGCATCTGGTAATAGCCCTTTACCAGGTCCAATTTGGTAAACACTCTCATCCCATGCATCTTGTGCACATAATCTGACACCACAGTCATCAGAAATCGCTCCTTCACAGTCACTTCACTCACCCTCCCATAATCTACACACATCTGCAGACTTCCATCTGGCTTACGTACAGGGACTATGGGGCTATTCCAGGCACTCTCACTCCTCTCTATCCCTCCCACTCTCTCAAGCTCCTCAATCTCTTGGGTAATAGGCAGGGAAGTGTCGAGGACGCTGATATATGGGGGTTATCGTCTTCCAAAACTATCTTGAATTTGGGAAGCTCAGACCCCCAAAAATCCTCGTCACCACGACTCAACACACCCCGCCTATCCCACAACATCTGCATCAACCGCCTCCTCTCGTCGTCACTAAAATTCTCATCGATCTTAACTCTTCCTCTCAACTCATTATACTCCCAATCATCACCTTCTGTCACGCTACCTGTCATCACCTGCCGCACTTCAACATATCTTCGTCATCTGTACTCACCAACGCGTATAGCAAACCCACACAATCACCTTCACGTATACCCGCACTCGCTTTTTCCTAACACTCACCAATGAGGCTAAAAAAACCCGCGGATTCTCCATATCCAAAATCCCGTCGTTTACATGCACGGTTTGTTTGCAACCACACTCTCAACCACATATACACTTGTCACCTTTGACAATCCCAAGACTATCCAGCCACGCAACTTTCACACTAACAACTTCTCCGACTTCCCACGGCACCTTTACACTCTCTTACACAATTAACGGCACCCACTTCCATATTTTACTGGTTACCTCCCCATTCCTACCTAAGTACAACTCTCCACGTATGTTCCCCTTCATATACAACTTAACCATATTCGCGCTTGGACGGACCACCATCCCACACTTCCTCAAGAACCCGTACCCTAACAACATACCATACTTATCACTCACTCCCTCTATCACATAAAAGTCACTTTCATCCACCATTACCACTCCGATTTCTGCATTTTTACGCACCACTTCCACCACAGGCATACCTAAATTTCCTATTCCTTGTACCTCCCCTTTACACTCCCCAATTTCACACTCACTCCGCAACTTGTCGCAGCCATTCTTAAAAAGAACATTGACACTACACCCAGTATCAATCAAAGCAACCAAACACACCCCTTTGCATCTCACTTTTACACTCATACATTCATGAGCTCTATCCCCAAACCCCTTTTCATGTAACAATCCTTGACGCACATGCATCACTCTCACTGCCCGCATACCAGAGGACCCACCCAACTGAATCCCCTTTTCACCTAGTTTCCCGAATTCCCAGCCTGACTCATCCTCTTTCGCCTACACACACTCACCACGTGACCTTCCATTCAACATTCAACACATTTCACACGCTGTTCTTAACACATCCTAGCATAATACCCGTTCTTCCCGCAGTTGCTGCAAACTACGCTCATACGGGTACCCCGACATCCACTAGCTATGTGCCCTACCTGTCCACACCTATAACATTTAATATCCCTATCTTTCTTACACTCGCTCACTAAATGCCCCGTTTGCCCAAACCCGAAGCAGGCTCCTAACACCCACCGACATTCATTCTTCCTGTGTCCTGGCTTACCACATCTATAACACTGCTGCTCTCGCTCACAACTAACTGACCCCACTCTTCCAACACTCGCACTCCTATCTCTTTCAGGGCTAACTACACTCACGTTACTTGCCCTAACGCTCTTATCTACCACTCGCTCTGCCATTCGCCTCGGCCCTTCCAAAACTGCTTCCCTATAGCTTTTAAACTCTGGTACAACTTCACATAGTTCAGTCCTAACACTAACACTCCTACTCTCTTTCATACACCTATCTAACTCGTAATCTTCTACTATTTCTAAAATGTCATTCCACGTCAACCTTTCATTCGTCCATCGCATTTTCTCCTTACGGTTGATTCATAAACTCATATACACTCTCTGGTACAGTCGCCAACAACTTCCGCACTAACTCCTTGCACTCATTTATCCCTTTGTCCCCAAACTTTTTCCTGGCTAATGTTTCTAACCTACAGACATACACTGACGACGACTCACCAACATCCATTCTGGCCTCTTCAAAATCTTGCTTTCTCCTATATCTGACACTGCTCTTTATCCACTTTGCTCGTTCCACAATCTTGGCTGTCACACTCTCATACGGCACATTCTGTACATTCATCATTACCTCGTGCATACTCAGCAAAAATCCTGTCAAAAAGCTACCTAACTCTCTTGCCCAAACTCTTGTTATCCCCATACTTAGCCTCACAATACTTCTCATATTCCTTAAAAAAGTTCCCTATGTCCCTGCTACCATATTCCTCGTATTGTGCACATCGGGATACCTCTCTCACGTACACAGCCTTTCATACTTCCTGTTCACTCTCACTCTCACTTTCCCTACTTCCATTCTGACCCCTCTTTCCCTCTTCCAAATACAGCGAGTGAACTTCCATACTCACGTCCATACTCCTGATTACGCTCTTCATACACTTCTTCTTTCTACCTACCTATTTCCACTCACCACTATCTAAATCACTCTCAGCCCTTTCCCCAATGTATTCAGTCCTAGTCTCATCCTGTCTGTCACCCTTACAAACCTTTCCCTTAAGTCTTCTTTTCCTCAGCCCCCTTCTTATTCTTGTCCTCAGGTTTATCCTTATCCTGTGTCTTCCCCTTCTTTCCCTTACCTATCACAACCAAATCACCTTCGTCACTCGTACTCTCATCCACTTGCTCTTTCACTTTCTTTATCACTCCTGGCCTGTCACAAGACCCAGTAGGCCTACCTCCTACAGCTCCCTCTCCCATGAATCCCTTCACTATTTCCTGCATCACCTCCTGCACTACATTCATCATCACCCCAAATGTTTCGTCCATTTTCTCAACCATTCTCTCTTCCGATCCTTTCACCTCTTCTTTCATTTCCACTTTCGCACTCCTTAGCATTTCTCTCATTTCCTCTAACTCGCTCTTCAGCTCCTCACACTCTACCCTTAACCCCTCATTCTCCAATTCCAATCTTTCATTAGCTTCCCTCGCCAACTGTAACTCCTCCTTCAGCCTTTCTATCTCCTTAAAACCTTCCATCCTCACTTTCTCCACCAATCACACAACTCAATACCCCAATCGTCCTGCAACTGCCGCACCAACAATCCCTGTTCAGGCGCCAAAAATAATGTGGCGGGATCACAAGCTTAAAATACCGTGCACGGACGGGATGCCGAATGCATTTTTGTCGAAGGACAAGAAGCAGAAGCCAGGAAGCCGAACGGACAGAAAGC
>NC_061107.1:56420016-56460016 GCF_015104395.2 Macrobrachium nipponense | reverse complement strand
GGCACCAGTACTCTTTTCACGGTGGCAATACTCCATTATCGGTGCCGATAGCTGGAAATTGGAGTATTTCGGCCCTAGACCAGTGTCAAAAAACCAGATCACTGATAACCATGGCCAACAATAACTGGGGACTGCCTGTATATGAATAAACTTTTAGAGACAGGACATGGCCATGGATCGATGGCCTTGTGGCATCACAAGTACCCTTCCAAACTCTGAACTTTTCTGTGTGAAGAGTGTGGAGAGAAGGATATTAGGAGGCTGATATAGGAAAAATATAACAAAAAACACAAAGCATCTTACCCTGAGAACCATCACTAACAAATGTTCTACTTGACCTTTTCCCGGACATTCTGAAAAAATTGCACACGGCCTAATGAGGATCCAAACAGCCTACTTGAACTGGGAGCTCAAAACTTCAGTTAAGTTTACATGTGTAAAATTTCTCCACTAAGAATGTGAACCAGAACTCTACTGAAGCAGAACTTGAGAGTAAATTGGAAAATTCTACATGGAACTTGCGTTCAAAAAAGGCTGTAGGGGCAAGACCCTACAGAGAAGACTTCAATGGTAGCGCTACAGTAGTATAGAGGAAATTGGTTTTTGTGTGAATGATTGTTTGATTTTTTTCAATTATTTCGTTATTAGGTTGATTAGGTTAGGCAATTTTTAAACTAGTTTTTATGATTCAGTTTTTTATTTATTAATATTTGTGTTGTTCTTGCAGGTGAGGGATTGTTGACTAATATTGGTCTTTACTGATTTTTCATTGCAGTATTTGTACTGAATGGGAATGAGTGAGAGCCAAGGCTCCCCTTCACCTACACTCTACAGTAGAAGCTGAGAGATAGTTTTACCAGTTGGTTGTGGTCCTTTTTTTATATCTGAGCCCAGCAGCGAAGTGAAAGTGTGCTGGCTAAATTATCAGATGGCCTACAGAGTTTGTGGCTGCTGAATTTGGGAACAAGATTCAGAAATTGAAAACAGACAACCAGAGGCTCTCTGCAGAAGGAGCTGCTGACAAGGAAAATTTGAAGTTTTTGCAGTATCATTGCAGTACAGGCAGTCCCCGGGTTACGACGGTGTCGGCTTACGACGTTCCGAGGTTACGACGCTTGTCAATAGACGTTATTTCCAGGGTTATGACGCATGTTCCAGGGTTACTACACATGTTCCAGGGTTACGACGCCTACAACGCTCATCTGGGAGATGAAATATGACACCAATAATGCAAAATAATCAATATTTGAAGTTTTTTTATGAAAAATGCAATATGAATGCAGTTTACATAGTTTTCAATGCACCCAAAGCACTAAAAGTAAGGTTTTCTTAGGATTTTTGACAATGTTCCGGCTTACGACGATTTTCGGCTTACGACGCGTCTCAAGAACGGAGCCCCCGTCGTAACCTGGGGACCGCCTGTATTAGGATTAAGGAATTAAGTTTAAATCTGCAGGTGGTTGGGTAAAGTTAAGTTAAGCATTAGAGGATAAGGGTAGATTACAAGTTGTGAACTGTAATTTTATTTTAAGGACTAAATAAGGTTAAGGAAAATCTTAAGTTTAATTCACCGATCCTTCAAATCTGTTCCTATTAGTATCCTGCTCCAATTGTGTAACCTGAAAAGCCCCCACAGGGTTTAGGACCCTACAGGGAAGACTTAAAAGGGAGTGCTTTGAATTTCTAATCACCTGAATCAAGACATCTAGGTGATGACCTTAACACTAAGGGGTTAAGGAGACGATGACGAATCACTGTCAACAAAAGCTACTAATGGTTGAGTAGAACTACTTTATATGATTTTACACAACTGTTCTGTTACTTTACAACTGAATTGTACTGTTAAAGGAATAAGACATTCCTCCCATTAGCCTTGGAAGTGGGTCTATCATCTTCAGGACTAATAGTATAATTATTACCAACATATCTCAAATGTATTTATTTATCTGTTATAGATTGATATACTGAATATACATCCATCCTTACGTCACAAAATTTTGGCCGCAAAGCCAAGGACAGTGTTTATCTTTAGGTATGATACTAACCTATAGCATTAGGGCTATGTTACCTAAGCCTAAGGCAGTGTTTCTTAAAGTGTGGTCACTGGACTCCTAGGGGTTCATGGAATGTTCCATGGGGTCCATAGATAATTTGGCCGTTGGTATCAGATAATTTTTAAGCCAAAATGTGGCTCAAAAACATTTATGGCCAGAACATCCTAAATTCCTGTTTTTGTAACACCAAATCCTCTTGGCTTCTGACAATGGCGCTCTTCAGATTAGAATGGATACAATTTAACAACTTTGTGGAAGGCAGTGGTACAGTGGACGCCCCGTATTTGCATGTCCAGATTTGCCGACTCACGCATTCGCACTATTCTCTCGGTAACATTTCCCCCCCATTATTCAGGGAAAATGTGCCTATTTACAGTATTTTTCTATGAGAAATATCCAGAAATTCCTGGGTTTTTTTTTAATCATCATAAAATGCACTTTTTGTGATAAAACTAATGAAAAAACAAAGTATAAAAATTTCTAGTGGGTTTTTTCTTGAATTTTAACTAACCAAATAGGCTGTTTTCAGCGTTTTAACTATTCGTGGGGGGTCTGGTACACATCCCTGCAAATACAGGGAGACCACTGTATTTATGATCAAGCAACAATGTACCAATTGATGCCTGGCTGCCAGGATGGGGGCCGGCGGGTGGGACTAGGGAGCATCAGGAGTCAGATCACTTTCTGGCCATGAGAAACCCCACCTCTCTCTCTCTCTCTCTCTCTCTCTCTCTCTCTCTCTCTCTCTCTCTCTCTCTCTCTCTCTCTCTCTCTCTCAAATACTAATTACTGAATGAATAAGAATGAAATTAACATGGGTGGGACCGTTACACTCTGAGGGAATGAAGCTGAGAAGGAAAGAAGAAGGAATGAAGAAAAGCAGGATCATAATGAATTAAAAAAAGGAACGAAAGGAAGAACACAGGAAAATTACCAAACACCTAAAGTACTAAAGCAATGATGATAGAATAAAGAATTAATTAAACAACATGAGAATAAAAACTGCACTGATAATGAGAGAGAGAGAGAGAGAGAGAGAGAGAGAGAGAGAGAGAGAGAGAGAGAGAGAGAGAGAGAGAGAGAGAGTGAGTGTTTGGGTCTGCGTGACAGCAAAATTGATGGTAACAGAAACTGAATTATTCCAAACAGTTTGCTTTAAGAAACTGAATTAACTTGTTGCCATAATACTACCATAATTTAGTCAGAATCTGCCATCATTTATAAGCAAATTCCATAATTTTAACATTGTGGTACAATAATTTGGTACGGCTAGAAAAGCAACCCTGCTGGCTGCCCATCACCTGCCACCGCCACATGTAGTTCACCTCAGTTGATGTTAGGCTGCTGATGGAAACCTAAAGCAGTAGCTTGTGCTCCTCTTTGCAGATTTATTGAATTTTAAGGAAATCTTCTGGATTGTTTTGTCAACTTACTCCTTTTTTTTTATACCATTTGTAAAATGTTACCTATTTTAGATAAAAATTTAGAATAAAGACGGTGCAATTGCAGGGATTGGTAGACTGAAGGGCCTAGTAGCCGAGTACAATACATTGCACCACTTGTGATAAAGTTAGGCTATTGTAGTTTGGTCTCTCATAAAATCGGACTATCGTAAGACGAATTATCGTAACTTGAACACTACAGCTACCTGTACACTGTATAAACCTTATTATATCTTTACATACTCTAGACACCCAAAGAATTAAAGCTAGGCTTTTTTTTTCTCTTTACAGTATTTATAATGTACTGTACAGTACTACTGTATAGTAAATTCTATAGTACTATACTGCATAAATATACTTTTACTTATTGTGCCATTGTGGGATTACGGTGCCTCTGACTGGTCTAGAGTTTCGAAGAAGGTGTGCAGCGGCCGTAGGCTTTAAAATCGCTTAGAGTCAAAAATCACTTAACGTCGGCGACCAGGAATGGAACCCTGGCCGCTAACCAAGGGCCGCGGCCGCCTGTAGTTTTATCATAAAAAGTGCATTTTATGATAAAACTTATTAATAAAACAGGAATTTCTGGATATTTCTCATAGAAAAATACCACAAATAGGTGAATTTCCCATGAATAATGGGCAGATATGGTCCAGAAAGAAATCCGCGAATCTGGAGAACGTGAATACAGGGGTCCCCGCTGTATGTCAATTATTATTTTTCTCCTCAATCATCTAGGGAGCAAAAGAAGGTGGAGCAGAATGAGAGAGAGAGGAATTAACCTAGGCTACCCGGTAGGCTTCTGAAAGAGAAGCAGCAACACTGAATGACAAAAGGAAAAAACTCAGTAGGCTGCTGGTATGCCCTAAATGTCTACAAAACTATCTGCCTCTGACACAACAGGATGAAGAAATAGGGCAGGATATAAACACCCCAAAGACAGTCCTAGTGAGTTAGCCAGGGCTATTTTCATTTATTTAAATGCCGATCACACCACACTGTGCAAAGATAAAGCTAATTTTAAATGTAGGTAAGATTCATTCCAAATAATGGATATTAAAAATACATTATGTATAAGCTAGATAACCCATGGTGAAAGTGAATGATGAAAATGTTTGAAATAATATTTGATAATCCACATTTTGAAAATTAACTTCTTCACTTAAGGGCATGAAGACTTTTATCATTTTAATCTGATACCTGTACGAGAAAAATATCAAAATGAAGATATTAAATAACATACCTGCTAGTTCTAGATCGTGGAGTTGATGGCTGATCAAGGGGAGATGCTGTGAAGAATCTATTTGCATCCTGACTATCATCTGAGGTTTGTGTTGCCTCACTACTATCGTTACCCCTGAAAAAAAAAATTATGAAAATAAACTTGACTCCCTTACATGAATACCATTTGGGTAGCTTCTCAAGCAAGAACTGTGAATTATATGTTCAAGATGCTTTTTCTTTTCTTCTTTCATGAAAATGATATAGAGAGCTCCCAGGAAAATTTTATCAATTTTGAAAAATATTTAGAATAAATATTAATCAATAAAAATGTATATATAATTGTAAGGCTGCATGCACAAACAGACCTGTCACCTACAGGTAATTAATCCTTTTTATAGAAATAACATGGGCTTACTTGTAAAAAAAATATATAGTACATTACTGTGCTTTACTATAAAATGAAAAATAAAAGTTAAAAAATAAAGACAATAAGAGAGACAAACTATTTAACCAGGAACAGTAAAAAAAAAATTAGTTTTTATATTAAAATAAGGTTTTATATATAATTACCAAGTACTAACTACATAGCTCAAGTTTCTACTTTTTGGCAGTTCAAAATTTGAGCAATTATGGTAATGTGCTTTTGTTTTGGTGTTTAAAGCCAATTTGCTTGTGCTTTATGTCCATGACAGGGGAGGTGGGGTGGGAGGGGATAACTTTGATCATGTAGTTACTTGGTAAGTATTTATAAAACCTTTTTTTATTATAAAATATAATTTTTATAACAGTAGCTTCTTAACTAGTACATAGTACTAGCTGAATCCCACATTGACAGGAGGTGGGATGCATGGACATAATCTACTTAAAAACATTCAGTAAAGATATGAATTTGAAATAAAAAGGTAGCTAGCATTGGTGAAATGCTTGTTGTAACCTTACCTGGTGGGTGAGAGAGCTTTGACAAGAAGATACTGCCTCTGGTTGGTGCTCATCTCAACCTGTAGAGACGTGGCAGTAAAGCCGAGAGTTGACTCTACTTCAGTGGGGAACCTTGCAACTGAGGAGTATTCTGAAGGCTGACAAGGTATAACCAAAATACAAATGCCCTTGCCCTGGGTACAGCATAACAGGATAACAGTTACCACACCAAAAACAACAAAACCAACACCCAACCATATAAAACAGACTGGTGGGTACTCATGTTACATAGTACCACCAGGCTTCCCCAAATTCAAAATCCTCAATCAAGGTGAGGAGATAGGGAACTAGAAAAGTTACTCCTTACCCTTCGTCACCCAATATCATGCCAACCACAGCCAAAGGGCCCAACATACTGCAATTACTGTATACTGTCTCCACATCGTGTAAATAATGGGAGGCGTACACTGATTTTGACTTCCAGTGGGTTGATTGAAGAATCGTGGAGATTGTCCTCTTAAATCTTTGAGTCTGACTCAGTAATAACACTCCTTAGAAAGAAAGCCAAGGTGTTCTTAGCTAATGGATGTAAGGGGTTCCTCACAACAACACTAATTCTGAGAGGGTCCTCTGGTCCTCTTGGTTCTATCCAAGTAAAGTTAAAGTGTTCTAACCAAGCAAAGAGTTCTCTTTAGGTCTGCTAGCCCAAGGATATCAACCTCTAACCTCGTTCTTGACTGTAAAAGAACAGGGCTAGAGGTTTGAAGGAGTTTTGTTCTTTGCCATAAAACCAAGTACCAATGAGTAGACTGCATCCCCTTGTGAAAAATCAATGGCGGCAGTGCAAATGGATCCCGAAACATAACAAGAGTGTGAAACATACAAGAATAATAAAGGACAAATAAAAAGGAAGGTGAAGTGCAAGACAGAGCTCAAGAATTTGGAAACAAAGAAGAAAACAGATGGTGAGGTGAAACATAACAAGTGAACTAGAGAAGAAACAACTCTGGCGAAAACATTCCTGCATACAGACGTCAAGGAGGATAGCCGTAGTCAAGATTTAACAAGAAGGCATAATTGGTAGTAAGCAGCAAACACCCTTGTTAGTCACGGAAGAGGAAAAGGTGAAGAAATTCAAGAGAATTCAGTGTACATAGAACAACAGTCAAACTGAACGGCAAAAGTAAGTTGTGTTGGAAAAATTTTATTCTCTCTCAAAGAAAATGTAAAAACTTTTTTATATACTCACTCTCTCTCTCTCTTTCTCTCTCTCAAAAAAAAAATATTTATAGGTGTTTAATAGATAGGTATTTTTGACATTATGCCAATTCTTTTGATGAATTGTTATTGATAACTAATCAATAGATAGATATATTTAATACTGCAAAAATGTTTTGAGGAATTGATGTTGACAGATGTTTTTAATAGATAGAATTTGATATTATGCCAGGCCTCTTTGATGAATTGTTTGAATACTGTTAGGTTAGCCCATACGATTTAAGATGACCACCAGACAGAAGCATGGAAAGAAGCAAATGCTCTCTTTGGAGACAAAGATGGAGATTATCAAGAAGTATGAAGCTGGTATGCGATTGAGTGTGATCGCCAAGGAATACAGCCGAAATCCGTCGACAATAGGCACCATCCTTAAGCAGAAGGATGTCATCAAAGCAGCTACACCTTCCAAGGGCATCACTATTTTGTCCAGCAAGAGGACCCATGTGCACGACGAGATGGAACGGCTGCTTCTTGTCTGGATAAAAGACAAAGAAATCGCTGGCGATCGGAAGGGGAACTGACATTCTCCAACCTCCCTTTGTCTCCTACCAAAGTAGATGGCTGCCTGTGCGACATCTTACTACTCTTGGCAGGAGAACTCCCTTAGAAATCGGAAGAAAATCGCTCCGGACTGCTCCAATGACTGCAACCTGAAGTCTGGGGTGTCATTTCACGACGCTGTTCGATCGTGGAAAATTTCCTTTTAAGAAGTCTTGATGTAAGACGCCAGCCCCGTTTGGGAGCTGCATCGTCCGATGAAGAGCATACACTTACCTCGCCTTTCCAATGACTAGGGTGAGTGTCCTGGGAAGCGTCAACAGGAACGCTCGAGGGGACGACTGCTCGGGAGCTAACGCCTCTCGCCTCCCTTCGTCTGTCGACATTCCTTCTCACCGGGGTTGGTGAGCTTGGAAGAGGTCTAGGACTAGGAGCACAATAGGTCCGAGCAGCCACACCCTCCACTGCACTGATTTTAGCACTAGTACTTGCACTTGCACTTTTCAACTCTCTGACCACAATTTTGCTCTGTCTTCTGCGAGAGATTCTACTTTCTCACCCAGAGCTTGAATGGCTACCAACATATCTTTAAGAGTTGGATCATTAGATTTATCAAGAGTGGGCTCAGGAAAAAATTCTACAGGGGAAGGATTAATAGGCTCGTTAACACAGGAAACAGAACTAGCCCTAGAAGAACGAGACATACTTTTACTCCTTCTGATCCTGTCTCTCTCAAATTTACGTACATAGCGATCATATTCCATCCACTCATCATTATCCAAAATTACACATTCATCACATCTATTATCCAACTCGCAAACTTTATCTCTACATTTCACACAAATGGAGTGAGGATCTAAGGCGGCTTTAGGAAGCCGGGTCTTACATCCCCTCACACACTTCCTAACACTTGAAGAGTCAGACATATTAGAAAAGTAAAAGAGAGATCAAGAAAAGCAAGGGTCGAACCAACAAAATCTAAACAGTACCAAGAAAATCCAAAAAACAAATCCCAAAACAAGCAAAAGCCAAAGCCAAAGTGTACTTCACCAAACTAATTGCGAAAAAACACGGGCGAAAGCGAGCGAAAATCCACGATGTTCACCGAAACGGCGGCAGGGAAGATCTGAGGAATAGTTGGAATGGTTCCAGGTACCTGGGTAGAGCGCGCACAGGTGGTACACCTGACTACCCAATCGGCGATTGCCGCGAGTTTTGAAATTCTGCCGTGACGTCACAGGGACTTAAGCTATATATATAACTACCAGGTAAGTTAGATGTTTAAAAAGACAGAAGGTTTGTATATGATGTAGCAACAGACACATCTCTCACACCTCAATGGAATGCCAGAGAATCGAACTCACAGCCACCGAGGTGGTATGCCAACACCATACCGACCATGCCACTGAGGTGCTTATGGGAGGGTGTCAAACCTGCCCACACTTGGCAGTGCTTCCATGTTATTTTCAGTTGAAGGCATCTTCTGTGTAGCACTGGTATTTCTTATTTAATTTTGCATTTTCTGTATGTATGTTCCCATTTCTAAAGTAATGCTTTCAGTTAGGACATCAGGAAACATTTTATGAATGCAGGAAGCATCCAAGCTTGGTGAAACTCTAAACACCAATTCAATGAAATCTATTCTTAGGGTATAAAAAGTTGTAGTTAAGAACTAAAGCAATAGAAATGAGCCGTTTCTTTCTCCATACTTTTACGCATTTCCTTCTCACGACAGATATTTTAGAGTGAAAGCTATCTCTGGTATTTCTTAAATGAACCCTTTATATACCTTACATAATATTTTATAGTGGAGATATTTTCATATATTTTCTCCTTATTTAAGTGATTTTCCTTTACAGAATTTATATGATTTAGGCTCTTAGAAAATAACCTTCAATCTCAGTTTGCATAGACTATCCAGGATTCCAGATTCTTCATTAACTATGTTATTCTGCATATCTCTTAAGTTTAAAATTTCTTCTACACTAGACCCTTTCCTATGAATATGAGAAAGGTCTAGCAGAGGAAGATGCTTTCAATAGAAATCTCCTTTCCCATCATTATCCCTACATTAAGAGGTCATTTGCCTGATGCTCCTTCTCAACTGCCTTCTATCAAAGGCATCATCCTCCACCAAACCTCCTCTTTCCATATCTTCCTTCACTTTATCTTGCCACCTAATTCTCTGTTACCCTCTCGATCTTCTTCCTCTAACAGGTTCCTGCCAAGCTCTTTTTACTCCCTCCTCGGCATCCATTCTCAAAACATGCCCTTACCATCTCAATTGTGACTCTCTTATCTCCTCTGAAATCTTTACCAAGCTTACCCCTCTTATTTCATCATTTTCCAATCTCTCAAGCAGCAAAATTCCCATAATCCACCTCAGCTTTTTCATCTCTGTTCTCTCAAGCTTTACTTCCTCTTTTCCTCTTAGCCCAATTTTCCAATCCATCCATTAACACTGGTCATATCACTGTTCTATAGTTCTTGACTTTTAGCTTGATTGGCATTTTCTTATCACATACTACTTCAGCTATCTCTCTCCACTTCCCCCAAAGCAGCTTTTATCCTACTGTCTACTTCAGCTTCATATCCTCTCTTTTGGCTTGAAGTAGATTTTAAGTATTTAAACTTTTCCACCTGTTCCATAATCATGCCTCTTCCTTCGTGTCTCTATCTTCCCTACTGCACACCAAAATCTCTTGTTTTTTTTACATTCACCTTTAAATCACCCCTCCCTAAAGACTCCTGCCACTCTCCAACCCTTCTCTGTAGGTCTTACTCATTTTAAACAGTAACCAGCAGATCACTGGTATACAATACCTCCCACAGCTCTTCCTTCCTGATATCTTCACTTAACACATCCATGACCAGCACAAACAAAATGGGCTTAATGTTGTCCACTGGTTTTATCCAATACTAACTTTCAAAGTTTTCTGTTTCCCCAACTGCATTTATTACTTTTGTGCTCGTTCTATGATATATTATCTAAACCAGCCTAACCCACTTTTCTTGGACTTTCTTCTTCCTCAAACACCAAAACATCACATCTCTTGGGATTCTATAGTATGCTTTCTCTAGGTTTATAAATGCACAATAGAGCTCCTGGTTTCCCTCTAGCCTTTTTTCCCTGTAGCTGTCTTACTATGAAGATGGCACCCACTGTCCCTCCTCCTCTCATGAATACATACCGCTGTTTTTCCTGATTTTTACAATCCCTCTCAATCTCTCATCCAGTATCCTCATTCAAACTTTCAATCCATGCTCTGTTAGTTTAATTCCCCTGTGCTTTCCACAACCCATGACATTTGCTTGTATATATATATATATATATATATATATATATATATATATATATATATATATATATATGATATATATAGATATGTAATATATATATAATATATTATAGTACAGTGTTTCCCGTATTCACAGGGGATGCATACCAGACCATGTCCCCCGCATATAGCTAAAATCTGCAAATACTTAGAAACCCCTAAAAATACTTATAACTGTCTATTTTAATAGTTCAAATGCAAGAAAAATCCTCTAACAATGCTTAGAACTGAATATTTTCATTGTTTTATCGTAAAATGTGCATCAAGTAATGAAAATGATATGAAAATATAGTGATTTGTGAATTTTTCTCAATGAAAAATATTGTCAATAGGCAAATTTTCCATGAATAATGGGTACATATGGGCCAAAGAGAATTCTGTGAATCTCAAGAACGTGAATATGGAGGGTCCAGTGTATACCAATAGACTCTCCTCTCAGTTCCTTTGCATTACATCCTCTTTACATAGAGCTTTTAATACATCCAGCATCTATTTCTCCCCCTCTGCACCTAGTAATTTGAATATTTCAATTTGGAACTTTGATGGACCTGGTGCTTTACCAGTCTTTATTTTACTTCTGTATCCTCTATCTCCGTAATATTACTGGTCATCCCTCTACTCTGTGTGTCCTCTATCTCCTCTCTCTCATTTTCAGTATTTAAAAGTTGTTCAAAATACTCTCAGCCACTCTTCCTAATGTCTTCATTCCTATGCAATATATTTTCATTTCTATCCTTGATCACACCCAATTTACCTAAACCCTTTCTCTGCCATTTCCTCAACTTTGAAATCTTATAGATATCCTTCTCTTGTTCCTAGTCTTTCATTCAACTGCTCTGCTGCACTTCCAATAGCCACAACTTCCCTCCTCATATTTTTTTCCTTTTCTCTGTATCATTCCACTGCACTCTGAGCTTGCCTTACTTTTCAGTCCTTAAATGTTTTGATTTTCTTTTAACTGATTCTTGCAACTCTCCATTCCACCACACTTTTCTTCTCTCGACACTCCATATCCGCTGGTTTTTCCCACCAGTTCCTCTGCTTCTCCCAAACATATTTCTCCCAGGTCTGCCCAGATATTTTCCACTGTTACCCAGTCCAAATTCTACATTCCCCCTTTCCAGCCACCTCTCTCTCTCTCAGTCCTCCTAAATTGCCCCCCCCCCCCCTTTCTCCTTTAAGGTCCCAAATCTTAATTCTAGAGCTCCTCTTTCTCTTCTGGGTTTTCCTAACTCTCATTGTAAAATAGAAATGGCTGACGAATAAGCAACAGGATACTTAACTCCTTACATTACAGATAGCAGTGGAGATGAAGCAGAAGACACCTTACCTATCTGTTCCTCTTCGACAATGTCTGGGGGACACTTCTGGTTTGAAGTGATCACTTTTGAGCATGATGGCATCCTGTGCAGGGCTGCAATTGGGTGGGCTAAATGTGATTTTTGTACGGTAGTTGACACTTAACAACATTGTTGATTCAGGAGTTGTAACCTGCCCTAATCGTGCACGTACTGGATTATCCCCTGAAAGAGAAAAGAAAATTAAGGTAATACATTCCTTTTAATTTCTAACTTACTTTAACTACAAGAGGTTTTAAAATACAATACTTAAAAACCATGCAAAAAAATCTAGAATTGTCATACCCGTAAAATTATGCAATCTCTAAGCACAAATGATGTACCACAAATAATGTACAGCAACATGTCACAGTCTAAAGGCATACCTCAAAAAAGCATCAATAATACTAATACTGTGAGCTTAACCCACCAATAAAAGATAAAATATCTTGACAATACAAAATAGTTCACTGAAATACATTCACAATGTACAATCAATCTGATCTAAGATTATAAGAAAAAATGGAATTACTTTCAGAAACAACAAAATTATATTGATTCTTTACAAACCCATCAATTATTTATAATCTAGCTCAATTTTGCATTCAACAAAATCTTAGAAGAGTTTCTCATAAAAAAAAAACCTTCATTCTCAGTACTTATCTTTCCATTTGAGTGTTCATACTTATATTGATCCCAAACCTTTGTCAACTGATTTTCATTTCTTATTTCACTAACGATTATGCTCGCACGGCATCCTAAATTCAAAATTCGCGGTTATGAGGCTGTTGCCAAGTGGGCTATGATTGGCCCCATCCACTGCAACAGGAGCGTGGAAGTGACGTTAGCCGTATGGCGTCATTCTATTTATTGCCACTAAGACCATGAAAATCAGATGGGAGAAGGGAAGGCTCTAATTACTGCCTCTGGTTGGTTCACATCTTAACCTTGTAGTGGCATGGCAGTGTGCCAGGAATCGCCTCTATATCAGTGGGAGTCTTGCAACTGAGGGTATGCATGATCGCTGACAATACTTAATACAGGAAAAAAATTTGCCCTTGCCATGGGTGCAGTACCACAAAAACAAACAAGACAACAACTGTCACCAGCACTCCAGGTATGACAACCCCTAGGCTCCCCAAAAACTTGACATCCTTATAACAAGGCAAAGAGACAGAAGAGAGACAGTGTCTCTCCTATGCTTCCCCCAATACCATGCCAGCCACTGCCAAAAGACCAAGGGTACTGCAGTTTTCCAGTATGTACTGTTTCCACTTCTTTCAAATAATAAGACATGAAGATCGACTTGCACCTCCAATAAGTCGACTGAAGAACTTCCGAGAGGGACAAATTGTTTGAAAGTGAGAGAGGGTGCTATTGCTCTGACTTCATGCGTTTAACTTTGATGAAGGGAACGCATTTTCCTGAATCTGGGAATGTGCTTTGGAGATCAGGTCTCGATATTTAATGACATTCTTAGAAAGAGAGCAAGAAGGATTCTTGATAGAATACCAGAGGTTACTAGGTCTGATTTTCTCAGTCCTATGTAGATAGTACCTAGGGTTCTGGCTGGGCAAAGAACCCTTTTCTCTTTCTCTGGGCTCAGGATATCCATTAAATTCTAGATATGGAAGGTGCGAGGCCATGGTTAGCTGGATCCTCATTCTTAGCCAAGAAGCCAAAGGTGAAATAGCTGACTGCATCGCCTTGGGAGAAGCCTATTTGTAACCCGGGGACTGCCTGTACAGTGAATTAGTAAGATTTTAGTTTATAAATTTAAAAAATTATGTAAGAATGAAGGAAATCCCAGTCTTCTCTCTCAAACTCCAGGTACTAAAGCTGTCAAATATATCAAGTAATGGGACCAGAGGGAGAGGAGCTGTTGTGTTATTGCCACCAAGTGCTCACACAATTTCTCTCTCTCTCTCTCTCTCTCTCTCTCTCTCTCTCTCTCTCTCTCTCTCTCTCTCTCTCTCTCTCTCTCTCTCTCTCTCTCTCTCTCTCTCTCTCTCTCATTTACTGAGACTCGAGAATTTGTATAGTAAATATATATACATATACTATGTGTTTTTAATATTTTCAAATAATAATAATAATAATAATAATAACAACAGTAATAATAATAATAATAATATTAATATAACTGTAATTACAAAATTCATATTATGTGATAGTATTTTAAAGAAATACAATAGTATTTCAAAGAAATACAATAATCTAACAATTTCACACCTTTAATTAAGGATAACTCACTCTCTCTTCCTTTCTCCCTTTTGCCACACAAGATATGTATGTCATAGTGGTAACCGCCCTCCCTCTGTTTCGCTAGAAGTGTTACAAGTATGTTCTGAGAGAACAGAGATAAACACTCTCTCTCTCCCTCTCTCTTTAACTGAGATGAAAGAATTTTTATAGTACTAGTATGTAACATGTTTATTGATATTTTTAGTTGTTGTTGTTGTTAATAATAATAATCAATAATAATAATCATAATAATAATAATATAATAATATATAATAAAATAATATATAATATAATAATAAATAATAATAAGAATAATAATAATAATAATAATAATAATAATAATAATAATAATAATAATAATATGTGGCGCCGTGGAGGAGTGGGTTAGGTCCTCAATGGACTTAAGTCAAGTTAAGCAACATTGGGGCTGGCCAGTCGTTGGATGGGTGACCGCTCTCCTCGGCGTTGATTCCTTGGGAAAGGATCTTTACCATAATTTCCTCAGTCTACTCAGCTGTAAATGAGTACCTACCCTGATGGGAGGGGTAAGGGTCCAGCTATGGGTTAAATAGCAAAACTCAGCAATGATGGAAAGAAATGAAGGAATAAACGACAACGACGTAAATGGAACCTCTGGCAACAGAGGAGCTTCGTCCGGCAACCAGGTATTCAACCCAATTGAAGGGGAAGAGGGTCAGGTACTTGGAGGTCGTCATCCAGCAACTGATCACCACAACGAAAGTAATCAACAGCCTGAGATTGGAGCTACAGAAGCAAAAAGGAAGAAATGGACAAGAGAAGAAAATAAGGAAATATGGAGATGCTACATCAGAAGCACCCCGACGGAGAGAGGATATAGAAGATTGGTCAACATCTGGAATGAGAGGAATAACACCCCCCAAACAGAGCAGAGGCTGGCAGACCAAGTAAGGAACATAAAGAAAAACAACTGGCTCTCCCCAACAGAAAGAGAAGAACTGGAAAGGGAAATGTCACACGACAACGAATTACACGAAGACGAACTGAGAGACGATGCCACAGAAGACGACAGGGAGGATGAGGTATCAAACAACGACACACGAAGAAACACCGACGAAGTAACAGAGAGGACGGTATGGGTAGAAAAAATTAGACAATGGATGGAGCCAGATACAGAGAGAACAAAGATCCCCTCCATGAAAGCCTACAACACCAAGAAATTAAGGGAGAAAACAAGTGAGGTCAATGAAATAATGGGCATAATACACACCACCAGTATCACAGAAACAAATAACTTGGTATATGCAGGAGCAAGATTAGTAGCAGAACTGATGGGGATTCGAACACCACCACCAGCAGCACAACCAACCCAACAGAAACCAAATCAGCAACCTCCTTGGAAAAGGCGCCTGGAAAAGCAAATCATGGTGATGAGATCTGACTTGAGTAAACTGAAAGAGATGGCGGAAAAAAGGCTAAGAAGCAAGAAAACAAGGGAGGAAACGGCAACGAGAAATACAAAGTACAAGAGAGGGGACTAAACAACACAATAGAAGATGTAAAACAGAGGCTTAAGGCCAAAGCACATAAGATCCAACGGTACATGAACAGGAATAAGGGATACCAACAGAACAAACTATTCGGAACCAACCAGAAAAGACTATACAGCCAACTAAGAGGGGAAGACAACCACCAAGAAATTCCTGAAGCCGAACCAAGTAAGAGACTCTGGGAAAACAAATGGAGTAATCCGGTATCACACAACAAACATGCAACATGGCTCCAGGAAGTCAAGGAAGAAGAAACAGGGAGAATAAAACAAAGATTCACAGAGATCACGACAGACACAGTCAGACACCAACTAAAGAAATACCAAACTGGAAAGCCCAGGTCCCGATGAAGTCCATGGATACTGGCTCAAAAACTTCAAGGCCCTACACCCACGAATAGCAGAACAACTCCAGTATTGTATCTCAAATCACCAAGCACCCAAATGGATGACCAGAGGAAGAACATCCTTAGTACAAAAAGACAAGAGTAAGGGAAATATAGCCAGTAACTACAGGCCTATCACTGCCTACCAATAATGTGGAAGTTACTAACAAGTATCATCAGTGAAAGGCTATACAATACCTAGAGGAGACAAACACCATCCCCCACCAACAGAAAGGCTGCAGAAGGAAGTGTAGGGGCACAAAAGACCAGCTCCTGATAGACAAAATGGTAATGAAGAACAGTAGGAGAAGGAAAACCAACCTAAGCATGGCATGGATAGACTATAAGAAAGCCTTCGACATGATACCACACACATGGCTAATAGAATGCCTGAAAATATATGGGGCAGAGGAAAACACCATCAGCTTCCTCAAAAATACAATGCGCAACTGGAATACAATACTTACAAGCTCTGGAATAAGACTAGCAGAGGTTAATATCAGGAGAGGGATCTTCCAGGGCGACTCACTGTCCCCACTACTCTTCGTAGTAGCCATGATTCCCATGACAAAAGTACTACAGAAGATGGATGCCGGGTACCAACTCAAGAAAATAGGCAGGAACAGAATCAACCATCTGATGTTCATGGACGACATCAAGCTGTATGGTAAGAGCATCAAGGAAATAGATACCCTAATCCAGACTGTAAGGATTGTATCTAGGGACATCAGGATGGAGTTTGGAATAGAAAAATGCGCCTTAGTCAACATACAAAAAGGCAAAAGTAACGAGAACTGAAGGGATAAAGCTACCAGATGGGAGCAACATCAAACACATAGATGAGACAGGATACACAAATACCTGGGAATAATGGAAGGAGGGGATATAAAACACCAAGAGAGAAGGACACGATCAGGAAAGAATATATGCAGAGACTCAAGGCGATACTCAAGTCAAAACTCACGCCGGAAATATGATAAAAGCCATAAATACATGGGCAGTGCCAGTAATCAGATACAGCGCAGGAATAGTGGAATGGACGAAGGCAGAACTCCGCAGCATAGATCAGAAAACCAGGAAACATATGACAATACACAAAGCACTACACCCAAGAGCAATTACGGACAGACTATACATAACACGAAAGGAAGGAGGGAGAGGACTACTAAGTATAGAGGACTGCGTCAACACCGAAAACAGAGCACTGGGGCAATATCTGAAAACCAGTGAAGACGAGTGGCTAAAAAGTGCATGGGAAGAAGGACTAATAAAAGTAGACGAAGACCCAGAAATATACAGAGACAGGAGAATGACAGACAGAACAGAGGACTGGCACAACAAACCAATGCACGGACAATACATGAGACAGACTAAAGAACTAGCCAGCGATGACACATGGCAATGGCTACTGAGGGGAGAGCTAAAGAAGGAAACTGAAGGAATGATAACAGCGGCACAAGATCAGGCCCTAAGAACCAGATATGTTCAAAGAACGATAGATGGAAATAACATCTCTCCCATATGTAGGAAGTGCAATACGAAAAATGAAACCATAAACCACATAGCAAGCGAATGCCCGGCACTTGCACAGAACCAGTACAAAAGGAGGCATGATTCAGTGGCAAAAGCCCTCCACTGGAGCCTGTGCAAGAAACATCAGCTACCTTGCAGTAATAAGTGGTACGAGCACCAACCTGAGGGAGTGATAAGAAAACCGATCAGGCAAAGATCCTATTGGAGGGACTATGGTATCAGGACGGATAGGGTGATACGTGCAAACAGACCAGACGTGACGTTGATTGACAAAGTCAAGAAGAAAGTATCACTCATTGATGTCGCAATACCATGGGACACCAGAGTTGAAGAGAAAGAGAGGGAAAAAAATGGATAAAGTATCAAGATCTGAAAATAGAAATAAGAAGGATATAGGATATGCCAGTGGAAATCGTACCCATAATCATAGGAGCACTAGGCACAATCCCAAGATCCCTGAAAAGGAATCTAGACAAAAAAACTAGACGCTGAAGTAGACTCCGGGCCTCATGCAGAAGAGTGTGATCCTAGAAACGGCACACATAGTAAGAAAAGTGATGACTCCTAAGGAGGCAGGATGCAACCCGGAACCCCACACTATAAATACCACCCAGTCGATTGGAGGACTGTGATAGAGCAGCATCAGCAGCAGCAGCAATCAGCAGGCAGCTAGGCAGCAGCTAGCAGCAGCAGCTAGCACACTAGCAGGCAGGCAGCGCAGCCGCAGCAGCAGCAGCAGCTAGGCAGCTAAGCAGCTAGCACTGCAAGCAATGCCAAGCAGCAGCAGAACAGCAGCAGCAGCATGCAGCTAGCAGCAGCTAGCAGCAGCAAGCAGGGGGGCCAGCAGCAGCTAAGCAAAAAAAGACAGAACAGCAGCAGCAGACAGCAGCAGCAGCAGCTAGCAGCTAGCTAGCAGCAGTAGCAGCAGCAGCAGAGAAAGCAGTTAGCAGCAGCTAGCAGCAGCAGCAGCTAAGCAGCAGCAAGCACGCTAGCCCAGCTAGCAGATAGCAGCAGCTAAGCAGCAGCAGCTAGCAGCAGCCAGCAGCAGCCAGCAGCTAGGCAGCCAAGCAGCTACAGCAGCTAGCAGCAGCTAGCAGCTTGGCAGCTCTAAGCCAGCTAGGCAGCAGCCTAGCAAGCTAGCAGCAGCTAGCAGCTAGCAGCTTAGCAGCAGCTAGCAGCAGGCAGCAGCTAGCCGCAGCCTAGCAGCTAGCCAGCTAGCCCAGCAGCCCTAGCCCAGCGCTAGCAAGCAAGCAGCCAGCTTAAGGCAGCAGCAGCTTAGCAGCAGCTAGCAGCTAGCAGCAGCTACAGCAGCAGCTTAGCAGCTAGCAGCCAGCGAGCAGCTGCAGCAGCTAGCAGCAGCTAGCAGCTAGCAGCAGCTAGCAGCAGCTAGCAGCTAGCAGCTAGCAGCTAGCAGCTACCAGCAGCTAGCAGCTAGCAGCAGCTAGCAGCAGCAGTAGTAGCAGCAGCTACAGAGCTAGCAGCTAGCCAGCAGCTAGCAGCAGCAGCAGTAGCTAGCAGCAGCCTACAGTAGCTAGCAGCAGCTAGCAGAGCTAGCAGCAAGCAGCAGTAGCTGCAGCAGCTGCAGCAGTGCCAGCAGCTGGGCCAGCAGCCGGCAGCAGCTAGCAGCCAGCTAGCAGCAGTAGCAGTGGCGCAGCTAGCAGCAGCTAGCAGCTAGCAGCAGCAGCGTTGCAGAGGCTAGCAGCAGTAGAGCTAGCAGCAGCAGCAGCTCGCAGACAGTAGCAGCTACGCAGCTACCAAGCAGCTAGCAGCTAGCAGCAGCTAGCCGTAGCTAGTAGCTAGCAGCAGCTACAGCAGCTAGCAGTAGCTTGCAGCAGCTGGACACGGCAGAAAGCTGGCAGCAGCTCGGCAGCAGCTGGGGCCAGCAGCTAGCAGTAGCTAGCAGCAGCCTAGCAGTTGGCTAGTAGCTAGCAGCAGCTAGTAGCTAGCAGCAGCTAGCAGTAGCTAGTAGCTAGCAGCAGCTAGCAGTAGCTAGCAGCAGCTAGCAGTAGCTAGCAGCTAGCAGCAGCTAGCAGTAGCTAGCAGCAGCTTAGCAGTAGCCTAGCAAGCAGCTAGCAGTAGCTAGCCAGCTTAGCTAGCCAGTAGATAGTTAGCTAGCGAGCAGCTAGCAGTAGCTAGTAGCTAGCAGCAAGCTAGCAGCAGCTAGCAGTAGCTAGCAGTAGCTAGCAGCAGCTAGCAGTAGCTAGCAGCAGCTAGCAGCAGCTAGCAGCAGCTAGCAGCAGCTGCAGCTAGCACGAGCAGCAGCAGCCCTAGCAGCGAGCGCAAGCAGCTAGCAGCTACAGGGGGGGGCAAGCAGGCAAGCAGCTAGCACACGCAGTTTTTAGCAAGCAAGCAGGCTAAGGCACAAGTCTAGCAAGCAAGCAGCTAGCAGCAAGCTAGCAGTTGCAAGCAGCTAAGCAGCATCTAAGCCCCAGCTAGCTCAGCTAGCTGCCAGCTACTGCTAGCTGACTGCTAGCAGCAGCTAGCTGCAGCTAGCTTACTGCTATCTTGCAGCCTAGCTACTAGCTACTGCTAGCTGCTGCTGCTACTAGCTACTGGCTAGCTACTGCTAGCTAACTAGCACACTGCTAGCTGCTGCTAGCTACTGCTAGCGCGGAGCCAAGCAGCTAGCACCACAGCAACCGCTAGCTCTGTAGCTACAGCCATGCTAGCTGCTTTGCTAGCTACTGCTAACAGCTGCTCCAGCTGCTGCCAGCTAGCTGCATCTGCTAGCAGCAGCTGAGCTGCTAGCTGACTGCTAGCTTGCTTTTTTTTTGCCCCTAGCTACTGCTAGCTGCTGCTAGCTACTGCTAGCTGCTGCTAGCTAGCTGCTAGCAATAGCTGCTGCTAGCTGCTAGCTAGCTCTGCTAGCTGCTGCTACTGCTGCTAGCTATAGCTAGCTGCGCTAGCTACTGCTAGCTGCTGCAGCTGCTGCTAGTACTGTAGCTGCTGCTACTACTGCGAGCTGCTGCTAGCTGCTGCTAGCTACTAGCTAGCTGCTAGCTACTACTGCTGCAGCTTGCTAGCTGCTAGCTGCTAGCTGCGGCTAGCTGCTTGCTAGCTGCTGGTATCCCCCGCTAGCAGCTAGTCAGCAGCTTATCGCTTAGCAGCAGCTTGTAGCATGCAGCTAGCGTACTAGCAGCAGCTAGCGCAGCTAGCGCAGCTAGCAGTAGCTAGCTGCTGCTAGCTACTGCTAGCTGCTGCCAGCTGCTGCCAGCTGCTGTCAAGCTACTTACTGGCTAGCTGCTTGCTACTGCTGCTAGCTACGCAGCTGCGGCGAGCTGCTGCTAGCTTACCGCTAGGCTGCTGCAGCTATGCTAGCTTGCTGCTAGCGGTGCTAGCTACTGCTTAGCTGCTGCTAGCTGCTGATAGTCTGTGCTGCTAGCTGCTAGCTTCTGCAAGCGCTGGTAGCAGTAGCTAGCAGCAGCTAGGCAGCAGCTAGATAGCTAGCAGCAGCTAGCCAGCAGTAAGCAGTAGCTAGGCAGCACTAGCAATACTAGCAGCAGCTAGCAAGTAGCTTTGCAGCAGATGGCAGCAGCTGGCAGCAGCTAGCAGTAGCTAGCAGCAGCTAGCAGTGGCTTAGTAGCTAGCCGCAGCTAGCATAGCTAGTAGCTAGCGCAGCTAGCAGTAGCTAGCAGCAGGCTAGCAGCACTGGTAGCTAGTAGCTAGCAGCAGCTAGCAGCAGCTAGCAGTAGCTAGCAGCAGCTAGCAGCAGCTAGCAGTAGCTAGCAGCAGCTAGCAGTAGCTAGCAGCAGCTAGCAGTAGCTAGCAGCAGCTAGCAGCAGCTAGCAGCAGTAGCAGCAGCTAGCAGCAGCAGCAGCAGCAGCTAGCAGCTAGCAGCAGCTAGCAGCAGCTAGCAGCTAGCAGCTAGCAGCAGCTAGCAGCTAGCAGCAGCTAGCAGCTAGCAGCAGCAGCTAGCAGCAGCTAGCAGCAGCTAGCAGCAGCAGCTAGCAGCAGCTAGCAGCTAGCAGCAGCTAGCAGCTAGCAGCTAGCAGCTAGCAGCAGCTAGCAGCTAGCAGCAGCTAGCAGCAGCTAGCAGCTAGCAGCAGCTAGCAGCAGCTAGCAGCAGCTAGCAGCTAGCAGCAGCTTAGACCATCTAGCAGCAGCTAGCAGCAAAAAAAAGGCTTTAAGAATGCCAAAAAGCCCACTAGCACAGCTAGCAGCAGCTAGGCAGCAGATAGCCACTAGTCACTAGCAGCTAGCCAGCTTAGCAGCTACACAGCTAGTAGCTACAGCAGCTAGCAGTAGCTACCAGTAGCTAGCATCAGCTAGCCCGCACTAGCAGTAGCTAGCAGCAGCTAGCAGTAGCTTGCAGCAGCTAGCAGTAGCTAGCAGCAGCTAGCAGTGGCTAGTAGCTAGCAGCAGCTAGCAGTAGCTAGTAGCTAGCAGCAGCTAGCAGTAGCTAGTAGCTAGCAGTAAGCTTATTAGGTTAGCAGTAGCTAGCAGCAGCTAGCAGTAGCTAGCAGCAGCTAGCAGCTAGCAGCAGCTAGCAGCTAGCAGCAGCTAGCAGTAGCTAGTAGCTAGCAGCAGCTAGCAGTAGCTAGTAGCTAGCAGCAGCTAGCAGCAGCTAGCAGTAGCTAGCAGCAGCTAGCTAGCAGCAGCTAGCTAGCAGCAGCTAGCAGCTAGCAGCAGCTAGCAGCTAGCAGCTAGCAGCTAGCAGCAGCAGCAGCAGCTAGCAGCAGCTAGCAGCTAGCAGCTAGCAGCAGCAGCTACACAGCTAGCAGCGACGCTAGCAGCAAGCAGCTAAGCAGCTCGTAGCTGCAGCAGCTAGCTAGCGCAGCTAGCTAGCAGCAGCTAGCAGCAGCTAGCAGCTAGCTAGCTAGCAGCTAGCAGCAGCAGCTAGCAGCTAGCAGCAGCTAGCAGCAGCTAGCAGCTAGCAGCAGCAGCTAGCAGCTAGCAGCAGCTAGCAGCTAGCAGCTAGCAGCAGCTAGCAGCTAGCAGCAGCAGCAGCTAGCAGCAGCTAGCAGCTAGCAGCAGCTAGCAGCTAGCAGCAGCTAGCAGCAGCAGCTAGCAGCAGCAGCAGCAGCAGCAGCAGCAGCAGCAGCAGCAGCAGCAGCAGCAGCAGGGATTTTGACGAAGGAAAAATCTATTTCTGGGGGAAGACCTGTGTTGCCCGGTGAAAAGGATCCTGCTATCCACTTTTCTAGTATAAATAGGTTCTAAATATACCAGAGAAAAAAGCTAGCATGGTATGCTGAGGTTGCTACCCTCGCGCGAGCACCCTAAGGACGTCGGGTATAAAGTACAAGGCGAGTGGAAGCCACTATTCACAGGTCTCCTGCCAATTAGAGGTTTCCTGTCCAAAATCCCTCTCATGGGAAGAGCCGACCCAACAGCTACTACTTCCCCCTCTCTCGCTACTACTGTCACTACCCGACCCGAGCGCCATCTGCAATCCTGAATTTTTAGACGCTTTGGCTTGGATTTGTTTAAGGGTAAGGAAGTCAATTAGAAGGGCTGGGTTCACCGGGCGACACAGGTCTCTCCCCAGAAATAGATTTTTCCTTCGTCAAAATCCCTTTTCTGGGTCGACCTGTGTTCGCCGGTGAAAAGTTGCCAGAGAATGCCCATCCAAGCCTACTAGATACCAAGTAATCTTATAAGGAGGAGTTTAGTGAAGCCTGAGGTTCATTTTAGCTTAAATTTACTAACTTAACATATTACAAAATATCTAATTAAACTTAAACTTATGACTTAGAATTACTAATAACTTAAAGATATCACATAACTGACAGGGTATCCCGTAAGGAATTTATCACATTTCCAGAATATGTACAGTCCAGTCTATAAAAACAATCCGGAACCAAATATTTTATGTACAAGATTTGGTGGCAGGATGACGCCCAGGTCCTCTCAACCCAGAGGAGAGAGGTATAGTGGAGAGTACGAGCGAGGCAGGTAGAAAGGAGAGAGTATCAGGGAGGAAAGGGGTAGAAGGAGGATGATAGGATTATTATTCAGGGGAGACTATGCTCCCTGCAGCAATTGCTGGGAATTTAAAGGCTTCTAAATTTTTCAAATAGTGGCGCTTAAAAACTACCGGGGATTTCCAACCCGTATATTTCTTCAGATCCTAAAAATTCATATTTTGAAAATAATTAATGGAAGTAGCCACCGCCCGGAGGTCATGGACATGTGGGATGGAATCCGGGTTGGCTTGTTTAATAAAGTAGAGTATTTGCTGTCTAATACCTTTAAGAGAGAATGTGCCACCCTTTTCTCTAATAAAAAGAGGACCTAACGATGTTGCAGAGGTTCTGGCTAAAAAGGATTTAAGTGTAGTGACAGGGCACAATGATGTGTCCTGTGATAAAGGAATGACTTTCCATGGAGTCCATCTATTCTGTGGGTCCTCATTCTTAGCCAAGAAGCTCCGGTCTGGGGATAGTAGTACTTCCCCTAATGGTAGGAAATCTATGTGGTCTGGATTTCTTGAGAGAGCTGAAAGTTCGGATACTCTGGCACCGGAGGCCATAGCCATTAAGAATAAAGTTTTTTTTGGGAGGGTTATGTATGAGCATGATTCATTAATAGTGTCTGACGCCAATCTAAGTACATCATTCAAGAACCAAGTGACCTTCTGTGGGCGGACAGTTGGTCTCAGGCGTGCACATGCTCTCAGAATGGAGGAGAAGTAGGCATCCGACAAATTAATATTGAAGCCGACTTGAAAAATTTTCTTCAAAGCTGACTTGATTGTTGTAATAGTACTGGCGGCTAGGCCTTTCTCAAATAGAGTTCTAAAGAACGAGATTGCCAGATTTGTGGTCACTTTGTGGGCTCCTGACTCCTTTAGGAAGTTGGCCAATTTTTTAACAGCTGAATCATATTGCCTGAGAGTTGAATCTCTTTCATCTGATTCTATAAATACAATGTTACATGGATCAATACCTGCGTCTTTTTGGGCTGCAAACTTCATGAAGTCCATAAAGTTAGGGCTTTCAGAATTCTTGAGGAAGCTGACACAGTTTGAGTTTGTACTGTCTGTGTCAGTTCTGGGCGAGGGATCTGTTTGGGTTGGAGCTTCAGTTCTAGAAGGAGCGGAAACCAGTTGCTTTTCGGCCAATTGGGGGCCACTAATGCTACTTTTCCTGTGAAGGATCGTAGCTTGTGCAAGACCTTCATCAGAAGATTCACTGGAGGGAATAGATAAATTTTCTGCCAATTGTTCCAATTTATTGACATCGCATCTGTGGCATAGGCTAGAGGGTCCAGGTTGGGAGCCACATAGCATGGAAGCTTGTGGTTGGACTCTGTTGCGAATAAGTCCACTTGAAAGCCCGGGATTTGATTGTAAATCCACTAGAATGAATTCTTGTCCAGGGACCACTCTGATTCTAGTGGAGTAGTCCTCGAAAGAGCGTCCGTGATCACATTCCTGACTCCTGCCAGATGGGTTGCTGACAGGTGCCAATGACTCTTCGCTGCCAAAGCAAATACAGTGGTACCTCGACATACGAAAGGCTCAACTTACGAAAAACTCGAGATGTGAAAGCAAATACGAAAAATTTTACAGCTCTACATACAAAAATTTTTCAAGATACGAAAGGTTGTTGCTGTAAAGTCCCGAGATTCGCCCGGACCACCGGGAACAATTTTAAAACTCCCGCGCCGCCAACTGAGTAAACTCGCCACCCTCCTCCCTCTCTCCCATTGGTTCCTGATGCTAGTCACCCCATAAGGTCCTGCTCTCCTATTGGTCAGCATCTACCCCTTGTCCTTTAAGTATTTTATTGGTAAAAGGATGCTGTAAATTGAAAAACTTAATTCATGCAATACATTTAATAAAAAAAAACATTAGGTAAAGCTAGAAATCAAGAATAATAAAATGAATGGTTATTATACTATTTGGTAGTTTCAGTAGTTGAAGAGAGATAATGAAAATTTATGGCTTACTGTGTAAAGTGATTTGCTTGGCGGCTCGTTCGGGATACTACTAAGTGCTGAATGTAAACAGAAGTTTGGAAGCTTTTTTTTGTTTGTTTATTATAGTTAATGGTTACTTAATAATTATTTAAAATGAGTACATGCAATACATTTAATTAAAAAATTGTGAATTAGATATCATAAAATATAAAATAAATAAGACTGCCAATAAATACATATTTTTTAGAATTCTTCTTCTGTTTTATTATTACGTTATGTATACGTATGTTTCATTATAGCTGTCAGTAACTCGGTATCTCCATTAGGTAAAGATAGAATAAAGAATAGAAATGAATGGTTATTATACTGTTTGGTAGTTTCATTAGTTGAAGAGAGATACTAATGACAATTTATGGCTTACTGTGTGCTAGGAAAAATGATTGCTTGGCGTTCGTTCGGTACTCGTAAGATGGGTAAAAGCTGAATGTAAACAATCGATTGGAAGGTTTTTTTTGTTTGTTTGTGTATTATAGTTAATGATTAATTAATAATTATTTGAAATGAGTACATACTGATTATTTATACATTTTATTGGCATATTCTAAGCTTTTAGCTCTTAGGTTTAGATGTCAGAATCATAGACTAGGGTACAGAAGCAACGCTAACATAAGCTAGGCTTATTGCTAAGGGACATATGCTAAAGTCATATGCAGTAAAAATGGGGTTGAACATTACATGCAGTTGAATATTACTCAAGTATGTACAGTATTTTGCCTTTTAGGAGTCATATTTCTTCCGTCGGATCGGCGTCGTAACCCTAGAACATGTGTTTTAGGCCTGGAAATATAATTTACTGGGGTGTTTTTGGAGGGCTTGGAACGGATTAGCCATTTTACATGTAAAATGTGGTCCAAGATACGAAAACCTCATGATATGAAGGGCGCCTCGGAACGGATTAATTTCGTATCTCGAGGTACTACTGTATTGCGATCAGCACGTGTTTCAGTTTGCTTGACCTGGAACCTCCCCTGTTTATGCAATGTACCACCACTAGGCTGTCTGAGACTATCCTCACATGGCTGTTCCTGACTGGAGTTAGTCGCTTTAAGGTTAGGTAAACTGCCATAGCTTAGCTTCTAGCACATTGATATGGAACTGGTGGAACGTATTCGACCATATCCCTTGAACCTTCTTGTGCTGAGAGTATTCCCCCCAGCCACTCAGTGACGCGTCTGTATGAATTGTCAAAGATGGCGGGGGGAATTGCAGTGGTACTGCCCTGGTTAGGTTCTTGTGCTTCGTCCATGGGCAAAGCCTCTTTGCTAGTATGGGTGGAATTACTGAGGTCTTGTCTCCGAGATAGTTGTTGGCTCTCTTTCTCCAGACACGATTGATATCCTTCAATCTTGCTTTCAGTAGGACGTCCGTTATTGATGCAAACTGTAGTGAACCGAGGATTCTCTCTAGGGTACGACGAGAGGCCTTTTTGTTCCTGAGAAACTGTTTTGCAGCTGCAGCTATCTCCTTGGCCTTCCTGGGTGGAAGGGATAGCCTGTGTTTTTCTAGGTCCCATTGGATTCCCAAACATTGAAAGCGGGAAGCCGGTTCCAGCCGAGATTTCTCCTTGTTTATTTGAAAACCCAGAAACTTCAAGAGTTCTATTACTTTGGCTGTCGACCTGCGGCATTCCTCGATGCTGGCTGCCCAGATGAGCCAGTCGTCTAGGTAGGCTACCAACATTATTTCCCTGGTTCTCAGTTCTTGGACTATCGTCTCTCCTAGCTTGGTGAATATTCTGGGCGCCATGTTGAGCCCGAACGGCATGACTCTGAATAAGTAAGCTTTGTTCCCTAGCCTGAAGCCTAGGTATGGAGAGAAGTTCCTTGCTACCGGAACATGATAGTTAGCTTCTGTAAGATCTATAGAGGTGGTGACGGCCCCACGGGGAAGCATACGGAACTTGTCGCAAAATGTATGAATTGAGCCTTGACAAGTCCAGAATCACTCTTCTTTTGTCCGAGTCCTTCTTTGGAACATTGAACAGACGTCCTTGAAATTTTAGTCTGCTTACTTTCTTTATGGCCTTCTTTTGTAGGAGATCTTTGGTATATTCTACCAGGTCCGCTGTTGGGATCTGGAAGAAGTTTATTGGTGGTGGAGGCCCTTCCTTCCATTTCCACCCCAGGCCCTTGGAGATTATACTGTGTGCCCATGGACTGAAGGTCCAATGGTCTCGAAAGAGATATAATCTCCCTCCTACCTGCGATCTCTCACTGGTTGGCTGCAGGTTTGTACCCTCTCCCTCCTCGGAATCCTCTACCCCTTGAGCCGCTTCGTAGCCGGGAGTGGCCTCTGGCTCTACTGCTACCGGCATGCCTGTTGTAGCTATGAAAAGATTCCCTAGCTTCATAGGCGGGGTTAAAGGCGGGGGAGGTTATGATGGCTCTGGAGGTTGAGAGTCGCTGGGCCGGCGGAGTCTGTAGCAGAACAAACTACTGCTGTGGCTGGGCCTTTGATGTTGATGGCTTCCCAACTTGGGACATTGGGACTGCCTGAACAACCTCCTGAGGTCGAGAGGACTTATAGGGCATGTACCTCCTCGGCCTCTTCTTTGCACTAGCTTGCTGTCCAGGTGCTTCAAACTTCCGTTTGAAGGGAAGTCCCCACCAGACACGGAGGCTCTGGTTGGCTCTAGATGCTTCCCTCAAGACATTGTCTACTTCTTTTTGAGGAAACAGGTTTTCCCCCCAGATTGATGCCTTTATCAACCTGTTGGGTTCATGCCTGATGGAAGCCTCCGCCAGGACGAATTTCCTGCAAGCTCGTCTTGCTATGCCAAAGTCATATAGGTCTGACTGGTAAATCTGTAATAGACTTTTCGTCAAGACCTGGAACACTTGTTCGTCTTTATAGGTCGAGGCTACCAACTCCATTGAGGTAACGGAGTTGATAGACCTTGCTAGTCATGACCTAGCCTCAAATTCTGTTTTAATCAGGTTCTCCGGAAGCTTGGGTAGTCTGTCGGAGAATAAGGTTGAGGCACAGTCCGCATCCAGTTTACCTACCGTAAACGTGGCTGGAGCTTTGTGCCAGAATTCTCTACTGGCAGGGAGGAGAAGGGAGGTAGCCTCTGTCTCCTTTAAAGCCGGGAGAGGTTTATCCTCTGCTATGGCTTGGAGAGTTACCTCCATCACCTTGTCGGTGCAGGGCGACGGGACTCGATCCAGTGTAACGAACATGGTGTATGAGCCTTTGTGAGGCGTTAACCTGGTGTTAACGCACTCCCATTCGGCCATGGTGCGTGCCCAGACAGCTTGGGCTTGGTCCCTCGGGAAGATCACAGCCTCCTTTGGGACCTTGTCCACTTTAACAAGCGCGTGCTCCGGTAGTCTGGCGAACCCAAGGAAGGGGAACTGGAGATCTTTCGGGTAAAATTCGAAGTCCTCCAGTGGCCGGGTCCTGCACCCTTCAATGGTTAACTTCCCATCTATGTATGGGGCATGCATACAAGCCACCATGGATTACTTTTGTGGAAGGGTGGGAGCTTGGAAGCGTCCGGCACTGCCATAGTCAGCGCCGGAGATCCAGAGTGGAGAAAACCAGACATCATGTCCTGTAGTGGTTTGATCTGCTCAGCCACTATGTCAGAAACTGACTGGCCAGAGACCTCAGATCTGGAGGCGCGTCGCAGTGACTCAAACCTCTCGTTTACTGCCTCCCTAACCTTCCTCAATAGAAGGTTAGCGAGCAGTTCGTGGTCTACGCCGGACTCCGTCGCCTTGGGTTTCGCGGACTTCCATCTCAATCCCTTTGAAGGGAGAGAACCCTTGGCAGCAGGCGACTTGTCATACGATGTCGACGGCCTTGGGGCCGGAGATGACTCATTCGCCGCTGACAGAGTCGGCTTTGATCCCTTGGGCAGGGATTTCGGTCTTACAGACTTTTCCTTGGGACGAACCGACCATGAGCTGTCCCAGGCGGGGGTAGACTTAGAGAAGCCCTGGAAAGAAGAGGTAGAAGGAGTTGGGCTTAGGAGACTACCTGCCTCACTTACCTCGCCACTTACCTGCTCTCCCAGGGCCATGGGTTCGGTGTGGATGTTGCTGGCAGCCACATCCGCCATCAAATCCTCTTGGTCGTCCGGATGGGGGGCTGTCTCCGCTCGGATGGCAGCGATGATTGGGGCCGCCAGACGTGGCTGGACTGACGCTGAAGGGGACCCCTTGAACAGAAGGGATCCCAGGCTGGCGTCCAAGATGTAGGGATGACCCGACGGCGCGTTTCCTCCCGTACCCGGAGACCCAGCGCTTCAGGTTCGCCTTGGCGTTCTGGCAGGCGTCCTTACTCGACTGTCCGGGAGGAAGGGGAATTAACCTTCCGGACATAGGAAACCAGATTGTTGAACAATATTGTCATATGGTTTATTACAATTTTCATCATGAAGAAAAGGGGGGGGGGGGGGGGGTAAGATGCTTACCTGATCATTCAAAAGGATCATCACCATCTCGTAACAGATGGTGCAGGCCTCTGGGTGCCAAACCATATACGGAAGCTGTCCCTCCTCGGCTACAAAGGGAACGGAGCAGTTCGCGTGGGAGCGACACACTTCGTGCCCCACGGTCTCGCCGAGGGAGGTGGAGCACCCCGGCGACTGACAGCGCACCTTCAGTAATGGTAATTATTAATGAGTATCAACCTCAAGGAGTGCCGGAGCTGCTCTGGCGAGGGTGTGGAACTTAAACTAGATAAAGTTCAAGACTTACTCATTAATAAACATGCAATTCACTGACTAATTTCTTATAAATGAAAGCTAACTGCCTGGTCTCGGTCTCGGTCCCGCTCCTGGATTTTATGTAGGGCTAGTACTTGAGATCCAATATCCGGCGGACTATGAGGAGGACAGGCCTCAACTCTGTAAGTCCGGCCGGACCGGAGGGCTACATATGAACGTAGGCGCCTACATTATCTCCAAGGATGAGAACTGAGCTATAGCAGGTTTAATGCAAAACTCCGGTGGCGGATGTGAAGGTGAGTCACTCTCCATCGGCACCGCAAGGGTCCGGAGCTGTTCACTGTACAATCCCTCAAGGCTTAGCTCACCTGAAGTCTCATTTCTCTTTGTCTTAGCCACTGGCTGTGGAATAGGCGGAGGTGGCGGGTCAGGGTAAGGTAATTCCATATCTGATGTTGCCTACCTCTACTGACGGGGGGTGGGAGCAAGGTTCCTACGCCAATTCCACTGTTAGAGGAGCCGGAGAAAGAGGCAACGGAGCGGTGGAGCAACATATATACTGCCCGAAGCCGTAATACCCCTCACACCCGTCCCCCTCCTTCCACTTATGTGAAACTCAAGCAGACGTTCCTCACTAAGAGTACTAGTACCACGAGTTATGACAGTTCGGCTGGGCCAAGCCTTGTAGTGGGTGGGTGGGGGGTGGGTGTGGGGGGTGGGGGGGGGGGGGGTGGGGGGGGGGGGTGTTGCCACCTGTACAATCAGAGGTGGCTACCCATTAGCGGTTGTGTAGGCTACCACTATAGGGGTGGTAGTGTGACCGGGCCCATGGCCCGTCGTGGTTGGTACAACAACCGGTTGGGGTGGCCCTCGATCGAGAGGTATAGCCTACTACAAAGGGTTAAACCAAGACAAATATTAACCAGACCTTTTACAGTACAGTAATACAGAATTGCATAATGACAATAACAGATATACATCAGACTTGATAATGAGGTACTATGGAAGAGTTGCAAGGGGTTCTTTTATACATATTTTTTGGGAAAATTACCGATATGGATTTAACTGACTAACCGAGATCGCTAGCGACATGGAATGCCAGGTAAATTCTCCTTTAAGATATCATTATGCGGACAGTACCCTCAACTAAACCTACCAAATTCGAATTTATTCGATTCAGACTGGCCAGGAGGATAGATTCCATAAAATGAAAGAGAGAGGGGCTCTCTTATCATTGATATCTCCTCTGGAGAGCCTTAACTTCTTCAGGAAAAAGACATAAGAGTAACGGTTAAGGACAGTTAGCCTACCTTATTAATATATGTTGCCACCTGTACGATCAGAGGTGGCTACCCATTAGCGGTTGTGTAGGCTACCACTGTAGGGGTGGTAGTGTGACTGGGCCCATGGCCTGTCGTGGTTGGTACAACAACCGGTTGGGGTGGCCCTCGATCGAGAGGTATAGCCTACTACAAAGGGTTAAACCGAAGGAGGGTAGGCCAAGACAAATATTAACCAGACCTTTTACAGTACAGTAATACAGAATTGCATAATGACAATAACAGATATACATCAGACTTGATAATGAGGTACTATGGAAGAGTTGCAAGGGGTTCTTATATACATATTTTTTGGGAAAATTACCGATATGGATTTAACTGACTAACCGAGATCGCTAGCGACACGGAACGCCAGGTAAATTCTCCTTTAAGATATCATTATGCGGACAGTACCCTCAACTAAACCTACCAAATTCGAATTTATTCGATTCAGACTGGCCAGGAGGATAGATTCCATAAAATGAAAGAGAGAAGAGGCTCTCTTATCATTGATATCTCCTCTCGAGAGCCTTAACTTCTTCAGGGAAAAGACATAAGAGTAACGGTTAAGGACAGTTAGCCTACCTTATTAATATAGTTGGGCTGAACTGTGGATCTCAACTCTTCCACCTCTTCAGTGAATTAATGAATAGATATATTTGCATATATTTACTTTTGAAAATAATAATAATTCATGCAAATTTACATTGGTGAGAGAGAACGAGTTACCAACTCCCTCTCTCTCTCCCACTAAATAATAGACTGCGTAGCCTATCAATGATAACAATAATATTATTATTATGTCGAGATCACTCGGACGCATTCGGTACTTCTACGACATAATTTCTAATAATAGTAACAAATATAAAATGAGAACACCAGAATTAGGTACTTTTAAATGCAAATATTTGATTTATTCTTATTTAAGCGAAAATATGCGTACCTAATTCCCACGCGTTCTTGCTCATGGTCCCAAAATGGCAATACTTTCTACGGGGCTGAAGGCCAATAAGGAAGTCCCGCAACCTTATAATTTATGAAAAACAGAAATTGGGGTACTCAACTTTGGTGTGGAAGACATCTCAGCGGAAGCCATCACGAAATAAGTGCTTAAATCACAGAAAATAATGAGCAAGAAAAAACGTGTCGCAGATTAACGAGTTCTAAAACAGGATTGAAGATGGTGCTCGGGTCGGGTAGTGACAGTAGTAGCGAGAGAGGGGGAAGTAGTAGCCGTTGGGTCAGCTCTCCCCATGAGAGGGATTTTGGAAAGGAAACCTCTAATTGGCAGGAGACCTGTGAATAGTGGCTTCCACTCGCCTTGTACTTTATACCCGACGCCCTTAGGGTGCTCGCGTGAGGGTAGTAACCTCAGTATACCATGCTAGCTTTTTTCTCTGGTATATTTAGAACCTATTTATACTAGAAAAGTGGATAGCAGGATCCTTTTCACCGGCGAACACAGGTCGACCCAGAAATAATAATATTAATAAAAAAGTCATTACAAAATTCGTATGTGGCAGTATTTTAAAGAGATATAAATGACCTTTCCATTTCACTTATGTAAGGATAACTCCTCTCTCTTACTGAAATGAGAGAATTTTTATGGTAGATGCATGTGTTTATTAATATTTCCAAATAATAATAATAATAATAACAATAATAATAATCAATAATAATAATAATAAAAATAATAATAATAATAAGATAACTAATTTCAAATGAAAATTCTTCCCTTCATCTTTTTCTATATCAAATTCCCTGCCTTCTCATAACTCATGATGCTTGGAGCTGGGAAGCTGTCAAATATTTCAAGTGACAGTGCCAAACAATGGTTTTCATGCAATCTCTCTCTCTCTCTCTTCTCTCCTCTCTCTCTCTCTCTCTCTCTCTCTCGTCCTCTCTCATCTTCTCTCTCTCTCTCTCTCTCCACAAGTGTTAGAAGTATGTATAGAAGTATGTATATAAGTATGTATATACCCTTAAGGGTACTAATGTTTAGGATTACTTTGAAATTATATTAATACAGTCTCTAAGATTAATACAGTAATATGATAATAATTTAAGGTAAATTTGATGTAGGATGTTACATAATGTATACATAACTGTAAGTATACATTTGGTATTTGAACTTTCAAGATAGGCAGATATAGGCATTTTTAGATGGAAGTTCTGACTATTCGTGGGTTTGAGTTATTCGCGGGGGTGTCTGGTACACATCCCCCGCGAATACTGGGAGAACACCGTACTTGGGTAGGCATTGTACAGAGAGAAAGGCGACATTGCTAGGAATACCACGAACAAATAATTCGGTTGAACGCTGGCACCGCACATTTCAACAACGAACGCCAGTCATTCATCCAAATTTATCTCGCCTTATGAACAAACTAAAAATAGAGCCAAATGACTGGGAAATAACAATACAACATGCTTTATGCAGCATTATGCCTAGAATTATACTAAAATAAAAATGCAATTGTTAATGAAAGGTTAAAAAAACTCTACTATGAAAATTTAGATAGATTACAGTATTAAAAGCCATTGCACATAATTTTTAATTTTGTTTATTCTATTCATTCTAATAATTTGTAAGTTTGAAGCAGTTTCGATAAATGTATATTACTCATTATTCCACTAAAAGCACTGTTAATTCTCAAAAATCAAAATCTTTAATAGTTTCAGTTATAGCCTTTTATTTTAATGTTACGTTTCCTTTAAGAAGAAACCTGTGAAGCTAAAAGAAAAGTGGACAAGACAAATTTTATTGGTATAAAATAAGTAGTTGGGAGATGCACAAATGAAAAATATTTCTATAAAAAAACATTGCGTGATTACCTGTCCAAGTGTTAAAATAAACATATGAAAAAGGTTTCTAAAAAAAAAAATTGAGCAATTATTTGTTCGGCTGTTAAAAAATAAAGATTACGTAGCGTTGGAACATATTTTTTCCTGAGAATAAGTCGAAATAATTTTTAAAAGTTCATTAAATATTTTATAAGACAAACAAACATCTCATACTCAATTAATAACCATTCTTCTATAATCCATCTTTCTTGTTCTCCATCATTTTTTCATAACGTCCTGAGACCAACAGTCTGGGGGCAAAACATCTGGGGACCAACTGTCCAGGGGCCAACTGTCTGGGGACAAAATGTCCGGTCACGGTGTGAACTCAGGGAAGCTCGCCAACGAGTGACCTACATGGAACTAGTCTTAGACTCAGGGGACAACATGATGGTTCCTCTTCCCTATGGAACAGGAGTCAATGGAAGACCCAACTGCCACCTCAGTTCGAGGAGGCAGACCCTTAAAAGTCCCGTGACAAAACTTCTTAGGGCGGGGGGGAGACTACCTTCTCCTTCTTCAGCAGGGGGAGCCTTCAAATTCGAGGGGGAGGAAGTTGAAGAATACAATGATGACGATGAAGGCAAAGAGGATGATGACGACACTTGACGAGCTCCCTTCCTCCTTAACTTTTTTGCCAACTTCTGCAAGACTTCTATAGGACAAAGTTCAGTCACCAGCAGAAGTAGAGTTAATAATCAACAGGCAGTTGTGTAGACACTGTCCAGTGATGAAACTCCACGATAACAGCAGCAAATTAATATGATTTTCAGCAGGGGAAAAGTACACACACTTGAAGGTCAATGTCACAGCATGCTAACGAGTCACAGGCACAATTCCGAGTTTAGGATAGCCAGCATGAAGAGATATCTAACCACCTAAAGCTGCAATCTATTATTGCTCACTGTTAGCCTGTAGAAGAAAGAAAATATGACTAAAAAAGAAGGATACTCCTCTCGCATCCAAGAGCCACTGCCCTCCGAAATGAGATGAATCCCTTAAAATCAAAACCATAAGGGCACCGTCCCTCTTTGTCCATAAGCTATTGAAAAGGGTGAAGGAAAAGTGTGAATACTGGGAGAAAAAACAAAGGGAAAACTTCCGAATTTCCTCTCTGTAATTCTCCACAGCATAAGCATAAATATCAAATAAATATACTCTCTTGCCCTGACTTTAATGGCGAAAATAAGTGATAAGGTTATAGATACATCCTTACCCCCCACCCTCAACACATTAAGGTGAAAGGCAGCTAGCAAGACTTATCACAGAAAGTGGGTTTGTATATTAATTATTAAAGCCAATTAATTATTACTATCAAATAAAACATATCTAAAATATTAAAAACAATGAAAGAAAGATTCCAACGTCAAGACGTGATTAACAGGTAGTCATCAAGAGCTCACAAATATATTTCTTCAATGGAAGACGGCCATAAGCAAACTGGAGAGTTTACATCTGGGCAGGCAGGTCTACCAACCTACCAGACGGTAGTTACTGCCTAACCATCTTGTTCAAGAATTTAATGGCCATTTTCCAGCTTTGCCATAAAGTAATTCATAATGTAAGGCAGGTCATTCATGCTCAGACATGACAAAAGGGGAGAAGCATAGAAGGAAATGACATAGCCATTGACGTTACAACCCAGTCTGTATAAATTGCTCATTTGCTTCTTGGACGTGGTAGAATGATAACCGAGGTACCCTCCAATGGCAAACTGGAAGATATGGTAATTTGAGCTATAATTTGCATCAAATTGAATAACCATGCTATGAATAGAAAAAGATGTTTGACAAAAAAGTTTTCTCATGCTTCCCCCATAAACGAACTCAAATATCATCCAAGTGATTGGTATAATTATTTGAGGATGGGCGAGGATAAATTTAGGGAAATGCTGGCATTAACCCTTAAACGTCGACTGGACGTATTTTACGTCGACATTTTTTGCCTCTCAGGTGCCGACTGGACGTATTTTACGTAGACATACAAAAGTTTTTTTAAAAATTCGCGGAAAAATACTTTTAGGGCTACCAGCCGAAAACTCTTGAATCACGCGCCTTTTCTTTTACGTCCGCGCGGTAACTTTCCGAAAAAATCATATGTGCGATTGTGGTAATGTTTGCACCATTTTAAATTAGCCGTTACATAAAGTTTTATATATGAAAATGTGCACAATTTCATGTAGAATACAACAAAAAATAATTGAAGGTTGTAGCTTTTCTCATTTTTGAAATATTTGCATGTAAATCATGATAAATAGAAAAAAAACCACGTTCGGTCAACTTTGACTCTACTGAAATGGTCGAAAACCGCAATTGTAAGCTAAAACTCTTACAGTCTAGCAATATTCAGTCATTTATCTTCATCTTGAAACAAATTCAAAGTCTCTAGCACAATATTTAGATTTATGGTGAATTTAAAAATAAAACTTTCCTTCCCTCCGCTCGCGGATTCTCCGCCACAAATCTCCGAAATGCGTACGTCCCATTCTCGGAATATTTGCTCAGTTTCATATTAGGCATTTCATAGAGTTTTATATATGAAAATTTGCGCAATTTCATGTAGAATAAGACGAAAAATATTTGAAGGTTGTAGCTTTTCTTATTTCCAAAATAATTGCATATAAAAAAATATAAAAAAATTTGACATTCGGTCAACTTTAACTCGTCAGATATGGTTGAAAACTGCAATTGTAAGCTAATACTCTTACAGTATAGTAATATTCAATCATTTGTCTTCATTTTGAAAGAAATTGGAAGTCTCTAGGACAATATTTAGATTTATGGTGAATTTTTGAAAAAAATATTTGTTTACGTCCGTGCGTTACGAATTCATGCATTACTTTGTGATAATATTTTCTCTGTGTTGCTTTTATCGTTTTACAATGTGTTATATACCAAAATGATTGCAATTTAGTGTACATTACAATGAAAAAAAATTAACTTGTTACCTTTAACCGTTTTGCGCATAGCGCGATTTAAATACAATTATATATGAAATTTTGTTTTCGCTCTTATCATATATCACATTATTTATATATGATAATGATAATTTTTTCATTTCTGATGGTTGCATACTAAACTTCAGGCAATGACAAAAAAAAGGAGCCAAAAATGAACTCTTAATCTTGAAAACTACGCGCGCGTTGTGATTTTTTGAAAAAAATATTTTTTCCGCTTCCGCGCTCACTCTGAGACCGCCTCGGCACACGGAAGACGATTTTTAATATACCCCTTCGGCATTTAAGGGTTAATAACACCTTATATCAAGAAATCAGACATTTGTATGGGATAATCTATATGTACCAACAGACTGACCGCCACACTATGGTATTTAGCGACTGGGAGATCTTATGAGGACCTCAAGTTCAGTGTGGCGATGTCTCCTCAGCGGCTTGGGAATATCGGTGACCGGTAAGCAAGTCACAGGAAAAAATGTCACTTAAAAAGTCACAATTTTGGCTAGGGGAAAAAAAAAAGTCAGAAAAAATTCACATTTATTTATGGTGACTGGTAATAAGATCATGGGAAAAATTCACAGTACTTCTTGGGGCCATTATTTTTATGATATTTACAGTCTTTCATGTTTTTACGGTAATCCCCAACAGGCTTGTACTAAACACGCCTTTGCAAAGGTGGATACATGGATACATACTGAGTTCAAATTTACCCTTGGGATTCACTATGAAAGATTAGTGTGACCTTTTTTTTCCTGTGGCATTTTTCCCTGTTTTTTTTTTCTGCGACATTTTTACTTGGATTTGGAAAATCATCCCTGAAAGAACTTCTAATGTTTATTTTCTTGGTGGCAGTGTCCCATGTAGCATCTGGATATCTATCCTTTGGCTTGTTTATTAAAATATCGTAAGCGATATTTTCCCCATTTCTGTCTGAAGAACATTTGTATTTTGTATTCCATAAGCATGTGATTTAGATAAAGCAATCCAGTCAGTCCAAAACAACTTATTAACCCATACTTCTACCAGAGTTAAAGAATTTCCTGAGTCATGCATCCCAGACAACACTGGGTATTACCGAAACGATAAATACAGGTTTGTGCTGAAGTAACCTCCATTCATTCATGCACGGATATTAATACCTTATTTCAAAAAAAGTCGCTACGATTTATCTGTGCGACAGTCTGTATCGACTAAAAACAACCACATTCACGTACTGACGTTCAACGTTCCTCCCACTTTTCTACAAGTCTTAAGACTGGGTCTGAGCGTGAGTGCAGTCCTTAATGGACCAAGGGTTTGTTTATCATGTAAGAACAATTGATCCTGAAAGCTTGAATGCTACTCAAATAAGAGATAATACTTCACCAAAATCCAACCATCTAAATGAAAATCAGTAAACAAAGGCTGGCAGAAAAACAATGAAGCTATTTGCTAAGTCATATATTCTGATACTCCTGACAGTAAGTCTGTCACCTACATTAAACAATCGATGTGCTACCCAAATTTGCGTGAGTTGAACTATAGCTATGTAATTACTTGGTAAGTTACTTGTTTGAAAATGCTCTTACCTAAACATTCATAATTAGGTTCACCAAGGTAAACCCTGTAGCATATTATGAAGGAATCTGCTCCTTGTCTAAATGAGAGCTTGTAAGCAGGTGTGATTCTTGTAACTGCAATCAAAGACTTTAGCAGCACCTGTTGAAAATAAGAGTAAGATGTAATGGGTAAGAAATGTGCAGCAAACAACGTTCAACAACAAAGAACCTTTTTACTTCCTGGTTTTGTTTCTTGATCTACCTACAGAAGCAGCTTCTGATAAAGATACTACTTCAGCACTGACATGTATAATTAGAAAACCTTTACCAAAAGGTAACAATTACCTGCAGTAAGGTTTACCTATTGACCTTTCCACTAAATTACAATCAGTTTTCACACATACTGCAAATCCACTATACCTGTCATTATTAAAAACATTTAGGCTTAAGAAAACTGTTATAAGATTCACCTTAACATGTAAAAGTCAATCATGTGCTAATAGGTTAAACTCACTATTTTTCCCTGCAACCATTTCTGGTAGTAGCAGTCTCATTCAAGTTTAGCAGCATAAAAAGTGCTTCAAATTGCATATTTTTGTACTTTCTTGATGCAAAATAAAAATAAAAATAAAAATTTGGAACAGCTTTTATTTCCACTGACTCTAACATGGACATATAAGTGGAACTAAACAATAACCCACAGTTGCGTACCAAAGGAAAGGGTTTGGATAGGGCCCTCCGATACTACATACTATGGTGACTGATACTATGTTCTGTTGCTACTGAATTTACCTAGTCAAACATGCAATATTTTTCGTATTTTAAAACAACCCTATATTTTACGTATGCATGACAACTGACTAGAGAAGGATAAAAAAAGGGGGGGAGGACTTCTCCCACAAGCATTTTGTTACCAGGTGGAAGCCCTATAATAATGCTCTGTACTCCAAGAGTTATCCTAAGTCTCCATA
>NC_061107.1:56400016-56415016 GCF_015104395.2 Macrobrachium nipponense | reverse complement strand
GTAAGATGGGTAAGAGCTGAATGTAAACAATCGATTGGAAGGTTTGTTTTTTGTTTGTTTGTGTATTATAGTTAATGATTAATTAATAATTATTTGAAATTAGTACATACTGATTATTTATACATTTTATTGGCATATTTCTAAGCTTTTAGCTCTTAGGTTTAGATGTCAGAATCATAGACTAGGCTACAGTAGCAACCGCTAACATAGGCTAGGCTTATTGCTAAGGGATATGCTTAAGTCCTAATATATGCAGTAAAAATGGGGTTGAACATTACATGCAGTTGAATATTACTCAAGTATGTACAGTATTTTGCCTTTTTGGAGTCATATTTCTTCCGTCGGATCGGCGTTGTAACCCTAGAAACCATTGATAATGGAAGTGTAGAACCCTAGCATAAAAATAAGGGGACCACACTCTTAATGACAATATATACAAACATTTGTGGGTGACCCTAGCATAAAAATAAGGGACACACCACTAAACAATCATGAGAGCAGCTAAGACTCGAGACCAAGTGTAGAGCAATATGGTAGGCTAGACAAACTGTTAGGTAAGGTAGGTAGAAAGGAGATCTGGATCTTCAATTGTACTACTAGGCAGAGTCAGGGGAAACTATGTTACCCGCTGCAACTGCTGAAAATTTCAGAGATTCCAAAGACTTCAAGTAGTGACGCTTAAATACTGTCGGCGATTTCCATCCAGTATATTTTTTCAAATCATCAAAGTTCATATGTTGAAAATAATTAATTGAGGTGGCCACTGCCCTGACATCGTGTGCCTTAGGGAAAGATTCAGGGTTAGCTTGTTTAATAAAGTATAGGATCTGTTGCCTAATACCTTTAATTGATAAGGTGCCACCTTTTTCTCTCCTAAAGAGGGGACCCGAAGAGGAGGAGGATGTCCTAGACAGAAAGGCTCGTAAGGTCATCACTGGACAAAGACTTTCCATGGCTCCCACCTTAACAAAGGATCCGCATTTTTTGCTAAAAAGCTGCGATCCAGAGAAAGCAGAACTTCTCCTAAGGGGAGAAATTCTACATGACCCGAATCTCTGGATAGCGCCGACAGTTCTGAAATTCTAGCTCCTGAAGCCAAGCTTAATAAAAATAATGTTTTTCTTAAGAGCATTATGAATGAACATGTCGTATTATCTGTATCTGAAGCCAGTTTTAGAACATCATTTAGAAACCATGACACTGAAGTAGGCCTTACGGAAGGTCTTCTAAGTCTAGCACAAGCCTTGGGAATAGACGAAAAGTAAGAGTCTGTTAAGTCTATATTAAAACCCCACTGAAAGATCTTCTTCAAGGCTGACTTGTTTGTTGTAATAGTGCTAGCTGCGAACCCTTTTTCAAATAAGGACCTGATATAGCTGATTTTAATGTCCGATTCTCTCGGGAAAGATGCCAACTTTTTAACTGCAGCGTCATACTGCCTCAAAGTTGAATCCCTTTTATCTGATTCTAAGAAGAGGATATTTTGTGGATCTATATTTGATCCCTCTTGGCCGCAAACTTCATGAAGTCCATAAAGTTAGGGCTTTGAGAATTCCTGAGGAAGCGAACACAGTCTTCATTTGTACCGACTGGGAGAGTCTGGGATTGGGAATCCGAAGGGGACGAAGACCCAATTCCAGCAGCAGGGGGTACCAATTGCTCTTCGGCCAGTCCGGAGCTACTAGAGCTACCTGCCCCTTGAAAGTCCTGAGTTTGCTCAGAACTTTCAGGAGAAGATTCACCGGAGGAAAGATGTAAATTGTTCCAGTCTATGGATAGAGCGTCTGTGGCATAGGCCAGAGGGTCCAGGTTGGGAGCCACATAACAAGGAAGTTTGTGGTTCGCTTGAGAGGCAAACAGATCTACTTGTAGACCTGGTACCCTCCGGAGTATCCATTGGAACGAACTGTTGTCCAGCGACCATTCCGACTCCAGTGGAACTGAACGGGATAGAGCATCTGCTATAACATTCCTCACTCCGGCCAGATGGGTGGAGGAGAGGTGCCAACTGAACTTGTCCGCCAGGGAAAAGATGGCTACCATGACATGATTCAGGTGTCTTGACTTGGAGCCTCCCCTGTTTATGCAGTGAACTACTACTGCGCTGTCCAGAACTAACTTTACATGAGAGTTCTTTGGTGGAAGGAGCCTCTTCAGAGTCAGGAACACTGCCATTGCTTCCAATACATTTATGTGGAGCTGGCGGAATTGGGGTGACCACGTTCCTTGAACTTTCTTGAACTGAGACTATCCTCCCCAGCCGCTTAATGAAGCGTCTGTGTGGATAGTGATTCCCGGAGGAGGGAATTGAAGAGGTACTGACATGGACAGATTCTTCATCTTTGTCCAAGGACGCAGACGATTTCGGAGAATTTGCGGTATTGCTGACAACTTGTCCCTGGATCTGACATTTGCTCTTGAGCGCCAGATCCTGGTTAAGTCTTTCAGTTTGGCTTTCATCAAGATGTTTGTCACTGAGGCAAACTGAAGGGAACCTAGGATTCTTTCCTGGTTTCTCCTTGAAGCATATTTGTACCTTAGAAATTGCTTCACTGACTTCGCTATTTCCTTTCTTTTGGTTACTGGAATCGACAGAGTGTGAGAAGATAGATTCCATTGAATGCCCAGCCATTGAAAGCGGGACTCCGGAGTGAGTCTTGACTTTGTCCTGTTTATCTGGAACCCCAGATATTCCAGGAACTGAATGACTTTCTTTGTGGCTTTGCGGCATTCCTCGACTGTTGGTGCCCAAATCAACCAGTCGTCGAGGTACGCTACTACCATTATCCCTTGAGACCTTAGTTGTTGAACCACTACTTCCGCCAACTTCGTGAATACCCTGGGGGCTACGTTCAGACCGAAGGGAACTACCTTGAAGGAGAATGCCTGGTCTCCCAGCTTGAAGCCTAGGTAAGGGCGAAAGTGTCTTGCAATAGGGATATGATAGTATGAGTCTGTAAGATCGATAGAGGTGGTGACGGCACCACGGGGAAGTCAGGTCCGCACCTGCGAGATAGTCAGCATTTTGAACTTGTCGCAGCGAATGGCTAAGTTTAACTGGGACAAGTCTAAGATTACCCTTCTTTTTAATGAGCCTTTCTTTGGCACACTGAATAAGCGACCTTGAAACTTTAATCGCTTGACTCTCGCTATTGCTCCTTTCTGAAGGAGTTCCTCTGCATACTCTGTCAATTCCTTCGATGGAAGTTGAAGGAACGGTCTGGATGGAGGGGGCCTCCGATCCAACTCCAACCCAGGCCTTTCGACACAATACTTTGTGCCCATTTGCTGAATCCCCACCGATGCCGGAAGAGAAACAGTCTCCCTCCTACCTTGGAGATCTCACTGCTGCTGAGCCGAGTGACCTCCGCGGCCTCCACGGAAGTGCTTTTCCCTGTTAAGCAACCTTCCTGATCCTCTCTGACAAAAGGATCCTCTAGCTCTACTTCCCCTGGCGAACCGGTCGAAGTGTTGGAAGGCCTGACCTTCGAACACCTGGTTAAATGCCGGGGAGACAGCATAGGACGTGGAAGGTTAAGCTTGTGGGGAAATCAGATAGATGGGCTGAGCCTGAGCTTTCGACGTGGAAGGCTGCCCTGGCTGAGCGACCGGCACCGCAGACACAGCCTGACTAAAGTGCTGAGGCTCCTTTTGGTAAGGCTGAAACCGTTTGGTCTTCTTTAGTTTCTTGCCTGTAGACGAAGGGTCTTGACGTCTTTTAGCGGAGAGGCCCCAACGGTCTTTGAGGCTTTGATTGAGCCTCGTTGCCTCGCTTTGAACCTCCCTAACCATTGCTTCTGGGAAGAGGTCTGCCCCCCAAATGTTGGAGGAGAGCAACTTATTCGGCTCATGCCGAATAGTTGCTTCCTGGAGGACATGCTTATGGCAGTTGACCCTCGCAACCACAAACTCGTACAAGTCCGATTGGACTGTACAAGTCTGTGATTTGGTCAACAGCTTGAATAGCGGCTCCGAAGCGTAAGATATGGCCGCTACCTCAGTCATTGCCATGGTGTTAATAGACCTGGCCAGCCTAATTCTAGCCTCAAACTCGGACTGAATGAGGCTATCGGGGAGTCTAGGAAGCTTCTCGCCGAACTGATCCATCGCACAGTCCGGCTTAAGCTTGCCTACTGAAAAAGTATTCGGCAGGTCTTCCCACAAATCCCCAAGCGAAGGGAGCAAGGGTGATGTGGGGTCCAATTCCCTCAACTGTGGCAAGGGCTCTCCCTTTAAGCCAGCCGGGATGGTAACGCTGGCGATCTTAGTTAGGAAAGGAAGAGGATTCTCTTCCTCCATCGTAAAGATGGTGAAAGGACTCTTGAATGCCTGGATTCTGGTGTTGGAACAGTCCATTTCATCCAGACACCGGAGCCACTCTCTCTGGGCCTGGTCCCTGGAGTACAGCACTGTCTCCCTGGGAACCTTATCCTCCCTATTCATAGCAGCCTCCGTCAGCCTAGCGTAGCCAATGAACGGAGGTTGAAGATTCTCTGGGTAAAACTCGAAGTCTTCAATCCTTCGAGTACCACACTCCGGGATAGAAATGAACCCGTCCTGGAAAGGAGCGTAAGAAGCTACTCTCCAGGGATTGTTCATGGAGAATGGAGGGAGAGAATCATGAGGAGGGAGCTGGAGTAGGCCTGCGCCAGGTGCCGGAGAGGCAGCTTGAGGGGCCTGATTGAAGCCAGACATAAGATTTTCCTGAGTGGCAATCCTGTCCGACAACTGGGAGAACATCTGCTCCATACTCATCCTCAGGGACCCTACCAAGTCTCCCATCTGCTGCATCATCCTGACGGAGAAAGCGTTGGGATCGAAGCTAGGAACAGATGTTGACGTGGACGAGTAACTCACCAGAGGTACCGTAGGGGAAGAAAAGACCACTGACTCCGCCGGAGTACGGGGTCTCTCCTTGGAGGACTTGCTCTTCAAGACTCTAGAGCCTGAAGCAGATGACTTACCCTTCTCTGCTCCGGGATTAGAAGCCGAAGACGCCGAAGAAGTCTTTTTAGACGACGACTTCTTAGTCAGAGTTTTCTGCGCTCTGTGACCCTTCACTTTGGGAACCACAGAAGTGCTGGGCGTAGTATACGAGAGCTCTGCTCCCGTAAAGCCCTGGAAGGAAGCAGAAGAAGCAGCAGGAGAAGAAGATCCAGTGGCGCCCAAGGGAAGCCCTTGAGCGTCCAACATACCTACCTCGACCAACAGATCATCTACACCTACCATAGGCTCTACATTTAAATCTAAAGTGGCGACCTCCGCCGAGATATCCTGGCCTGGTTCCTTCATACACTGGGCGACCTGCCGTTGGATCGCCGTCATCGTCGGGGCTGCCTCCGCCGGGTCGACGTACCCCGTCGGCTTGCCGCCGGGGAACAGCAGGACAGCCATCCTCTTCTCTAGGACGTAGGGCTGTCCCTTGGCGGCGTTCTTCCCGAAGCCGCCGACCCAAGCTCTCAAGGTTGCAAGAGCAGTCTCTCTAACCACGGCAGCCTGGAAGAGAGGGTGTCTATTAGATTTTAGGCTAAAGTTGAGTTCAACCTTAGAATAAAATAAGCTTAAGACTAGACAGTATCAGCATATATTCCATAATATTAGGAGGGAACTTAAGCTTAAAACATATTTCAGAATTTATACCGTATGTATATACTGATGGAAAATACTTAACCCGTCCAAAAACTGACTCACGAGATCATAGCAGATCGTACACGTCTCGTGGAACCAGACCTGCAAATTCCCGTGAGGAGTCAAACACGGAGCATGAGACCTGCAGACCTCATGCCCGCAGGGGTCCTGGAGCACAGCGTTGCACCCCGAGTGCTCACAGTTGGTAGTCTGTAAGTGGAAGGATACATGAGTATCAATATAACACTCACAGGGCTACTCTAGTACTCCGTTGCATGCCGGAGAATGATAAAGCATACAGCGGAGCGCCGGAGCAACAAAGGCGGGGGGAGGCCAACCCCCCGACTCCGTCACAGCGAAGCACCACCGAAACCAGGGAGACAAGGTCACTCCCAGCCAAGTGTCTGTCCAGACTCCCCTACTCCCTCCGCGTAGGGAGAGAGGGAGTCAGGCCCGGATGGAGCGAGCAAGGACAAACCTCCCTCCCCCCTACTCTATGGTGAGAGCGGGGGGAGGGAAAGACGACTGGGACGGCCGTCTGGCTGTACCGCGATCACAGGGTGACCGAGGTACGATAACACAACACAATCGACAAAATCGGTAGCCTAGGCTAATGTAACCAAACTGATCAGAAAGATGCAACAAACGTGATGCAACAAAACTGACAATAAGGATGCAACAAAACTGAAAGAGGACCATGGGACCACTGATACCTAGGCTAAGCGAACAGACCAGACACCCTAGGCTAATCAAAACACAATAAATAAACAAAAGTAGGGGAAAATAAAATATAGAAAGAGAAAAATATCCAGGAGTGTACGACTAACCCAAAAGAAAGTCTACCACTCAAAGCTAGCCTGGGCCGATACGAAGAGCGATGGCTAGGGTCTGGACCAGAAAAAACTGAATGCCTACGTAAGGTAGAGAGACATGCATGCATGACCTAAAACCAAGGCAGGCTAAATCCCCTAACAATATCATAATAAAAGGAACTAGAGACGCACGTTAAAAATAAGGGAAAGGTTCCAGGTATGGGAGACCGAGAACCAAACCGCCATGAGGCAGAACAATGCCGCCATGCTGGCGAAAAATCATGCAAACACAGCACAAACAACAAGAGCAAAAGAAACGCGTGGGTCTCTTGGCCTGCTAACATAAAGGATGGCCACCAGAGGCGCGGCAGTCGGCTTGGCGTGGGTTGCAGTAGTAGTAGTTGCCGCCCCGTTCTGTGGGTCAGCTCTCTCCTTGAGGGAATTTGTTGTGGGAAATTTCTAAATGGCAAGAAGTTCGTGGTAGTGGTCTCACTCGCCCTAGTGACCATACCGACACCCTTCTTTTATTTTGGGTGAGCGAGTCAGTTATACTGACCTCTTCTTTATTTTGTTTATTCTCTGGTATTTGTTAGATCATTTACCTAAGAAATAATGAACTAAAGGATTATTTAGCACAGCGACACGAACTGAGCCCAGAAATAGCATTTTTTATATTCAGACGTATTGAAAATTAATGTAAATGAATATGCGCATGCTCTAAAATAAGATAAATTTATATCAACAAGTAGTTTTCATGTTTAGACTCAAAATCAGACCCTAATATAAAAGAATAACATGGATATCTACAAATGACCAATTACTCAAAAAGAAAAATTAGTAGAATTATCAGGAATTCAAAGTACGTGTATGAATTTTCATAATAAAATTTATTATTTGGATACTTATCTACTGTTAAAGTTAGCTACAGTAGTACCTCGAGATACGAAAGGCTCTATTTACGAAAAACTCGAGATACGAAAGCCAATGCGAAAAATTTTACTGCTCTACATACGAAAAGTTTTCAAGATACGAAAGGTTGTTGCTGTAAAGTCCCGAGATTCGCTCGGACCACCGAGAACAATTTTAAAACTCCCGCACCGCCAACTGAGTAAACTCGCCACCATCCTCCCGCTCTCCCATTGGTTCCTGATGCTAGTCACCCCATAAGGTCCTGCTCTCCTATTGGTCAGCATCTACCCCTTGTGCTTTAAGTATTCTATTGGTAAAAGGATGCTGTAAATTGAAAAACTTATTCATGCAATACATTTAATAAAAAAAAACATTAGGTAAAGATAGAATAAAGAATAGAAATGAATGGTTATTACGTATACTGTTTGGTAGTTTTAGTGGTTGAAGAGAGATAATGAAAATTTATGGCTTACTGTGTAAAGTGATTGCTTGTCGATCGTCCAATACTCGTAAGTGCTGGATGTAAACAGACGTTTGGAAGCTTTTTTTTTTTTTTTTTTATTATAGTTAATGGTTACTAAATAATTATTTGAAATGAGTACATGCAATATACATTTAATAAAAAAAATTGTGAATTAGATATCATAAACTATAAAATAAATCAGACTGCCAACAAATACGTATCTTTTAGAATTCTTCTACTGTTTTATTATTACGTTACGTATACGTATGTTTTATTATAGCTGTCAGTAACTCGGTATCTCCATTAGGTAAAGATAGAATAAAGAATAGAAATGAATGGTTATTATACTGTTTGGTAGTTTCATTAGTTGAAGAGAGATACTAATGACAATTTATGGCTTACTGTGTGCTAGGAAAAATGATTGCTTGGCGCTTGTTCGATACTCGTAGACAGGTAAGAGCTGAATGTAAACAATCGATTGGAAGGTTTGTTTTTTGTTTGTTTGTGTTTTATAGTTAATGATTAATTAATAATTATTTGAAATGCCAAGTTTAGTACGCTCATGTGCAAAGGTACCAGAAGCATCCAATTTTTTAGTAATTCTTAGGAGTATGGACTTTGTGTCAGGATTTTCACTGATTGTGCAGACAAACTAAATAAAGAATATATGAAGAATAAGTTCATTCATTTTGAATCCCCTATGTTTAAAATGGTGATAAAAAGTTCTCGAGGAATTAAGAAAGATTATAACTATAGTACATGGTATCACCTACCGTCATTCTGTTATAAATAGTAGGATTGACTCTTGCAGGGGAAGTGTCACATGCATCTATAATTGCAAGTGTCCATATTTCCAAGACGAGGCTCTCAGATTCTGGTGTTCTTAGCAAAATCTCAACAACAAGGGGTTTCCCTACATCAGGTAGATGGCCTCCTAAGCCCTTCTTGGTCTCGGATTGGATGTCAGGAATGTCTTCTATACCCAAGTTGAACTGAAACCAAAACTTCACATTTAACACATATACACTGCATATGTACAATTTCAAATGATAAATTGAGTGTTCTCAATTCATACTCGCTATCAAAACAACGAAAAGCACAATAACACTTTTATATTGATATCATGCTTTGTTTTGCAAAAGAATTGATACAAATTATAAATGAATACTACTTAAACCTGAGATGAATGATAATTTTCAAGTTTCATTTTAAGAATGACTTCATACAGTAAGAAAATATTTTTATAATAAAACAGTTTTATTTATACTTACCCAGTAACTTCATAGTTATGAGTTTCACTTATACGGCAGCTTGAATTAAAAATTTTGCGGATAACGCTTCACTATTGTGTAGGTGACTAGTCCCGTCCACTAGTGGGAGAATAAGAACAACTGTGAGCAGCAAGCTCAGTTTGTTCATGTTGTATGTCCATCAGCAAGCTCAGTTTGTTCATCCCATATGTCCATCAGAGGGGAGGAAGGAGGGCTCTGATCATGTAATTGCTGGTTAAGTATACTTAAAACTTTTAATACAAAAATGTCATTTTAAACTATGTAACTTACCCAGTAATTCCATAGCTGAGTCCCACATTGGAGGAGGTGAGAGACATGGACATATACTACTTCAAAATATGCAATAAATTGAAATAGAAAAGCTGCTAGCATTAAATACAATGCTTGTTGTTTCCTAATTAGTTAAGAGAGCAACTGGGATACTGCCTCTGGTTGGTGCTCATTTTAACCTGTAGTGGCATGGCAGTATAGCCAGGGGTTCCCTCTTACTTAGCAGGAACTTTGCAGCAAGGGAAGTGTATGTACTCTAATGACTTAACAAAGCATAATAGGTGCCCACACTTGCCCTGAGCACAGCACCAAACTGAAACAACCATACAATAATGCAACTTACACCGAGATACATCCACAACCCATCCACTGAGAGTGGTGGGTGCTTCGGGTGCATTACACCCCCTGGCTCTGCAAGACTCGACACCTTAATACAAGGTGAAGAGGTATAATAGGGAAAAATCCAATGCTTGCTTCCTCTATACCTGCTAGTCACTAGGTATGGTCTGAACACACTTTTAACTTCCATAAAATTATAGAAGCAAAAAACTATTACATTCCCAGTAGTTCGAAGGCAGAATGGACATACAAGGCATAAGATATGTAAGCTCAAGGGCAAGAGGTTACTCCAGAGCTTTACTTCTATGAAGGCAAACTGCTCTCCAAATTCTAGTGCGCCTCAAGGTAAAAGTCCCTAAGTATAATATGTTCTTGTCAATGGATGAAATGGATCTTGCCATACTGCTATATTTAAAGAATGGTCCTTTGAACTCCAAATGGACAGGGACCGCCCTATTCTCCCAAAGTTGTAGAGCATTTGGATGCTTGGAGAACAATCTAATGTCAGTCTGTAGATGGTGTCAGAAGCGCTGTACACCAGTTGAGCTATGAGCTTGGGAATGGTGGGCACTCATTGGAGATAGCAGAAGCTAAGCGCTAGAGATGGCACCAGGCTGTAATCAACGCCAAATGAATAGGGTACTAAGTGAGCTGAATGCCAAATGAGCTAAAAAATTGCAGCTCTATAGCTGGTGGCAGACAGTTCATTACGCCAAACTGTAGCTGTCACCTGGCGAACTAGGCATCAGACAAGCTAGAACTTTGAGGCGCTGCAAAACCCTACCTCTGGGAGCTAAACTTTTAGCTGGCTATGGGAGAGTTGGACACCAGGAGAGTTAGTAGTTCTGGTTTCACTCCTTAGGAAAGTGAAACATAAAGGACAATTATACTTCTAGTAGGATGATGCAGAATGGAAGTAAGGGGCATAGTATTTTGCCTGAATGCTAAAGAGGAGGCTGGATTTTACTAGTACATCCTAGTTGCATGCAGAAGATACTTGTAAGGGTGTCTTTCAAGTAAGGGGATTGAGAAGATATAAACAGGGGAACAAGCAAGGAACATGGATATATATCCAGGTTCTAGAAAACCTGAAACCTTCCTTGCTTGGATGCTGGCTCCTACTGCTGCAAAGGGAAAACACCTTCACTTTTTAGGAGGAGGTTTGGATGCTGATTTCCTGCATTGACTCTTGGTCTGGATTGTGACCTTGTCTACCCCCTCAAAAGGGCAGCCATTGTACAGAGGAAGAAGATTTAGCACTCAAAGAGTAGAAACCTCCCTAGAATGTTTCAAAGATTGCACCACCAAGTCCTGAGTTCGACTTCCTTTGCAACTCGAAAGCAATACTAATGGGGAAAAATCAAAAGTGCTGACTTCTGCACTGAAGATACACCTTTAAAGGTAAAGAAGCACCAAAGTTCATGTTTCTTAAATACCCCCACAGTAAAAGTGGATGCCAACTCCAGAGAGCCACCCAAACTGCTCATGCGGACAGAGGGGGGCTTCTCTCTTTTGTCCATTACCCAGCAGTCTATTTCACTCAGGATCTTCCTTGCTGAAGTAGATAGCACCATATTGGGTAGTTTAGTTACGTATATATAAAGAAGGTTTGCGAAAAACCTTAAATGACATCCAAATACGTACTGATGGATGAGAGCCCCAGCTGGGTCCAGTACTGTCAAGGTAGCACTTGAAGAAGCGCCTGGCCTTCTTTGTGAACTTGAGCGTTTGGGTGCTAAGATGAAGCAGTACGCTTGACTAATGGGCGTTCACTAGTTTCTGGGAGCTTGATCGCTACTGTTTGTATGTGAGAGAACTGATGTTTGTTCTGATACTACAGGGTGCTCAGACTGAGAAAAAACAGACTCTTTGGGAGAACAATACAACGTTGCAAAAAAAAAAACTCTCTGAACTATCCCAGAAACTACAAGAAGGACTCATTTCTTTAGCCTTCTTGGGAGGCAACTGAGGGGTGCTAGACACATCCATTGCTGACCTTTTCAATGGTCAGTATTAATTGCTGGAGCAACCTGGATACAGCTCAACTGAAGAGCAGCTACCTGGAGCCGAAACCTGACAGACACAGCACTAGGATCCATAACTAAAGTCAGGACAAGCACACTATACGGGCTCTTTTTCAATGGTCATCCGTTGAAATGTGAAGAAAACAAGGTTTGACTAAGGGGTACTATCAGGAGGCAAACCCCTATACACCTCTCAGACCAAGAATATGCCTCGCTCCTAGGTTTAGGGGAATACAACAGGGACTGGGCTATGAAATTCGATAGGACTGGAAGCTACATCCTCCACTACACATCCAGTAAGACGCCTTTCCAATCGCAGCCTGTTAATACCTGGGACCGGCAACAGGTTTGACTGAAGGAGTGACTACTCGTGTGTAACCCCAACCTCCCTTGGATTCCTAGTTTGCCTCCTCCTAGGTGCATGGGAGTCTGACAGAAACCTTTTGTCTGAGAGAATCGAGGGACGCATAGACACCCCTCCACTGCACGACACCTCAAATCACAGGGTTAACATTTCTAACCCTGACACAAAACTGACAATGGCATGGGAGGGAAGCGAGGGACCAAGGTGCAGAAGCAAGTGGATAACATTATATGGCTAGTAGTAGGACAGCTGTACACTTTATTTGGTTTATGTACAGCCCTTCACAGTGATGAATCCCTCTGGAGGTTTCTTGTGGTTTTCAATGTAAGGTGCTTTTAATATTTTATACAAATTGTCTTTAAGTGTTTTCTCGTCAGCATCACATTCCTTCAGAAAAGGAGTCTTTAGCTGTTTTCTTCTTATATGATTTTCAATTTAGGCATACAGGCACTCCCTGGTTCATCAACGGACTCAGTTAATAGCTATCTGGTTTTATAACTCATCAAACACTATAAAATCAGTGATTTATGTGCCATAGCATGACAAGTTTTTCAGTTTTTGGCGCCATACAGCACAGATCATTGAGTTATGGTGACATAACATACCTAACAGAGGCACCATGAACCAGACATCAGAACCATTCACTGGATATCGGCACCGTAAATTCCATAAGTTGCAGAGTTTCGGTTAATAGAGGTTTTCGCTCACCAGCATGATGCCAAGAATGGAACCCAATATTTATGACGCCTAGTTTTGGTTAATGGCGCCTCTGTTTGGTATATTATGGCGCCATAACTCTATTATCAGCACCTTATGGCGCCGATAACCAAAACTCGGCTTGTTATGGAACCATAAATCGCAGATTTTATGGCACTAGACAAGCGCCATAAAACCGGATTGCCATTAACCGAGTCCACTGATAACTGGGGACTGCCTGTATCAGATGTTGACCATGGGTGCTCATGGACGCTTTTGTGCACTAATGAACACTGTTAGGGGCTTATGGACTGTCGTGGGCACTCATGGAGACACTGACAATCGTGAGCACTTATGGGAATTTTGGCGTTCAGACCACTGAAGCCACTGAAGCCTCTGTTCAGGATGCTTATGAGCACTTTCGTGCCAAAACTCAAGCCACTGGAGCCCCTGCACCAGATAGCAGAAGGCCCTAGTGTGCGGCGTCTAACGCTCATAGTACGAGCTGGCGTCATGCTGAAGTGAGCACTTCTACTGGAAGAGAAGAGTGTTTACAATCTCCGAATCAACTTAAATGCATGCAAATCTTGTAAAGGAGACAAGAGATACATCTCAGAAAAGGCAATCCTCCAACAGTAGCTTCAGCTGATAGGGAACACTGATCCTAGTGTTTCCCCTTCTTGTTACTCTTACCGCCCTTTCCCAAAGGCAAGGGTGGTTGAAAGGGGTGTGATGCCGCTCCTTTCAAAGAGGAAGAAGAAGGCTGGGTTGTTCCTCAGGCTCCCTTAGAAGAAAAGGTCTTCTTTGGGCCCAGGAGGTGATAGCTAGGCTCGAAGGTCTAGCCATAGTGGAGCGTGAGGGCCCTGATGCCTTTGCCACTGCCTAGTGAACAAGCCGGTCCTTGTCGTCACCCCGACACCTGTCCACCGCAGCATCTACCTGTTCCTTATTGAAGAGAGAGGTAGAACCCAGCAAAAGTCCATTTTGCGAGGCCAACACTGACTCTGAGCCAAAGGGCTTGGTATCTTGAGATAAGAGTGTTGCACCTCTTGAGCATCAAGTTTGCCCATAAGGTTTGCCGTCTGGTGGGTCAGGTAAGTGATAGCCCTACCTCACAACTGACACAGTCTCCAGAAGGCCAAGTCTTCACCTGGAACGATGGCCCCAGAAGCAGCAGTGACCTTAAGACACTGTGAATGACCACAGGTCTAACCAGGAGACTTCAAAGCGAGAAGCAGCCCTAAGAGGAGCATTACCAAGATCCATAGCCAAAATCCTCCCCTCTTCTTCACCCTCCAACTTATTGGAGAAAGAAGCAGAGAAAGAGGCCTCCCTCGAAGGGGGAAGGAGGAAGAAGGAAAGGGGTTAGCTACCATAGGAGCAGTAGGGATTTACTCCCTACCACATACGTATCTCCTTCTCGCGGCATGTCTTCTCCACTGGGATGTGGACCAAGCAAAACACTCCGCACACATACTATCATTATTACACTTACACCCTCAGCAAGACGTACAAAGGGAGTGAGGATCAACCTCAATGGAGGCACAGAACAGAGTACAGTGCAGCCCCTGTATTTGCGTTCTCTGGATTCACTGACTCAAGCATTTGCAGATTTCTCTCTGGAGCATATCCACCCAAATTATTCGTGGGAAATTCACCTATTTGCGGTATTTTTCTATAAGAAATATCCAAAAATTCCTGTTTTTACTTTTTATCAGTTTCATCATAAAAATGAGATTTTTATAATAAAATGAAATTTTATTGCATACTTACCAAACAATTATACAGCTGTAGGTTCCTTACAAATGGCAGACAATAGATTCAAAACTTCTGTGGTGGTGCTGCCATCACTAGTAGGTGACATCATCTCCCTCCACTTGAGAGAGCTACAGGTACAAATACCCAGGTAACATTAATTCGTTCTGCCCAACCATCCACCTGTGGGGAGGAGGGAGGATTTTAATTAATAATTGTTCGGCAAGTATGCAATAAAATTTCATTTTATTTTAAAAATCCCATTTTTATTGCAGTGTCTTACCAAACAATTATACAGCTGATTTCCCATTGCCAGGAAGGGGGGCTGTGGACGTAAGCATAATTAAAAAATAACATATGATTCTTGAAAAAGCCCAAAACACTATTAGTGTCTGTTGTACCTTACCTTGTAAGAGAGCTACTGCAGGAGAATACTGCCTCTGGTCGG
>NC_061107.1:56369363-56399516 GCF_015104395.2 Macrobrachium nipponense | reverse complement strand
TGCCTCTGGTCGGTGCTCATCTTTCGTAGTAGAAGGTTTGGAGTATGACAAATGAGCGCCTCTACATGGAGTGGAATATCTTCATAGCCATGGTGTTCACCACTGACTCAGCGAAGATACAACAAAATATTGCCCTTGCCCTGGGGTAAGACCAGAAATAACCAACAACTGTCACCTACACTGAACTAAAAACCTTTACCCACCAAACTAAAATAAAATGACTGGTGAGTACTCCAGGTACATTGTACAGCCAGACTTCCCTTTAGCTCATCAACCTTGATACAGGGCGAAAAACAACAGAGGGAGCAACCCCCCCATGTTGATTCCCCAAACACCATGCCAGCTACCGAAAGTGGGCCGAGAGACTTGCACTCTACAAACACTGTCTCAATTTCTTTCAAGTAATGCGTAGCAAAGACAGATTTAGACCTACAAAAGGTATTTTGAAAGATAGCGGAGAGTGACAAGTTGTGTCGAAAAATGAGGGAAGTCGCTACCACTCAAACTTCATGCGCTTTCATTCTCAGTAATGGGAACACTGCATCGTTAGCTTGAGAGTTTACTCTGACAATTAATTCTCTCAGAAAAAAGGAGATAGTGGAGGTAATATCTTAGTGCCCGCACGGGACATAAGTGTCTTTCTTCTTCTTCCTGGCCTATCAAATCTGTCAGGTTCTTGAGGACCAATTCGTGGCCAAGGATTGGAAGGGTTCTCGTTTTTGGCAAGAAAATTGAGCTCCACAGAGCAAACTGCGTCACCTTGAGAAAAGCCCACCTTTTTGTCCATCGTATGTAGCACGCTAACTTGTCTAGCTGATGCTAATGCAACTGAAAATATTGTCTTCTTGGTGAGGTTCCTCATAAACGAAGAAAGTAATGGCTCAAAGGGAGGGCCCGAAAACCTTTATGTACTATTTCGAGATCCCATGCTATAAGGTACTTTAACGATTTGGAAGTCTTGAACGACTTAATCAAATCAGAAAGATCACTATTCGTGGAGAGGTCTAATCCTTTGTGTTTAAAAACTGAAGCCAGCACAGCTTATGTATCCCTTAATTGTCGTAGTCGCTACGGTCTTAAACGTCCCTTAAGAAAAGAAGGAATTCTGCTATTTCGTTCACAGATGTCTCAGAAGAAGAAACTTTAGTTTGTTTACAACATCTTTGAAACACTACCCATTTAGACTGGTATAATCTGTTAGAAGAATTTATTCTGCAGTTCACGATAGCTTCTGCGGCTCATTTCGAAAAACCTTTCGCTCTGACGAGACTCCTGACAGTCTGAATCCTGTCAGTGCCAGAGCAGATAATCCTTGGTGGAATCATGCGAAATGGGGTCATTTGAGTAGATATCTCTTTTAACGGAAGCCTGGGGAAGTCTACGAGCAAATTGAGGAGACCTGGAAACCATTCCTTCCTTGGCAAGAACGGAGCGACCCGTGTCAGTGAAACTTTTTCGTGAAATGACACTTTGTTTAGCACCTGTCTTATCAGGCCCGACCAGTCTAGTAGCATTGCGTCAACTGACCATGCAAGAGAGTCCGGGACTGGAGAGCAGAAAAGCTGAAGGCAGTTGTTCCTTGAAGCTACAAAGAGGTCTATCATTGGCTTTGCCCAAAGCTTCCATAGGTCTAAGCAGACCTTGGCATCGAGAGTCCATTCCAACAGCAGTACTTGGTGACAACGACTTAGTTCATCTGCCAACACGTTCATTTTCCCTTGAACAAATCGAGGAATCAATGAAACCTGCAATTTCTCTGCTCACACTAGCAGATCTTTTACAAGGTTGTAGAGGGTGAAGGAACGTGTTCCCCCTTGTTTCCTGATGTAGGGAAGCGTGGTGGAGTTGTTTCTGTGAATTGCTGTCCTGTCCCATCACGAGATGAGTGAACGCCTGAAGTCCCAGGTACACTACTAATAGTTCCTTCACATTGATATGAAGAGAGCGCTGGATTTCCGACCACTTCCCTGACACTTCCTTCTTCCCCAACAGGGCTCCCCAACCTGCGTTGGATGCATCTGAAAAGAACGGAAGGATTGGATGGAATGGACGAAGAGAAAGACCCTCTACAAGCCTTGGTTTTGAAAGCCACCACGCTAGGTCCTCCTTGATTTCGTCTGTAATCAAGAATACTGTCGAGTCTGGTTGAGTCTTCCAGCACCAAGATGCCTTCAGGAAGAATTGTAGGGGCCTCATGTGTAGAGTTCCGAGTTTGACGAACTGTTCCACCGAAGCAAGTGTGCCTAACAGACTGGTCTAACGGTTGGCGGAACAGGACCTACGGTCCAGGAATTCCTGGACTACTTCCATACATACAGTGGGGCATCGCTTATTCACGGATCAAGTTAATCACAGGTTTTTTCTTGGACCGTTTCTCATGTTACATCACTGGTATGAATCGCTGCATCACGGTTTGTTGTGTTGTGTATGCGATGTTTTTCGGTAGGCTAACCTCGGCCGTGATGGTCCGATAACTACCAACATTCATTCAAAGACTCATATAATGATATTAACTGACAATAAAGGTAATTAAAACATCCCACCTAATTCCCTATTATTGTCCTAATATATTATTGTCCTATCTTCGAAATAAATAGCCTATTCAAGTTTATGTACGACGTTCATTGGTAGGCTAAGCGTAGTTGCAGTGCGATAACCACCAACGTACACAAACATTCACATTATGATATTAAACTGGACAATAAAGGTAAAAAAATAAAACCAATTTCTTGTCCATATATATTATAGTCATATCTTCATAATAAAATAGCCTATTCAAAAAAGAATAATTCCACATCATTGCACTCTACTTATCGTCGGAGTGGCAGCCACAAAATGTAAGCATATATCTTTACGTACGAAAATGGTTTATGTATACGGTTGCGTTCAAAGCGACATTTTTTGTTTGATAAACTTTTAGAAATTTTAATAGTAGTGGTAGTGTAATTACGTAGTAATAACATTAAGGCTAAAATTAATTCGAACTTCATTATAATTTTGGCAGTATTCGTATATAACTTCTCTGAACAATGAAGTCATACAAACGCTATTTGTCATAGATTATCGTAAGTATTACTGTTTGTTATTGGCGACGAAGCGTAAACGAATACATAAAAGCATTTTTACCTTATATATTATCGTCATATCTTCATAATAAAAAGGCTATTCGTGGAGTAATTCCATATCAGTGAAATCGATTTGATCTATGCGAGGCCAGCCAGCTGACAAAATGTACGTACGTATATGAAAATCAAATTATGGTAGCGTTCACAGCAAGATTATCTTTCGAAATTTTTATAGTATATTCATGCTACGTAGTAATAATGTTTGGAATATACGTAACATTAATTTTCAATACAAAATATCATAGTTATTTTGGTAGTGAATAATAGTTTAGGAATTATCATACATACACTGCATTGTTATGGGTTTGTGGCAGTGATAAAACAACCAAAATAACGTTCTCCTTTAAGTCGTAATATCTTCATAATAAAAAGGCTATTCGTGGAGTAATTCCATATCAGTGAAATCAATTTTATCTATGCGAGGCCAGCCAGCTGACAAAATGTAAGTACGTATATGAAAATCAAATTATGGTAGCGTTCACAGCAAGATTATCTTTCGAAATATTTATAGTACTATTCATGCTACGTAGTAATAATGTTTGGAATATATGTAACATTAATTTTCAATACAAAAATATCATCGTTATTTTGTGGTAGTGAATAATAGTTTTAGAATTATCATACATACACTGCATTGTTATAGGTTTGTGGCAGTGATAAACAACCAAAATAACATTCTCCTTTAAGTCATCGTTTAGGAAAAACATGACATAGAATCGACTTTGCGACTTCGTTCACTTTGATATTTTTAACGATACAATAACTATCATTTGTACTACTAAAACCATCTTCACATAAGTTAATTTTCGTAAGATATGTGTTGTTGCAAAAGCTAGCTTATACATAAAAGGCGTTGTATAAAATAAATTGAAAGTGGTTCAGCTTAGAATATACATATGTACCCAAACTCATTGTGGGAAATTTACTACTGTTTCCTCGGATATTGAAATACTTTAGCATCATTCAAACACTTTAATCAATATAATGCATAAAAATAACTAGGCTATACATATTTACATCGTATACAAATACTACATACAGTTATATACACATACTTTTATATACAAAGTTAACAGTTATATACACATACTTTTATATACAAAGTTAACAGTTATATACACATACTTTTATATACAAAGTTAACAGTTATATACACATACTTTTATATACAAAGTTAATCATATGAGTAGTGATCAGACGACAGCTGTGCACTGGACTACGTACGTACTACTTGGAAGATAAAACAAACAAAAATTTTGTTGTTGTTAGTCGCCGGGATAGATTAACATTTTCCAGAGATTAAAGAGCGAATTTTGTTTTGAAGGTATGTCAACTGCGTTAGTAAAATAGGTATCATCTTCTAAGGAAATTTTTTTTTTTCTCTCTTCTTTTTGCGGAAGAATCTTCAAGCCATTTTGCATTCAAAGTAATGAGAAGGAATCATTCTATTCTTCATGAAATCAGTAAAATACTTACACTAATAATAAAAACTAAAACTACGTACTGTATGCAAAACACATACATCATCGTTAGCTTCGTGTGTGTAAACGTTCATTCTAAAAAATTACAGAGTAGTATAACTAACACCTGATTGGTTGGTTGGTAGCCATGGAGATCTGTTATCCAATGACTGCCCTCTGCTTCTGTTCTATTTATAGACATATGGCATGGATGGCACTAGGTTTGAACGTTACCATGTTCGTGATTTTCTGACTGCTGACGGCAAAAATTACTCAATATATAATTATTCCTTCGTGAAAACAATAATATAATAAGCGGTGACATACCTTCAAAACAAAATTCAGCTCTTTAATCTCTGGAAAAATGTTAATCTATCCCGGCGACTAACAACAAAATTTTTGTTTGTTTTATCTTCCAAGTAGTACGTACGTAGTCCAGTGCACAGCTGTCGTCTGATCACTACTCATATGATTAAACTTTGTATATAAAAAGTTATGTTATATAACTGTTAACTTTGTATATAAAAGTATGTGTATATAACTGTATGTAGTATTTGTATACGATGTAAATATGTATAGCCTAGTATTTATGCATTATATTATTAAAAGTGTTTGAATGATGCTAAAGTATTTCAATATCCGAGGAAACAGTAGTAAATTTCCCCACAATGAGTTTGGGTGCATATGTATATCTAAGATGACTTAAATTATAAAAGCCTTTTATGTATAAGCTAGCTTTTGCAACAACACATATCTTACGAAAAATTACTTAAGTGAAGATGGTTTTAGTAGTACAAATGATAGTTATTGTATCGTTAAAAATATCAAAGTGAACGAAGTCGCAAAGTCGATTCTATGTCATGTTTTTTTAACTTTAACGTATAGTGGTATGAAAAACACCAGTGTGTCGTAGCGATTTGCGTCATCATATAGTGGTATGAAAATACCACATGGTGTTGTAGCGATACGTAATCACAAAGTACAAATCCTTTCCCGGACCATCCTCAGAATTTTACGACTCTTCAACTTCAAGATCGATATGGTGAAATATATTATATAGTCATACTTATTGTTGAAAATTAAAATTCACAAGTTGAACTGCAAAACATTATTATATTTTGATTGTTATGTACATATATTTTTTGTGTTTTACGGAATGTTGTTTTGAAAATAAATACCTATTAGTGAACATATTGTATTAATTGTCCACTATTTTATTATAGGTGATCTTAATTATCTCACATTCATTTAACAGTATTATATTAATTATTTATTTAAATAAACTGTAATTAATAAATAACAATAATGAAAAACATAAAGGGAAAAATGTTTTTTTGCTGCAGTAGTGGTGTTTGTTTGATTATGGCATCTGACCTCACATTTCCGAAATCTGAAAAATTCCAAAAACCGAAACATCGGAATGTGTGTGTACTGCACATTTTTTTAAACACGCACACAATGTCTACACATTTACTGATACCCGTTGGTGAAAGACTCAAATTACAGTACGTACGTATTTATTCCTGAGAGAGAGAGAGAGAGAGAGAGAGAGAGAGAGAGAGAGAGAGAGAGAGAGAGAGAGAGAGAATGATTAAGGACTCCAAGGCGTGTTATTTTTACAATTATTTTATTATCTTGGATTTTTTTTTAATCTTGAGATTTTCTATTAAATTCTCGAGATTAATAAGAAAATTAACGTAACTTGACTAGCATCAGCACAAACTCTGAATGACTCGGCCATTAGCAGGCTAAAGCACCAACCTATGAACTTGCATGATACATGAGATACATGACAAAACACAAAAACCACTGTTTATTGGTGAAAATTTGGGGGTCGCACGATATGGGAGATTGCACGTTATTCGAGTATAGTACGGTATGTGATTTTTTTTTAGCCTTTTATGGAACAAAATCTAGCAAGAAAATTGCCATTCCCAGTTGGCAACATGGCCTACTCACATTTGTCCAACGTTTGTCCAAGGTTGGTTTGTTGTTGTTATGAAATGTGGTGTGCGGCGCGTTCTTTAAATTGTACCCATATAAACAAGTTAATTATGTGGCATCCAAAAGCCCTGATTCTTTTACTCTTATGGGAAAGACGCCTAAAGGTCAGATGAAGGTTTTTACGTGGAATATACTATTAACGTGTTGTGACGAAGGGAAGAGATGTTTCGCTGCATACTGTTGGTAGCATTATCGTTATTATTATTACTGGATTGCACTGCAAATCGTCGCCATCTTTTATCAACATAGATTGTTGGTGAGTACCCATATGATTTACATAATTTTGATAGTTCTCTTACCACTCATCCTCTCTTTCCTTGTGAAAAAAAAGAGGCCCACCATGCGTATGTAGGCTTCTAGCTGTAATCCCTAGGCTAGTAGGCTACATATGTACAGTAGTACATATACTACATTTATTTTTTAAGGCTAATTTTGTACAATAACTTAAAACTGTCTTGAATTTAGTTTTAGGTGAGTGAAAACATATTGGTGTTTGAACTAAAGTAGGCAGTTATAAACATTGGAATAGTGGTCTTGGGTGGGTTAACTATTAAAGTAGGCAGTTTTAAGCAATTTTTGAGGGGGGTATCAGGATACACGGGTATTTACTTATCACGGGGGGTTCTGGGCCCTATCCCCGTGGATAACGAGGCCCCACTGTAACTGGACTTTCTTCGCGGAGAGGAAAAAGCCCAAAAAACTCGAGAGTTCAGAGTCATCCCCAAATAGAGAATGCTCTAAGTTGGTATGAGCTGAGATTTCTCCTCTTTTATGAGAAGACCTAACGAGTGAGTTAATAAGGGTCCTCTTGAGATCCTTCATACACTGACTTTCCGAAGAGGAGCGGAGAAGCCAGTCGTCTAGGTAGAGTGATACTCTGATTCTCAGGAGGTGTAACCACTTCCCCAGGGGAGTCAGCACTCGTGTAAATACTTGCGGTGCCGTCGAGAGGCTGAAGCAAAGAGCTTGAAACTGGTAGGTCTTTCCCATGAATACAAACCGAAGGTATTTCCTGGAGTCCTGGTGAATTAAGATGTGGAAGTATGCATCCTGCGGAAAGCGTCTTAGCTACTGTCTCTTCGGGGAACAGATGGTTCTTGTCAAGCAGCGAAGACAAAAGGGTGGACTTCTGAGGTGAAGCGACTCCTTTCAAAACTAAAGAACACCCGAACTGATTTGTCAGCACACGACAAAACACCAAGCCAGTCAGATGCCAGGTCCTCCTGGAGAGTAGGGCAGTTCTCTTTTTTCGTAGCAAGGGCTCAGATCGTCCAGTCCAAGAAGCTCATAATCTCCAAAATCTTGAAAACATTCTTTACTTAATGATCCAATTCGGGTGACATAAAGAAAATTTTTCTGCTGCAAATGTGGACCTTCTGTTTGCATCTACCAGGCCCAAGAAGTTCCCCTGGGAGGAGGCAGACACTCCCATGGAGGGAGCTTCTCCGGTTACGTAGAACCTATATCTCTTCTTGATCAGTTTAGACAGAGGATAGGCGAAAGTTGCTTTCCCGAGCTCTTTCTTGATTGTTAACCAGTCTTCTACATCACAAAGCGATTGTTTAGCCGCCTTAAAAAGTACAAGTTTCAAGAGATGGGATCGAAATTCTTCCTTCTCAACATGAAGATTGAAGCAGGCGACCTGAGGGCGGCTGCGACGATGTAATCTGGGTACATGTCCAGAAGATACCGTAAAAGCTTAGAATAGCACGAAAGCGGAATAGAGTTCACTTCTAAGTCCCCCTCGTCATCGTCATCCAAAGAGATAGGCGACAGAGAGGGTTCTGGATTCGACTCATTGTTCTTTGGACATTGTTTACTTTCTTTCATCCAGGTCATCAGCTCCTCCAATTGCCAATGGAGAGGAACTAAATTCTTGTCTTCTTGAGTTAAAGTCGAAGCAACTGGGGTTGCGGACTTCGACACGATCGGCACCAGAGGTCTCGCAGCAGTCGAAGTATCTGTCGCAAGCGAAGTTGAAGGCACGCTTTCAATAGTCTGATGAGTCAAAGATCTCGATGGATTCAGAATTGGATGTTTCACAATCGAGTCGAAGGTGGCTGTCACTGACGAGAGAACCCGAGGCGAAGTCCATGTAGCTACGCTACATGACGGGCGAGGATTGTCTACCTCTCTGTTCCTTTTAACAGGGGATAGAGAGAACACCTCATCAGTCGAACGTCTCTTCAAAAGATGTGAGGCTGAAGAATTGCACCATTTGCGACGTCTAAAAGGCAACAACTCACTCGACTCTGTTGACAACTTATCACTGAACGACACATCTTTCCAATAGTGTTTAGTCAATTCCTGCTGGCGCACCACAGGATCAACAGAGGAAGCGGCTTTCTGTGGGCAAACCCCAACAGTCTCCCTTGGACCTCTGGTATGACTTCTCTGATCGGGAGCGGGACAGGGACCTTCATCTTGGAGAACTGTCAGGACAAACAGCCACCCCCTCAGATTGCACTGCACTGACACTTTTCACTTCACTAGAAGTCTTTTCCAAGGAAGACTTTACAGATAAACCTAATTGCATAACAGTAATCTAGTTTTGCACCCTCCGGCGCAAAACCTAACTACTGTTGGACTAGAGTCTGCATGGTGTTAAAGCCACAAAAATGAAGAAAAGAAATTCGACTACCTAGCTTCAGTCCCACAAAACACGAAGTTGAATACTTCACCAATATTGGTGAGATACTTCCCAACATATGAAGAAAATGTTTGCAACAACCACTGATGTTCACCAGACGCTGGCAGAGAACGAATTTATGTTAACTGGGGAGTTGTACCTATAGCTCCCTCGAGTGGAGGGAGATGATGTCACCTACATCAGCGATGGCGGTGCCACAACGAAAGTTGTGAATCTATTGTCTACTACTTGTAGGGAACCTACAGCTGTATAATTGTTCAGCAAGACACTGCAATAAAATGCACTTTTTGTGATAATACTATTAAAAAAACCAGGTACAGTAATACCTTTAGATGTGTTTAATTCAATTCTGTAAACCAAGCTTGCAAGTCAGTCTACTCATGTCAAACAAATTTCTCCATTTAAAATAACTGAAATAGATTTAATCCGTTCTAACCCTGTGAAACATCGCCAAAACATCCTAAATTATGAAAAAGTCTTTATTTTTTTTATTAAGAAACACATATACAGGTATTCTCCTACTTAGGATGGGGTTAGGTTCCAAAAAACCCATTGTTTGTTGGAAAATCGTATCTTGAATATGCTTAGCTAAATTAGGGTAATCAGTACCATCTTTACATATAGGGTAGCCTAGCCTACACTACATAGTATACTTTATACATATACAGTACAGTGGTACCTCGACATACGAAAGGCTCAACTTACGAAAAACTCGAGATATGAAAGCAAATACGAAAAATATTACAGCTCTACATACGAAAAGTTTTCAAGATACGAAAGGTTGTTGCTATAAAGTCCTGAGATTCGCCCGGACCACCGAGAACAATTTTAAAACTCCCGCGCCGCCAGCTGAGTAAACTCGCCACCATCCTCCCGCTCTCCCATTGGTTCCTGATGCTAGTCACCCCATAAGATCCTGCTCTCCTATTGGTCAGCATCTACCCCTTGTGCTTTAATTCTATTGTTAAAAGGATGCTGTAAATTGAAAAACTTATTCATGCAATACATTTAATAAAAAAAAAAACATTAGGTAAAGATAGAATAAAGAATAGAAATGAATGGTTATTACACTGTTTGGGTAGTTTTCAGTAGTTAAGAGAGAGAATGAAAATTTATGGCTTACTGTGTAAAGTGATTGCTTGGCGATCGTTCGATACTCGTAAGTGCTGGATGTAAACAGAAGTTTGGAAGCTTTTTTGTTTTTGTTTTTTATAGTTAATGGTTACTTAATAATTATTTGAAATGAGTACATGCAATACATTTAATAAGAAAAATTGTGAATTAGATATCGTAAAATATAAAATAAATCAGACTGCCAACAAATACGTATTTTTTAATTTTAATTCTTCTTTTTCCTGGTTTTAAATATTACGTTACGTCTTATGTTTTCATTATAGCTGTCCAGTAACCCTCGGTATCTCCATTAGGTAAAGATAGAATAAAGAATAGAAATGAATGGTTATTATACTGTTTGGTAGTTTCATTAGCTGAAGAGAGATACTAATGAAAATTTATGGCTTACTGTGTCCTAGGAAAAGTGATTGCTTGGCGTTCGTTCAGTACTCGTAAGATGGTAAGAGCTGAATGTAAACAGTCGATTGGAAGGTTTTTTTTGTTTGTTTGTGTATTATAGTTAATGATTAATTAATGATTATTTGAAATGAGTACATACTGATTATTTATACATTTTATTGGCATATTCTAAGCTTTTAGCTTCTTAGGTTTAGATGTCAGAATCATAGACTAGGCTACAGTAGCAACCGCTAACATAGGGTAGGCTTATTACTAAGGGACATATGCTAAAGTCCTAATATATGCAGTAAAAATGGGGTTGAACATTACATGCAGTTGAATATTACTAAAGTATGTACAGTATTTTGTCTTTATGGAGTCATATTTCTTCCATCGGATCGGCGTCGTAACCATAGAACATGTGTTTTAGGCCTGGAAATATAATTTACTGGGGTGTTTTTGGAGGGCTTGGAACGGATTAGCCATTTTACATGTAAAATGTGGTCCAAGATACGAAAACCTCATGATACGAAGGGCGCCTCGGAACGGATTAATTTCGTATCTCGAGGTACTACTGTATAATAATGATTAATTTCACCTGATTCTCTAGGTTCAATGCATATTGGCTTATCATAATTTAGTACAGAGAGGAATTGAATAACATTAACAAGAGTTAGCCTAGTGTATAGTACTATGGTACTATATCATAGACATACTAATACAGTACTAGCCTACAGTATACTCTATACTACATATATGGTGTAGTAATTTATTAATATAAGCCAATTCTGGAGGTTCAATGCATTCTGACTATGATAGTAGAAAAACAAAATGGACACGAAACATGAATTGGACTCAATCCAACATCAGTATAACTGAGCGATGTCAGGCTGCTGACGACTACATATAATTATAAAATAAAAACATAATGAATATGTATCTTTTCCATGAATCTTTTAAAAAGTTATACATTACTTCACTGTATCCAATAATATTGTTTGCATTCTCATATTATTGTATTATAAAATACTAACATATAGTGGTCAATGTTTTGGTTTGGAAATCAGCTGATTGAATATGAGTTTATTTCAGCATATTTAACTCAATTCTGAGCGAATTTTCTTGCTTCTAGTTAGCTAAATGAATATCTAGATACTTTACTTATATGAGACAAGGTCATTTTTCATTATACAGTGGCCACAAAAGAAATGTTGACAAACAGTGGAAAAGGTAATAGAATATGGAATTTCTAGGGTTTACTACAATAAAAGAAAAATTGCAAAAACTTGCATATATTTAAAGAGGTTCTGAGACATCAGCTAGTATTTTGTCATGTTTCCTTTAAACTCTAACACCTGCTTCAGCCTGTTATACAGAGAATCAGCTAAATTAATGAAGTATTGCATATCCAAGTTCTCCCACACATCACATATGGCCCTCTTCATCTCCTCAACATAACATGGCTGGGTCTCACAAACTTTATCTAACAGTGAAACATTATTGTCAGCTAACAACTTTTTCATTTTTTACCCTTGTGACGTGGAGCCCCATCCTGCATAAAAGTATGACATGCATGTTCATTAAAAGAATCAATCATGTGGTCTTTCAAAAAATTCATGTAATTAGCACTGTTCACAGTTTCATCTTTTGGCATGAAATGGAGTTCACCACGACCACCTGCACCACTAAATGCTCCCCACTCCATGACACTGGAGGGATGTTTAAGTTTTCATGGTGAATTTTGGGTGGTATCGCAACACAGTCTTGGGGCAACGAACAACTTTGGATGTAGCTCTGACAAGTCTGAAGGTTGATTCATCGGAAAACATGACCCCTCTCCACTGCTCACTTGTCCAGGCACAGTATTTCTTCCAAAAAACTTTGTTTCTCTTCTTCATGTCAACATTCAACATGGGTTTCTTAGCAGCACGGCGGCAGGGAAGGCCAAGGTTCTTCTGAAGGCAGTGTTGGACTACACGAACCGCAACATTTTTCAGCAGAGTGGGCATCTTTTTCTTTAAGGCAGCAGTTGTAATTGATGGATTATTCATAACTTCACATTTCAAGAGCTTGTCTGTATGTGAGGAAGTCTTCCTGATCCCCCAGACCCAGGTTTCCTCTTCGGTACCTCTCCTGGCTGGAGTTCCACAGCAACCTTCTTCACAACATAAATGGCTTGGCTTGAAGTCCCAATATCTCACGCCACACGAATTACTGACACTCCCTGCTCAAGGAGTGTCAAGGCACAAGTTTTTTCTTCATCAGTAAGCTTCTTTTGACCCATGTTAGCAGTTGGTATCACTGCTATAGCACTAAAAATTCACAAACAGTAGGGACAGAAGGGACAAAGGAGCGGTCTGACATACATCTATTCTCATTCATAGACAAGCCGGCACTGAGTCTGTCTGGTGCTTTCAGACACTTCTGAGGGTGTTTCAAACATGATATTGTTATGATACAATAAAGTTTGTTCATACTTACCTGGCAGATATATATATAGCTGTATTCTCCGAAGTCCGACAGAATTTCAAAACTCCCGGCACACGCAGTGGTCGGCCAGGTGGTAGTACCCATTCCCGCCGCTGGGAGGCGGGCGTAAGGAACCATTCCCATTTTCTGTCAGATTTTTCTAGTGCCACTGTCTCCTGAGGGGAGGTGGTGGGCACTTTGATTATATATATCTGCCAGGTAAGTATGAACAAACTTTATTGTATCATAACAATATCATTTTGTTCATGAATCTTACCTGCCAGATATATATATAGCTGAATCCCACCTTTGGAGGAAGGGGGAGACAGATTCGATTTTGGGAAACAATTGCATATATATGATTGATATTTTGGTTCCTTAACTGTTAGCATAGCTGACTTCGTGAGTACCGTCACCCAAGTCTGCTTCTGCTTTACTAGAGACTCCAGCTAGGTAGTGACCTGTGAAGCTGTTGAGTTCTAGAGGATCTGTCAACGGGGGCGTGACCACAATGCAACTAGATCCTATATTATAGACCTCCAATTTTGGTACTGCATTCCTAGAGGTGGGCCAGCAAGGACGTGACCTCTGTGTAGCTGGTGCGCTCTAATGAACTGTCACGGGAGCGTGACCACAATGTGACAGATCATATAGGTGTTGTTTAGACACCGAATGCTGTTAATGCTTCACTGGAGGTGCCAGCAAGGACGTGACCTATGTAGCTGGTGCGCTCCAGATTTGTCAATGGGGGCGTGACCACACTGTGACAAAAACATTTTACCCTACTATGAGGGCGAAGCAAAAACATTACCACCTGACCTAGCCTATCTGGTTAAACTTCGTAAAACCAAGGCTAATGGAGGGAAGTCCGCCTAAGGCGGCCTACCCAAGACCACAAAAAACTAAACACCTACATAAACATAATAAAATAAAAATAAAAAGAAATAAAAATTAAAAAGTCCAAAACTCAACATATTATTTTCTAAAAGATAGGAAGAGTGCTACTCTCTGTCCCCAATATATTGTCTGCTGCGACATATGGGCCCAAAGAGTAGCAGTTCTCGTATGTAATCCTCACCTCCCGAAGGTAGTGAGAGGCAAACACTGAATTACTACGCCAAAATGTGGCATTCAAGATGTCATTGAGTGCCATGTTCTTTTGGAAGGCTACCGACGTAGAAATAGCCCTCAGTCCATGCGCATTCACCTTCAACACTTTCATATCTGTCTTGACAGGATGAATGCACTTCCTTGATGGTGCCCCTCAAGAAAAAGGCAAAGCATTCTTTGACGCTGGTAACCTTGGGCTCGATGGAAACACCACAAGTTATAAGAAGGACCTCTTATAAACCTTTTTTGGGGTTCCTATCTTTTTATTTTTCAGACAGAGGTTGGACTTCCTAGCTATTGCTTAGAGTCTGCTTCGTCTCAAGAGCCTCAGCGAGGATGTGACCTATGGGTAAGAGTTCTTGTGGGTTTGCCGATGGGGTCTTATCCACTTACTCGGCAAAGCCTAACTGGCTTTGTCAATGGGTGCCTAATCCACTCATATGACCATATACCTATGCCTATTAGCATAATTAAGGAGCACAACACCGATCCCGATCACCTGATGCCTAACACGAGGGTTAGCGCTTAATTTTAAAAAGCGTTAAACTAAAAATTAACTCACTAGTTACGGATCAGTGTTGGCTCCCTATCCCAGCAACGTATCCGCAGACACGAACACCAAGAGAAAAGGATCTCTTGTAGGTTGAATTGACATCCTTCGTGTAACGGGAGGTCAACACAGAATTGCATCTCCCGTAAGTGACAGCTCATATGTCCTTTATGACATATTGTTATGGAACCAAGAAGAATTCATAAAAGCTCGCCACTTCATGCATAGGTTCGAATGGACTGGACATGAGGAACCTTCAGAACTACATCCAAGTTCCAAGACGGCAAACTTGGGTTGTTGAACCTTCATCGTTTCGAAAGATCTCAAGGAGATCGTGAAGGTCTCTGTTGTCCGCCAAGTCCAGGCCTCTGTGCCTAAAGACAACTAAAAGCACACTCTTATAACCCTTGATTGTAGAGACTGCAAGTTTTAGATCCCTTCTCAGAAAAGGAAGTCAGCAATCTGGCTCACAGGTCGTGGTGGAGGAAAATGCCGTTCTTCTTGCACCAACTCCTGAAGACTATCCACTTCGATTGTACACTGCGTTGGAAAACGCTCTTCTTGCACTGGCGATAGCTTTCGCCATTGACATATAAAAGCCTCTCGCTCTTGGCCAACTTTTGGATTAGTCTGAATGCAGTCAGACTCAGAGCGAAGAGGCTTCTGAGGTACCTCTCGAAGTGGGGCTGTCTGAGTAGATCTGTCCTTACTGGAAGCGTCCTCGGGAAGTCTACTGCAAAGGCCATGACCTCTGTGAACCACTCTCTCGCAGGCCAGAACGGGGCGAACAAAGTCATTCTCGTCCCTTCCGACACCGCAAACTTTCTCATGACTTCCCCTAAGATCTTGAACGGGGAAAGGCGTACAGGTCCATCCCCGTCCAGTCCCAGAGAAGTGTGTCTATCGTCACTGCAGCTGGGTCGAGTACTGGGGAGCAGTACAGTGGAAGCCTCTTCGTTCTGGACGTCGCAAAGATATCCACAAGCGGACGTCCCCATAACCCCCACAGCTCTTGGCATACCTCCTGATGCAGAGTCTACTCGGTTGGCAGAAGTTGACCTCGTCTGCTGAAGAGATCTGCCAGACAATCTCTACGACTCATGCTACAAACTTCGTAAGGATCATGACGTCCAGTGCCCTTGCCCACAGCAAGATCTCCTTTGCCAGAGCAAAAAGGGACTGAGACTGTGTTCCTCCCTACTTCTTCAAGTACGCCAGAGCTGTGGTGTTGTCTGAGTTGACTTGGACTATTCGACGAGAGACTTTTTCTTGGAAAAACTGGAGAGCTAAAAAGATGGCTGCCATTTCCTTTAGGCTTATGTGCCAGGACACCTGTTCCCCTCTCCAGGTGCCTGCCACTTCTTTCCCCCTAATGATGCTCCCCATCCCGTGGTGGACGCGTCGGAGAACAACACTAGGTCGGGGCTCTGAAGCTTGAGAGACACGCCCTCCGACAGCTACACTGGATCTAGCCAACATTTCAAGTGATGTTTTACCTCTCCTGAAATTTCCAAGATCATGTGTAGATTCTTGTTTTCTTTCCAATTGTACTTGAGAAAAAAAAATTGTAACGGTCTGAGGTGCAGTCTCCCCAAGGAAACAAACTTCTCCAGCGAGGAAATGGTCCCCAGTTAGACTCATCCATTCCCTCACCGAGCACGAATCTTTCCTTAGGAAGGCTAACACTTTGTCTAAGCCTTGCTGCTGACGTCCCTGGGACGAAAAGCTCGAAAAGCCACTGAATCCATCTGAATCCCCAGATACACGATGGATTGGGTTGGGATCAGATGTGACTTTTCGAATTCACCAGTAGTTCCAGGACTTCACCAACGATTAAGTTGTTTGAAAATCCTTCAGACACCGCGTTTGAGTGGATGGCATGAAACGAGCCTGTCGTCCTTCGAAGATAACAATTGCGAAGGAGAAGACTGAGGGGCCGCAGGCTGAAACTATTCTTCAAAAGAGGCTCGAAGCCATCGAACCAAGACCTCTTCTTCTTCTCAACTGACACACGTTCGGGAAGATGGTAACCGTGCTCTCTAGACAACCTCTGGCGAGCTGCATGAAATCTAGAGAGCAAGGCAACTGGCGAAAGAGCGGAACGAGGAGAAGGATAAGGGAACTGCCTGGACTCTTGATTGGCAGCCTATCATCCTTCCTCTCGCAATGTGGCTTTGCCTTTCTCACTGCAATCAACAAAACAAGTTGTTGTTGCAAAGACACAATCATCCTTTTCGATGGAGAACATTCCTTCTCAGGAAAAGGCTGATCCTTTGAGAAGACGATGGGCGAGGGGAAGCCCTCCTCCTTCTCACATGGACCGCCAAGGATATATCTTAGGAGCGACCGAGCGCTCAAAAGCATACTCATCGGAAGACGTCCTCTCCGGTTGAACGATCGCAACACAGTAGAAAAAAGAGAGGACGACTGAAGCGTCCCCCTCCCTGAGACATACATCATACATCTTAGCTCTCTTTTACTGCGGAAAGTCTTCCAATTGCCCAGGAGACGACTGCAAAGCAGAAGGAGCTAACGGACGAGAAGCGTCCCCCTCCGAGGAACCAAAGACGACGGCCGCCTGTGCGACCGATAGCGTCTTCGTTCTCCTCAGAGGAGCGAGACCCTCCGAGAGTTCCAACTCCTGCGCGGGGGAGGAGGAGGCGTCTCTGAAGACTAAAGTATCTTTCAAGATTCAAATTCTATGGGTATTATGAGGCCATGACATCACCTATAGACGAATCTTGACTATGAGAGATGTTCAGAATCATTTCTAGATCATCTATGCTATTCCAGTTTTTCTGCAGCGAAAAACTGGAGAGGTGTGAATTTCAGTCTATTCAGGGAAAACAAACTTCTCCAGCGAGGAAATGGTCCCCTGCAATTCATTCATTCCCTCACCGAGCATGTTTCCTTCCCTAATAAGGCTGCGTTTCACTTAAACAGGAGTAATTTGAAGACACTGTAGAAGATTGTTCATTTGTTTCTTCCTAAAAGTCTCCTTCCTGAGATCCATTACTATTCTCTGATTCTCGGCGAATGTCTGAAGAAGCATTACGTGTGCGTCCATCCAAGCGTCCTGCCGAGCGTCGCGCTCGGCGCTGTCGTATTTGGCAGCGGAAGGAGTCCCCTTCATAAATCGAGCAAGGGACGTCTCGGCGAGCTAATTGACTGCATCTCTTGCACATCATTCTTGTTTCGAGGGAAATCATGTGTGCTATGCCGCTGTAGACTCGGACAGAATTCTGTTACCATGCGGTAAACAGAACCGAAAAAGGTCTAATACATATATATATATATACATACACACATATACATTTACACATATATATCTATATATATATATATATATATATATATATACTATATATATATATATATACATATACACATTCATATATATATACACATACTACATACACACACACATATATATATATATATATATATATAATATCTATATATATATATATATATATATATAGATATATATATATATATATATATATATATATATATTTATTATTATTATTTATTTTATTTATTTATGAAAAATTCTCGCAAAGTGAAGATGTTCAGCCATGTATGCTAGAATTCCCCTCAACCCGAGGCTAAGGCCGTGATTGTAGGGTAGAAATACGGTTAGTCCGTCAATCCCGCAGGAGAGAGAGAGACGTAACCTACTGCGCATGGCAGACAATCAGATGGAACTGAGCACTGGCATTACGCATTAGTGACAGCAGACTCAGAGAACGTTCGTCGTTCCTCGCACTGCTCTCGCCTGAGTTGGCCCACCCTACAACCAATTCTACTAATGAATAGGTTTACTATCATTATGAGCAGAAACCAAAATCCATCAAACTGATATATTTAAGCGAAACTGAATTTGATAAATATAAAAGGCTAACTTGGTATTGTCCTAACAATACCTTAAATGTTTAAAAATAGGGAAACCGGCAACCCCTGAATAGTTGCAGGGAGAACCGATTAAATGTAATAAGAATAATCGTACTCTCGGTTGTCCTCCGTAGGAGTAACTATGGTATGAGTATATAACTTGAACCATACAACCGTTTGATAGTAATATGACGTAAGGGCAAAAATAATATTACTATGATACAACATGGCTTGTTCACCTTTACCGGCAGATATATATATATACATATAACTGACTGGCAAGTTTTATGAACAAACGTAGAGTAGGTTTTTTAGACCTTGGACAACTACCTCCCTACTACATTCTGCCTCACCGAGGTAGGGAGAGCCATCACGCGGTAGTGTTTTGTCAATGAGAAATTATACGCTTACGCGATAGAATGAACACTCATGGCATTATCACTATACTTCACTACACTACTATAACTTTCCAATGCAAACATGATTCCAGGCTACGCAAAGATTAAAGAATCACAGATAGGGTATTACCCTCCAAAGACACTATTGTAGGGCCGAAGGCAATCACAGGTCTTTGGAGGGATAAATTTTACTGGACGGGTAACTTGTGTTACACGCCTGGAGGAAGACCTCCTTACACTATCACGTTCTAGTTTACGTACCTATGATTCATAAGCCTTCCACGCAGAATCAGACATATTTTCACACTCGTTGCAGCGCTCATCAAACATACAAACAGTTTCCTCAACAATTCGCGCACACTGTATGAGGGTCTACCGAAGTTTTCGGTAGCCTAACCTTGCATTCTTCCACACAACATACTCTGGCCTAGTCGAACTAGATCCAGACATCGTAAGTTTAAGGAAAAATCAGGCCAAAATAAAAACAATCCACAATTAGCGTATGCCTAACCACCGATCCTAATCAAATAACCAAAAATCAATCGGGATACTCAAGTGACCAAAAGAGTTCCAAAATCCAATGACGGAGGTGCAGAAAACACTTGTTGTCTGCACCGGCGACAGAAAATATCTGACAGAAAATGGGAATGGTTCCTTACTCCCGCCTCCCAGCGGCGGGAATGGGTACTACCCACCGCTGGCCGACCACCTTGCGTGTGCCGGGAGTTTTGAAATTCTGTCGGACTTCGGAGAATACAGCTATATATATATCTGGCAGGTAAGATTCATGAACAAATGCCAGATGTATGAGCAAATCCTGCCACCCAGTAGATTGAACCAGCCAACCAAAATACTTACAGGCATTTTTTCGCTGTCATATTTCCATTGTGCTTTTGCTGTCAACATTTCCTTTGCGCCCAGTGTACGTGTTTTTAAGTCGAAATATGACTTGATTAAGTGTCGTTGGGAACCAAATTATGTTTTTTATAATGATTGAGGGGGCATATTTACTGTGAAAAAATCTATGGTTGCGTTTGATGGCATAAGTTTATGGGAGTTTTATCCTTGTTGTCGATGCATGATAATAGTCATTACCAGCTTGAACAGTTTTCTCAGCTTCAGCTACAAATTGGTTTAAATTTAACAGTATAATTCCTGATCTTTGATCTATAGCAAATAAAGTTATTACATAAAATATATCAGTCCTATTCTACATAATGTCACTTATAACATAACTACGGCAATTGTTTACTATCGCACGATGGTTGAAATACAAGCCAAATGGATTTTGTTGTTATACAATTCAGTTGTACTTAGCAAAAAAGGTGTTTCTCGTTCGATGTTCATGGCTTTACACAAATATGCAACGAGTATGTCTAACGTTAAAACAATACTTTCATCAATCTCTTTTGCTGTTTTTGAACTTATTTAACTAGAAGATGGGTTTGCTTTTGCCAGCTTTTTAAAATGTTAAGTAAATGTTGACAAACAAGTGTCATTAAAATGTGCTGGTTGTGCTGATGCTGGACCCATGCACCAACTAGCACAGCCTCCCGAAGCACGACTCGGTCACTCGTATCTTGGGATTTTTATAGGGGTTCTAACTATTTACCAGGGGGGGGGGGGGGGGGGGGGGGGGGGTGGGGGGGGGGGGGGGGGGGGGGGGGGGGGGGGGGGGAGGGCTGGTATGCATCCCCTGCAAATATGGGGGACCACTGTACCCTGAATTGGTAGACCGTCGACCGTCTATCCCATGACGAAGCAGAGGTCTTATGGGAGGACTTGTGGATGGGCATCTGGAAATATGCATCCTTTACGTCCACCGTAAGCATGAAGTTGCTCTCCCTAATAGAGGCAAGCACTGTTTGTGTCATCTCCATCTTGAACCAAGTCTGGTGAATGAATCGGTTCTAGGGAGAAAGGTTTATGACTGGTCTCCATCACCGCCCCAGTCTTCTCTACGAGAAAGACCCATCTGTAGAATCTTGGGAACTAGTCCGACACGACTTCTTCAGCATTTTTACTCTACATCTTCTTGACTTCTTCAACTAGGGTCTGTTGCATCAGTGATCCTATTATGTACGATGGTAGACTGACCGGGTGGTTGGTGAGAGGTGGCGGAGACTTGAAGGGGAGTAGAGATATCCCTCCCGAAGACTGTCTACATCCGGGTCTCTGCTCCATGTCACTGCCATGATGCCCAATGGTTCGACAGGCACACCCCAGTGGCAGCAGCTGGAGGGGAATGCCGACCCTAGCATTTCCCCTTCTTCTTACCCTTACCCTCCTTTCCTGAAAGAAAGGTGGGCTGAAAGGAGTGTGGCATTACTCCCTTTGAAGTTGAAGTTGAAGAAGGCTGGGTTGTTCCTAGGACACCCGTAAAAGAGGTTATCTTCTTCAGGGCCGAGGAGGTGCTGGCTAGACTTAAAGGTCTAGCTGCAGAGGATTCCAAAGACCCAGAAGTTTTTGCCACTGCCTGGTGGACAAGCTGGTCCATGTCGTCATCCCTGTGAGTGTCCACCGCAGCATCTCATGCTCTCTGTTGAAGAGAGAGGTGGAACGCAACAGCAGTCAGTTAAGTAAAGCCAATACCAACTTAGGGCCAAGGGCCCTTGTGATTCGAGAGAGGACAGCGTCATGCATGTTGAGCACCAGGTTTTGCCCACAGGTTTGCTGTCTGGTGGCTGGTAGGAGTAGCCCTACCACCAGACTGGCACAGTCTCCTGAAAACCAAGTCTTCCCCTGGGACAATGGCCCCAGAAGAACGCAGCAACTCTAGACACATGAAGGACACAGGTCTAGCCAGGAGACTGCATAAAGAGCTGCCATTGCAGTAGCCTTCAGGGTCGCTGCTTCCTGCTAAGAAAGATACACTCGCTTTTCAGTTGCTGCAGTAACAGACCAGGATCCAGGCAAACCAGGTCCAGGTCTACCTGCTTCATTGGTAAAGGTCTCCTGAGGGTGTGTAGAAGTGCATCTTGCGAGGTAGAGGAGGGGGAAGAAGCTTGTCCGAACGACTGAACCTGAGAAACTTTTCTTGTCTGGAAACAAGTTCATTCACTTGGTCCAACACACCTTTGCCCAAGGACAACCACAGTTGGGTTCCCAGAAAGCCTTGAGACAAGAGGAGCGTTCTCATGTAAAGGAGGCTGCGGTCCCTTCTCTGAGGGAGAACCTCACCAGACTCCCTGAATCCCTTCTCAACAACGTGGGCGTATGTCTGGTAGGTGCCTAAAATCCCTCCAGGAACACAGGTCCCTGAAGCTGAAGGAAACTGAATCCCGAGGAGAACACTTCAAAGGATTCCTACTATTCGCCCCGCCCGTCCTGGTGTATCCCGAAGAAGTAGAGGGAATAGGAGAGGAGGATTGGATGCTCTCATTCCTTCTAATAGTGCTGCTGTCAGAGGGAATGAGCTGCGTCCTGTCGTCAACCTGTGGTGATGACAGAGATGTGGTCTAAAAGAGCGTGTTCGCCTCGGTGAGATGTTTTCCCGAGGAGGATGCCGAGGTTCTCGCCTTGCTGCAGTAGCCAACATGGTTAGTAGCATCATGGCTACCAGAGCCATGGCTACCGACGACACGGCTAACAGCCTGGCGAGAACAAGCATCGTCCTTACAACGGATCCGAGCCCTCTCCAAGGTTGACACCTCTTGCGAAGAGGGCTGTGCAGGGGACCTCCTCCTACCCTCTCCAGACGCCTTCTCCCGGGGGACAGCGACATTGATCCTAGCACCTGCAGAAGAACCAAGCTTGGTCTTCACAGGTGAGTATGAGCCACTGCTAGGTCCCTGCTCTCGACCCCAACACTTCTGTGGTGGGGATAGGACTTTCCTTCCTTGGCTGTGGATGTAGATCCTCCCTTTGGAGGTTGTACACTTGAAGATGCTTGCAAACAAGACTCCAACATGATCTCTATCCCTCGAGCAGCGCCCTTGTGAGCAGGGGCTGGTGAACGAACCTTAGTTTAAACTTCAGAGGCTCCCGAGACTCTGGTCCCTGGGGACAGTGTCTTGGCTCCCACTTCCAAAGAAGTGGGAGAGCCAGGGAGAGAGCCAACTGTTTCCTCCCCAGGGGGAGGAGGCAGACCCTCAGAAGTCTCAAGGTGAGACTTCTTCCAGGGCCGAGGAACTACCTTCCCCTTCTTAGGCTGTGAAGCCTTTGAAGGGGGAGTTGAGGAGGGGGCAGACGACGGTGATGAGGACGAAGCCGAACCTGAAGATGATGACACCTCGGATCTCTTATTCTTCTTTGCCTTCCACAGTAGAGTTGTCAGGGGACTCCAAGGGGTGGCAGATGACTCGTCAGTTCAAGGAGCTGGTACAGGGGCAGGTCTGGGGGTGGGAGCAGGAGCAGGAGCAGGTGCAGGAACAGAGGGAGAAACTACAGCGGAAACGACCAGAGACAGAGGAGTGGTAACCCTTGGGACAGGTAGCAGTGCCACACCAAATCCAGGAGGACGAGGCACTGCAGTCACATGGGCTGGCAACTGGCAGGTTGGTAGATGGGGCCTAGTACCCATCACTACTGTAGATGAAACATTTGTTGGATGGTGCAACCAGACCAAGTGAGGAGGCACATAATAGCTGGGCAGAGTCTCTGTGGTGATGGTGGAGGTGACGACTGTATGGGTCACGGCACTACTGGCACCCCTATTTAGGTGCGCCAGTAAAACCTGGATCAGAGTGCCAGACAGTCCCAAGGAAGTCCACGCCTGTCGTAAACCTGATATCTCACCTGCAGAAGCAAAGGTTGGGTTAATTAGGGGGGGGCCCCTCGCTCCCAAGGCATACCTTCGAAGTGAGGGGAGGCCCCCTACAGAAGTGCTCCCCAGGTCTGCAACCACAGTCCCCACTCCTCTTCCCTCTCCGACTTATCGGCAGGGAAAGAAGAAGCGGAAGCCTCCCCCGAAGGGGTGGCAGTAAGTACGGGATTGTTACAGGATGAGGTAAGAAGATGAGAGGTTAGCTATCAAAGGTGTGGTAGGAGGCATATTACCTACTGCCACAGATTTAATCTTCCTAATATATGTACCTCCTCCTCCAGGCTAACTTCCCCCACTACGACGCAGACCATACAGAACACTCCGCACACATATCATCTAAATTACACTCACGCCCCAAGCATGATGAGCAGGGGACAAGTGATGTTGCAATTCATGGGTCTGCATAATTCAATAATGTCTCAAACATGCTATCACAACAACAATACACAAAGTAAAAAGGAAAAAATCCCATCGGGATTGAAAAAGAAATCACGGATCACAGTCTGGTAGAGAGCGGTGAAGAACATGTCTATTCACATCAACGGCCAAAAGCAAATTGTTATGTTTACATCTGGTAGGAGGGACTACCAATGACCTGACCAGCAGTTAACTACTGAACCACCTTATTTAAAGATTTCAGCAGCTGCGTCCAGGCTATGCCTTAAGTTATTCCTATCGTAAAGGACTGAGGATTTGTATATCGCATAAGAACAAATAATGAGCAAGCTACCGCCATCACTGGTGTTTACCAGATGATGGCAGCAACAAACTGAGCCTGCTGCTCACAGTCATTCCTATTCTCCTGCTAGTGGGTGACACTGGTCGGCTACACAATAGTGTTAAGTGTTATCCACAAAATTTTTAATTCAAACTGCTGTATAAGTGGAACTTATAGCTATGTAATTACTACGTAAGTTACATAGTTTAAAATACCAATAATGTGCAAAATAAAAGAGGAAAAATCTTACTGACCCATTCTGATCCTTGAGCTGGTGTCTTGGATTTAGTGAATGCTTTTTCTCCAAGGCGGCTCTGTACCACTACTTGAACAATTTTCTGTGACAAAATTTTTGTGAGACGAGCAAGTTCACGTCGGTCTTCTGAGCTAAGATGACGGCCAGACATCTTTAGGTTTACTCCCAACACTTCATTCTTTTGTTATTTAATACCTATTCAACGCTTGAAGGATAAAAAGATTGTCTTACTAAGCCTAGAGATTTTAGGTACTTCTGAAACCTCAGTCACTCACAAACAAATTTTTCATGTACAGTATTAAAACACTGGTTGCTCATTTCTTCTCTGTGCTCTCAAATGAGTGACATAAAACTATTACAAGAGCAACCTAATGACCTTTTTTTCTAAAATTTTGCCAGCAGATATCCACATCCACACTGCACTGATCCATGATATGGCAAACATGATGCCAAGGCTGAAATAAAAAAGATGCATTAATATTACTAGACAACTGAAATTCAAAGAATTTAATGATCTCATAAATGTAATTCAAGACCAATCTCCACCTCCATATTATAAGTCTTCCAAAAATGATTACTTTGACATGAACAAGACCAAATTTCCATAACCTTATGAGTATACCTGAAAATCACTTATGGTCAAATTACTATCATCATTTACAATACAACTACAGTGGTCACCCGTATTCGTGGGGGATGCATACCAGACCCCTCCCCCTGAGAATAGTTAGAACCCGCAAATGTTTGGAACCCCTATAAAAACACTAAAAACAGCCTATTTTGTTAGTTAAAACTCAAGAAAAACCCACTAAGAATTTTTATACTTGGTTTTTTTAATAGTTTTATCACAAAAAGTGCATTTTAAGATGTTTCTCATAGAAAAATACCGCGAATGTGTGAATTTTGCGCGACTAATGCAGGGAAATGTTCCTAAGAGAAATCCGCGAATGTGTGAGTCCGCGAATATGGGGGTCCACCGCATTTATATTTCTCCTTGACCTATGGAATATTCAGTTAATCACAAAAAATTATTACTTTTTCTCAAAAGCAAATAGTGGAACTTTTTTCAGTTCTCAGATAGGAACAATTGGCTTTGGTTGAGATTATACAGTCCGAACCCGAATTATGCTTGTTCGAATTGTTCGATTCCCCTTTTATGCAGTCACTAGTTCTCAAAAATAGATTTTCTGTATCTGCAAAGCCTTTCAAAGTCTGCTAGTCATGCGCTGTAAAATATATCAAATCAATTGTCTTTTCAAGTATTTTAGGTGGGGGGGAGTTCGCTATATCTGAGAGAAGGGGCGAGGGGAATGCTTGGAAAAAAATCTATTATTCCTCCAAGGTGGAATTCGAGAAAGATTTCCTGCTCAGCCATTAGCTAAGATGGAAGCCTATGCCTCAAGCATTTGTGACATCATAGCACAGTGTGTATGAATGATCGGTATCATCACCATCGTTATACGTATTATTCAGATCTGCGAAGTGTATTCTGAATGATCAGTATCATCATCACCGCCATAGGTATTATTCAGATCTGCAAAGTGTATTCTGAATGGTTCTGCTCAGCCATTCGCTAAGACGCAAGGCTCCGCCACACGCATTTGTGACATCATTAGCGTAGTGTGTATGAATGATCGGTATCATTATCATCACCATACGTATTATTCAGATCTGTGAAGTATATTCTGATCATCTGCATCATGTATGCATCTGCTTAGAAGTCGAAGAGGAAGACCTATTTTCTCAAAACTAAAAAGCTTGCCCTTAAGGTAAAGATGAAAGATGGAGCAACTTCCATTTTGGCAGCAGTCAACAACTTGAAATCTGTCTTTGCGAACATGAAGTAAGAATTTTTTTTCTAGGTTAACTTGTTTTGACTAACTTTCGGCATTTGATTATTTATTTTTTTCTATTGTTGAATTAGATTTTGATGAAAATGACAAGTAAAAGTGATTAACAGAGAGAGAGAGAGAGAGAGAGAGAGAAATTTCATATAAAAATGTTATTGTCATGATACAATAAAGTTTTATGCATACTTACCTGGCAGATATATACTTAGCTATAGACTCCGTCGTCCCCGATAGAAATTCGAATTTCGCGGCACACTCTACAGGTAGGTCAGGTGATCTACCGCCCCGCCGCTGGGTGGCGGGAATAGGAACCATTCCCGTTTTCTAAGAAACAGATTTTCTCTTCCACCTGTTCCCTGAGGGGAGGCTGGGTGGGCCATTAATCATATATCTGCCAGGTAAGTATGCATAAACTTTATTGTATCATGACAATAACATTTTCATGCATTCAACTTACCTGTCAGATATATACTTAGCTGATTGGCACCTTTGGCGGAGGGTAAGAGACAGCTAATTTACTGAATAGACAGGAAACAACATATGTTGTAGGTAATAAAAATAAAAACCTTGGTTCCTACCTGTGTTAGCGAAAGACTTTATGGCTACTGCCTAGGAGCCTGTATCGCTTCAAGAGCCTCAGCGAGGTAGTGACCTCATGCTAAGAGTTCTTGATGGTCTGTCAAAGGGGTCTTACCCACTTACGCGACAGAACCTTAGGATCTTTGCCAATGGGGTCCTATCCACTTACATGACAAAAATGATATTGTCATGTTACAATAAAGTTTTATACATACTTACCTGACAGATATATACTTAGCTATAGACTCCGTCGTCTCCGACAGAATTTCAAATTTCGCGGCACACGCTACCGGTAGGTCAGGTGATCTACCGCCCTGCCCTGGGTGGCAGGACTAGGAACCATTCCCGTTTTCTAATCAGAATTCTTCTCTTCCACCTGTCTCCTGCGGGGAGGCTGGGTGGGCCATTAATCGTATATATCTGTCAGGTAAGTATGTATAAAACTTTATTGTAACATGACAATATCATTTTTATAAATTCAACTTCCCTGCCAGATATATACTTAGCTGATTAGCACCCATTGGTGGTGGGTAAGAGACAGCTAACTACTGAAATAGACAGGTAAACAACATATGTTGTAGGTATTAATACCTTGGTCCTACCTTATTAGGCTGAAGACTTCGCGGCTACTGCCTTGGAGTCTGCTTAGCCTCAAGAGCCTCAGCGAGATATTGATCTATGGCTAAGAGTTCTTGTGGGTCTGCAATGGGGTCTTATCCACTTACTCGGCAGAGCCTAAAGGCCTTTGTCATTGGGGGTGCTATTCCACTAACATGACAATACACCTTGTTCAAGGAGCACAAAACCGATCCCGATCACCTGATCCTAACATCCATGTTAGTTCTAAGATTGTAAGGAGTTATCCCCGCACTCCTTACAAACAACCAAAAACTCGAAACATAAATACACTTTCATTACAAAATATACAAAAAAAAAAATTTTGTACTCCCCTACTAGCCATACATACCCTTGATCCCCTACCAGCAATGACACTATGCTCCGTGCGGACATTAGTGGAGCTGCTAATAGAAAACCAAGCACATATCTGACAGAGGGTTTATGTACGATAAAAACACAAAATTAAGGATCAGTCTTTGCTCCAAGACCCAGTACTGTATCTGCTGATACAAAAGGACCTAGCGAGAAGCACTTCTCATAGGTCACTCTCACATCCTTCAGATAATGAGATGCAAACACTGAATTGCACTCCAATATGTAGTCTCAATGTATTCTTTAGAGACATATCTTTTGGAACGCCAAAGACGTTGCTACTGCCCTCACTTCATGTGTCTTGACCTTTAGAAGACCGAAAGATCCTCGAGCAGTTCTTGTGAGCGTCCGTTAATAACGCTTCTCACAAAGAAAGCAAGGCGTTCTTGGACATGAGTCTTTTGGGTTCTTCACCGCACACCAAAGACCTTGTTGACAAGCTCCCATCTGTCTCTTCCTCTCTAAATAATATTTCAGAGCTCTCACTGGACAGAGAGACCTCTCTATCTCTCGCCTACAAGGTTAGATAGGCCTTTTACCTCAAAACTTCTGGGCCACGGTTTTGACGGGTTTTCGTTCTTTGCCAGAAACATTGTCTGGAAAGAAACAGATGGCAGCATCTCCTTTGAACCCCACCGTGGAATCCAGAGCGTGCAATTCGCTCGTCCTCTTGGCTGTAGCGAGAGCCACCAGGAACAAGCATTTCCTAGTGACGTCGCGGAAGGAAGCCAGATGTAAAGGCTCGAATTTATCCGATGAAAGGAATTTCAGGACCACGTCTAGATTCCAACTAGGTGTTCTAGGAGTAGCTGCCTTTGAAGTCTCAAAAGATCTAATTAGATCGTGTAGATCTTTGTTGCTTGCAATGTCTAGGCCTCGATTCCTAAATACTGAAGACAGCATGCTTCTGTATCCCTTTATTGTTGAGACAGATAGGTGTGATTCCTCTCTCAGAAAGAGGAGGAAACGGCAATATTCACTATAGAGGTACTGGAGGAGGACGCTTCTGACCCTTACACCACCTCCTAAAGACTTCCACTTTGATTGGTATACTCTTCTTGTCGAAGCTCTGCGGGCTCTAGCGATACAGCTGCAGCCTTGCGAGAAAAGCCCCTCGCTCTGACAAGTCTTTCGATAGTTGAAAGGCAGTCAGAGCGAGACCTGGAGGTTGTGATGAAAACCTCTCGAAGTGGGGTTGTCTGAGTAGATCTGGTCTGTTTGGAAGCGATCTGGGGAAGTCCACTATCCACTCCAGTACCTCCGTGAACCATTCCTGGGCTGGCCAAAATGGGGCTATTAGCGTCAACTCGTGCTCTTCGAAGCTACGAACTTCCTGAGCACTTCCCCAGGATCTTGAACGAGGGGAAAGGCGTATGCGTCCACACCCGACCAATCCAGGAGAAACGCGTCTATTGCGAAGGCTCTCGATCTTCCACTAGAGAGCAAAAGATCTCTATTCTTTTGGAGAGGAACGTCGCAAACAGGTCTATGTGAGTCTCCCCCACAGGGACCAAAGACTTCGACACACTTCTAGTGTAGAGTCCATTCTGTGGGAAGGACCTGATTCCTCCTGCTCAGTCTGTCCGCTCTCACATTCTTGATCCCTTGAACAAAACCTTGTGAGGAGAGTTATGCCTCTTTCTTCCGTCCAGGTTAACAGGTGTCTTGTTAACTGATATAGGGAGAAAGAGTGCGTGCCTCCTTGCTTGCGTATGTAAGCCAGAGCCGTGGTGTGTCCGAGTTTATCTGTATCACCCCGTCTCTGACTATCTCTTCGAAGAACTTTAAGGCTAGGTGTATGGCCACTAGTTCCTTGCAATTGA
>NC_061107.1:56350230-56368863 GCF_015104395.2 Macrobrachium nipponense | reverse complement strand
TTAGGCTTTGCCAAGTAAGTGGATAAGACCCCATTGGCAAACCCACAAGAACTCTTACCCATAGGTCAAACTCCTCGCTGAGGCTCTTGAGACGAAGCAGACTCCTAAGCAATAGCTAGGAAGTCAACCCTCCGTCTGAAAAGATAGGAACCAAGGTTTATAAGAGGTCCTTCTGATAACTTGTGGTGTTTGGTCAGGAAGCCAAGGTTACCAGTGTCAAAGAATGCTTTGGCTTTTTCTTGAGGGGCACCATCAAGGAAGTGCATTCATCCTGTCAAGACAGTGATATGAAAGTGTTGAAGGTGAATGCGCATGGACTGAGGGCTATTTCTACGTCGGTAGCCTTCCAAAAGAACATGGCACTCAATGACATCTTGAATGCCACATTTTGGCGTAGTAATTCAGTGTTTGCCTCTCACTACCTTCGGGAGGTGAGGATTACATACGAGAACTGCTACTCTTTGGGCCCATATGTCGCAGCAGACAATATATTGGGGACAGAGAGTAGCACTCTTCCTATCTTTTAGAAAATAATATGTTAGTTTGGACTTTTTAATTTTATTTCTTTTTATTTTTTATTTTTATTATGTTTATGTAGGTGTTTAGTTTTTTGTGGTCTTGGGTAGGCCGCCTTCCCTCCATTAGCCTTGGTTTTACGAAGTTTAACCAGATAGGCTAGGTCAGGTGGTAATGTTTTTGCTTCGCCCTCATAGTAGGGTAAAATGTTTTTGTCACAGTGTGGTCACGCCCCCATTGACAAATCATCTGGAGCGCACCAGCTACATAGGTCACGTCCTTGCTGGCACCTCCAGTGAAGCATTAACAGCATTCGGTGTCTAAACAACACCTATATGATCTGTCACATTGTGGTCACGCTCCCCGTGACAGTTCATTAGAGCAGCCACCAGCTACACACGGTCACGTCCTTGCTGGCACCTCTAGGAATGCAGTACCGAAATTGGAGGTCTATAATATAGGATCTAGTTGCATTGTGGTCACGCCCCCGTTGACAGATCCTCTAGAACTCAACAGCTTCACAGGTCACTACCTAGCTGGAGTCTCTAGTAAAGCAGATGCAGACTTGGGTGACGGTACTCACGAAGTCAGCTATGCTAACAGTTAAGGAACCAAAAATATCAATCATATATATGAAATTGTTTCCCAAAATCGAATCTGTCTCCCCCTTCCTCCAAAGGTGGGATTCAGCTATATATATATCTGGCAGGTAAGATTCATGAACAAAATGATATTGTTATGATACAATAAAGTTTGTTCATACTTACCTGGCAGATATATATAATCAAAGTGCCACCCACCTACCCCTCAGGAGACAGTGGCACTAGAAAAATCTGACAGAAAATGGGAATGGTTCCTTACGCCCGCCTCCCAGCGGCAGGGAATGGGTACTACCACCTGGCCGACCACTGCGTGTGCCGGGAGTTTTGAAATTCTGTCGGACTTCGGAGAATACAGCTATATATATATCTGCCAGGTAAGTATGAACAAACTTATTGTATCATAACAATATCATTTTCAGTTCAAACCATGACCCCTGGAATAAGATGTCTATACTAACACTAATACGTATAGGCAACAAAATGTTTTATGTGCTGATTTCAACTACAATCTTGAATAATATCAATAAACGTTACATATATATGCAAGTATTGTTCAAATGAGTGCTGGGATGGACGTGGCTGCAATTGTAGAACCGAATTGCACCCACAACCATACCACGCCATATTGGATTTAAAACCTGCCTTGAACACATATTTTATTCAAGAGTCTTACCAAGCAATTATTCAGCTGCAGGATTCCTACGCTCGGCAGACTAACTTTCAAATTTCCCAGTGGTGCCGCCATCTTTTGTGCAGGTAACTAGTTACCGCTCACCTTCGATAAACAGGTATGATGTCAACGCACCTCTTCAGTTGGATTTCTGCTGGCTCCCGAGTAACGTCGGTAGCTCTGCAAGCTTTCTTCATCATCTTTGGAGGGTTGTTTGCCTATTCATGGAATTTTGGTGACTTACAAAGTTTTCTGTGTTTTTTTCTTCAAGGAGTTAGCTTAGTTAGTTACTCTTTTGAGATAAGCTGCTGCCAATTTCGTGTTCTTGTCAGATTCTAGTTCATCGGGGGTGAGGTTTTGCGCAGGGGGCTGCAAAACAAGGTTAGTTAAGGAGGTTTATGACCCTCACTCCAATTATACTAAGTGTAGGGGGCAATAGTGTTCCAAAGAACTGAGGTGTTCTGTTTGTCAGGAGTGGGACGATGAACAGTGGAAACTTTTTATTTCTCATAATAAGAAAGTTATTCAAGATAGGAAAAGAAAAGCAGCAATTAAGGCAGATAGTAAGGTTGCTGTAACTTTGCCTTCTACCCCTGTGTCAGCGGAGATCGCTACTCCTACTTCTTCTCCCTTAAGAGGTCATCTTTCTCCTATCCTCAGTCCTCCGACCCCCTCTCTTCCAACTTCTGTACCAGCTTCACATGTTGCAGTTTCCGACACCATTGCCAGCCTCGAATCAAGGTTCGAAAGGAGATTTGAGATTTTAGGGAATACTGTTATGGAGTTAGGTACCTCCATGAAGTCGTTCATGGAGAAAAGTGTAGCAGTGCAAGTGCTAGTGAAGTGTTTCCTGAGGGGGTAGCTGTCTGTCCATCCAGTTCTCCTAGACAAAGGTCACTGTCCCGCTCCCCTGCCTCGGGGAGAAGACATACTGGAGGTCCAAGGGAGACTGTTGGGGTTTGCCCTTCGACTGCTGACGTCTCCCCTCTCCCTTTCAAGAGGTCAAAGGATTCACCTTTTAGTCCGCGCCTGTCTTGCAGTCACGCAGATCAGACGTACGAGGGACAAGTTCGACTCGCGACTCGCGGACGACTGCAAGTCGACGGTTGCGGATACCTGTCCGGTGTACACAGGCTCGTATGGCAGTTTCATATATCTTTTTGTTGACAAAACTTTATTTTTTTAATGGTATGCTTAAATACTGAATTATTGTATTGTTTCACCAATTAAATATCAAGTGAGAAAGTGGTCTTTTTTCTGATCAATGGTCACAGCGGTGTTTTACCCTAGTAGCTACCTAAAGGGCATATCTAGATCAGAGTACAGTACAGGTCAGTGGAAGGCTGTGCCATTGTTGAAACAGCAACTACCAACTCCAAACCTTTTTTGGGATTTGAAATGTGTAACTTTTCGTCACAGAGATGGTATTTATTCTTATTCACCACCATTACAGATTACGTATATGGAATGATTGCTGCTAGATAAAGGTACCTACAGAAGTTGTTAGGGTAAATATTCTGTGTGTTTGTGGATATATAATGCAAACCTAAGAATCACAATCGCTAAAGAATCCTGCCCTCAGTATCCGATGCCCGGGGGGTGCAGTGTAAGATGTGCAAGAAAAGCCGTGCTTCCCTTGATGTTTATATATCAGAATCCTCCCTTCAAATATAAGTCTTCCTAATGTAAAGGACCAGTGGTTTATGTATTGTGTAGGAGCATCATAATTTTTTTAAGTAAATTGTATTTGTTCATGAAACTTACCTGTCAGATATATATATAGCTGTATTCTCCGACGTCCGACAGAATTTCAAAACTCCCGGCACACGCAGTGGGCGGCAGGTGGTTAGTACCCATTCCCGCCGCTGGGAGGCGGATATCAGGAATCATTCCATTTTTACTATTCAGATTTTCTCTGTCGCGGTAGTGAAAACACCTGTTTCCACTACCTCCGCCTAGGATTTTGAAACTTCATTAGCCGCTTAAGTATCCTACTTATTTTTTTTTGAATGATTGACTTGGATTTGTGGCTAGGCATACGCTATCATAAGTTAATTAAAATTTTTTCATGCATATGATGTCTGAATCTAGGTAGCCTAGTTTCAGATGTTGTGTCTGCAAGGGTAAGGGTAGGGGAGGCTACCGAAACCTTCGGTAGACACTCGTTTAGTATACATGACGTTTACATGTTTTCTTTGTTGAGAGATCAATGTAATTAGTGTAATGTTGACTGATTCCGAAAGAGACGTATGATTCGTATGTACGCAATTTAGAGCGTGATAGAATCAGGAGGTCTTCCTCCACTAACAGAAGTTAGGATAATGAACCTACTAACCTCCAGTAGACTTGATTTTGCCTAACCCTGTGGTATGGCTTACGGGCCTAGAGGAAGTTCTGTGAGAAGTAATGCCCTTTCTATTATTGTGGATTACATCAAGTAAGCTTGAAAAAGTGCTCGCTCTCCAATCAGTGTTGTGAGTGTAGTGATGTTGATTTTGCCCCTAGTGTTGTGGAGGGGGCGTCAGATCGGTCCTATAACGCCTCTAGGTCTAAACCTCTGTCGGACTCCCAGGACAGGGAGGGGGCAAGTTGAAAAAACAAAAACCGAAGGAGGGTTACGGGAACCCCCCCACCGATCTGGCGTCCCTTCGGCAGGATAAGGCTGCCAAAGATCGTGCACGTGCACGAATCATGAAAGATTGCTTCTCGTCCTCCGAGGCGTCCTCCCCGCAAGGTTGGAGCTCTCGGAAGGACTCGCGCCCTCTAAGAAGCTTTAGAGAAGAGGACGCTTCACGTCCTCTCTCGTCAGGAGGGAACGTCAGATCCGCCCCATAACGCCTCTAGGCCTGGACCTCTGTCGGACTCCCAGGACTAGGGAGAGGGCATGTCGAAAGCCGAAGGAGGGTTACGGGGAACCCACATCGATCTGGCGTCCCTTCGGCTTGACTTAATATCGATAAGCGTGACAAAGACGCAAAATGTCGCACAGGCGGCTGTCGTCTTGGTCAAGAGATTAAAAATGTCCTTAAGGCAGGACCCTCACAAGGACGCCTTTCGAGACATTCAACGCTCTATCGAGAGGAAGACTTCGTTTGCACTTCCTCCATCTAGACTGAAAGGGAGAGCTGGGATCTGGTACGAAACAGGAGAAGAAGCAGGATTGAAAGCACCGTCTTCTTCTCAAGGAGATTTCGCCAATTTGGTGGACGCTCCAAGGAGGTCTTATTTGTCATCGGCTAAGGTTTCCTCCTCCCCTCATGGCGTTATGTATACGTTATGTGACGTTCGCTTTACTACGAAACGGATTGACGTCCGGCAAGCTGATTTGCATAGTCAAACAGCTCGCCAAGACGCATCTTACTCGTCCCTAAGGGACGCTCTGTCAGCGGACAGAGATGACACTGGACAGGACTATCCTAGTTTTTCGACAGGAGAAGGGCAAAGAATTCCTCATCCCACCCAAGAACACACAGGCGTCCTTTTAAATGCCCTTCTGCAGTGTCGATGAGCGTGACAAAGACGCAAGATGTCGCACAGCGGCCGTCGTTTTTGTCAAGAGTGGCGAACGTCCTGAAGACTCGTCCTGATGACGATCACCGTACTTATGCTTAGGACGCTCGCGTTTCATGAGCGGCTCTCCCCTCGCCAGGAAGCCTCTCAAGTTACTCGTGTTGACGCACGTCATTCACTATGACGCTTCCCTTGATGTTCGTCGCTCTTCTATTCCGGACGCTCTTCAAGACGCTCAAAGAATGCAATCAGGACGCTCGGCAAGCACCTCGCGACGATGCCTTTCGGAACGCTCGGTTCCGTTCCTTTTTTGAGCGCGTGTCTGGATATTTTCACTTGCATTACTAAGACGCAAAATGTTGCACAGGCGGCCACCGTCTTTGTTAGAAGGTAACGAAAGTCTTTAAGGCCGTCTTGGAGACGATAGCCTTACGTCTTCCTATAGGGCTCTCACACTTCAGGAGCAGTGTGCGGCTCTCCAGGACGCTTTTCGGGTGGCCTTTCAGAAGACGCTCGACCGTCATAAACATTGATAAGCTTTTTGGAAGACGCTCGATGTCTTACATTGGACCTCGCAGGACGTGGCGAGGCGCTCGCCAGGACGCTAGCGAGGACGCTTTTGACGCTTTTGAGACGCTCGGCATCTACACGTCATGACGCTCGGTAGAGCACTTGCCAGGGACGTTCTTCAGAACGATAGGCGTCCTACGCATCAAGACGTTCGGCAGGATTCCTGCAAGAACGCTCTTCAAGAGGGCGTCGTCGAAAGTAGAGGGAAGGAGTTTGGTCTCGTCAAGATGTCTACTTCTCTTTTCTACGAAGGGAGCGTTCAAGAGAATCCATCACTTGATGAATTCCAGGAAAACTGTAAGCAGATTTCGGTGTCATAAAACGCCTCGTCTGCTTTCGGGATTGCGCTGCCGAAGGGGAACATTAGGTCCTTCCTGTCGTAAGCCCAGTCTCTAATCAGGAATCCTGCCCCTTCCTCGATTTCTGCGGGAATCGGGAAGGCTATATGCTCGAATTCCTGGATTACTTTCCGTCATGCAATTGGGTTAGTTCTCATTGACAAAGTTCTTAATAACATTTTATCGCATAAGCGGATAAGTAACAAAATTTCGAAAGAGCTCTCATTCATTAGTCAGAGGCTCATCCAAGAAAAAGACTTATAGACTACGTCCATGAAGTCTTATGTCAAATATCATAAGAAGCTTGAACTTTCCTTTTCGATCTTCGGTTCTCACTTGAGGATTTCCATTTGAATAATATTATTCCTTTTCTTGCAAAGAGAATGAAGACAGTCGATTGCCATTCTCTCTCTCTTCCTCGTCGAGGAAAGAATGTAGTAGAGAATTATATGTTCAAGTGACTGCAATACTTAGGTATTTTAACTTCGCGTCATATTACTAATGTAAAGTTCAAGTCATATACGCATATCGTGGTTACCTCTACAGATGGCAACCGAAACGGACTGTTATTTTAAGTGTATTTAATCGGTACTTCCTGCAAACTTCCAGGAGTTTCCGGTGTAAGGACAATGCTTGAAGGTATTGTTACAACAACACCAACTCAGCTTCTGCATGTAGCGAATTATGTTTCGCTTAAATATGCCTGCTTGAGAATTTTCTTATGATCGATATAGTAACGAACCTATTCCTTCGTAGAAGAGAGTAGCTGGTAACTCAGGCAGAATAGTGCGAAACGAGAGGTTGCTGTCATTGTGGATGACGCAGTATATTTAATCGGTACTCGGCAACTTTCCAGGAGTTTCCGATTTAACATTTGGTTAATTAAGCGTAATGTTACGACAACACAAATCAGCTTCTGTATTAGCGAATTCTGTTTCGCTTAGATATGCCAACTTGAGAGTTTCTGTTCAAAAAATGGAAAAATCTATTCCTTAGATGAATAGAATAGCTGGCAACTCGGCATAAGACTGCGAGAAGGTGAACATAAGCTGCTGCCTGTAAGTAACTGTCACAGTGTCAGAGTGTCTCACACTGTCACCAACTCAGTGTTAGGTAGCTCGTTGTACTGCTCAGTCGGTTACGTCTCTCTCTCCCGCGGGATTGATTTACGAACCGTATCTCTGCCCTACAATCATGACTTTCGCCTCGGGTTGAGGGATTTCTGGTAATCATGAATAAACGACTTCCTTTTGCTAAGAAATTTTCAACAGAGATATCTCTTAGACATGTTCGGCGCTGCTTACCGCACTGTAACAGAATTCTGTACGAGTCTACCGCAGCATAGCACTATAATAATGCTCTCCTGCTTATGCAAAGCGCAGCCTTATTAGGGAAGGAAGCATGCTTAGTGAGGGAATGGATGAGTCTGCTGGGGACCATTTCCTCGCTGGAGAAGCTTGTTTCCCATGAATAGACTGCAATTCAGACCTCTACAGTTTTTCCTACAGGAGAACTGAAATAACATCAAAGATCTAGAGATAATTCTAAACGTCTCTCAAGGGTTAAGGATCACCTCAGGTGATAATGAGAGGGAGCCAGGCATCCGGACAGAGGTCCTGGCACAATAATCTAAAAGAATTGGAAGCAATTTGGTTGGCTCTCCAGTTCCTCGAAGAGTGAGGTTTTGGTCGAGTGGTCCAAATCATCTCAGATAATTCCGCAGCTCTCTCATATCCCAAGAAAAGAGAGATGGTTATCGGCATAGGCACGGAACGTAACGATCCTTAAGAGGTTCGTTACCACGATTGCACGTCCGTGCGGATCTTCTCGATCGACGGCAGCAACTACTGACGTTTGACTTTGAGTAATCCTCGCTTAGAAGTATGTCGAGAGTTGTGGAGACTTTGGGACGTCCTTTCGTAGATTTTGCAATATTGAAGACGAAGAAGCTTCCTCTACGTTGCGCCCGTTATTCTCGATCCGAGAGCGGTAGCAATAGACGCCATCCTATAGTATGGAATGGGGATAGTTGGTTAGCCCTTTTCCCCTATTCAAAAGCTTAGGAAATGTAATAAGATAATCGCTGGCGTCAGAGGGAGTGAGAAAGACGCTGATCGCCCCATGTTGGCCTTCGAGAGGCTGGATTCACAGAGGTCACGTCCTTCAGAGAGCACTTTCCAAGGACCCTTCCCGAGAGAATCGGTCTACTCTAACAGCCTCACTTCGAGAGGTACCTAAAATCTCTCCGCTCTGAGTCTGAATGCGTTCAGACTGTCAAGAAGCGAGAGGATCTTCAAGATTAATTGCAAGTCTCATTGCCAAAGCAAAGCAGTGCTGCATATTTTGCAGTGTACCAATCGGAGTGGGCCGTTTCTGGACATAGGGCAGGAAGAATGACTGTTCCTCTACCTCTGACCTCTGTGAATGACTTTACCGCCTTCCCGTTCCGTCTGAAGTATGGGATAAGCTAACAGTCCCAAACGATTGTAGAATACGGAAATATGTTGTTGACGGCCTCTAGGCTCAGAGATTCGGATCTGTCAAACAACAAAGCCCTTCACGATCTTTGAGGTCTGCGGAAATCTTGATGGAACTTAGACGTAGTCTGAAGTTCTTGATGTCAAAGCATTTCGAACCTCTCCTTTCTGTAAACTTAATACACGTGACCAGAAAGGCTAATTTTCTAACCACTCTAGCTACGGCAATGAGGGTTAGTGAGGTTTTTAGCCATCATCAGAGGTTTTGGCTTTAGAGGGATAATTCGGTGTCCTCTAAGCCTTCCGTTCTGCTAAGAACGAAAACCCAGTCTAACCCTTGGCCCAGAGGCCTGGAGATCAAGGGGATGGCACAAAATTATTGGGCAAGAGCCACAGAGAGTCCTGCGCCCTGTCGGGGCTCTCAAGTTTTATCTTGATAAAACTAAAGAAAAGTCAAGGTCATTCGGACAATCTGCGGTGTTCTTCCGTAAAAAGACCAGACTTGCCATGTCGAAGAACGCCCTGGCGTTATTTTTAAGGAGTCTTTCTAAGAGGCTCATTCGTCATGTTTGAACAAAGATTTGAAACCTTTTAAAGTAAGTTGCTCACGAGGTGAGGGCGCGGCCTCGGAAGCATTTCTTTCAGAGCATGACACTCAGTAATATCCTGAGTGCCACGTTTGAGCGAAGCAACTCTGTGTTCGCTTCACACTCCCGACGGGATGTGAAGACGACATATGAGATCTGCGAGTCGCTAGGACCATACATATCCGTAGAAATATATTGGAGGCAGGAAGCAGCACGAATCCTATCCTATAGAAAAAGGGATAGGTGTGCTTTTACTTTGAAGGGTTGGTCGCTTGAGGCGCTTTCCCTTTCGTTAGCCTAGAAGTTATGGGACTAACTTCGATAGGTTAGGTCAGGTGGTGGTTTTAGCTTCGTTGCCCTCACAGTATGGTCAATATGGTCTAGTCACATTGTGGTCACGCCCGTTGACAGATCATCTAGAGCGCACCAACTACACAGGTCACTACCTTGTTGGCAACTCTAGTAAAGCAAAAGCAGACTTCGGTGACAGTAATCAAGAAGTCAGCTATGCTAACAGGTAAGGAATCAAGATGTCAATCATCTGCACTTGAGGTGTTTCCTAATCCTTCTATTCTGTCCCTTCCCACCTTCAATGGTGGGATTCAGCTATATATATATCTGACAGGTAAGTTTCATGAACAAAATGTTATTGTTATGATACATAAAGTTTGTTCATACTTACCTGGCAGATATATAATTAATTAAAGTACCCACCCACCTCTCAGGGGACAGTGGTATGAAAAATCTGAATAGAAAATGGGGAATGATTCCTGATATCCGCCTCCCAGCGGCGGGAATGGGTACTAACCACCTGGCCGCCCACTGCGTGTGCCGGGATTTGTTTTGAAATTCTGTCGGACTTCGGAGAATACAGCTATATATATATCTGCCAGGTAAGTATGAACAAACTTTATTGTATCTTAACAATAACATTTTCATGGCGAGTTCTCTGGGACGTTTGGTGAACTTTCAAAAGTCTCAGTTTAATCCCCAGTCAAGATCGTATCTATCTGGGGATTCGGATGGTTTCTCTGGATTTTGGGCTTTTGGCTTTTCCGTCTCAGAAAGGATAGCCCGAGGGTCAGAGAAAAGTCAAAAGCCTTCCTAGAGAAAGACGTATGCACAGCGAGGGAGTGGATGAGTTTGTTGGGGGACACTCTCCTTGTTGGAGCAATTCCTTTCTCTAGGAAGGTTGCACCTCAGACCTCTCCAGTTCTTTCTACATCGAAACTGGAGGTGTCGTTCGCAAAACCTAGAGTTTCTCCTTCGAGATTTCAAGAGAAATCAAGAAGGACCTCTCTTGGTGGGCGAACCCTCTCAGGTTTGCAGAAGGGATGTCCCTTCCACATTCCGAACCCCAAACCAACCAAGTGTTGTATTCCAACGCGTCGGAAACAGGTTGGGGGAGCAACGCTCGGCTCAAGAGAAGTGTCAGGCGCCTGAAGAAAGAACAGGTGACCTGGCACATCAACAAGAAAGAGCTGATGGCTGTTTGGCTAGCTTTGAAAGCATTCGAGCCCTACGTCCTAGCTTCGGCAGTTCAGATCAACTCGGACAACACCACGGCCCTGGCATACATCAGGAAGCAAGGGGGGACTCACTCCTTCTCCCTGTACGAGACAGCAAAAGAACTTCTGCTGTGGCAGAGGAAGGAAGATTTGTCTCCTTACCAGTTCGTACAGGGAGAAAAGAACGTCAGAGCAGACTCCTAAGCAGGAAAGATCAAGTCTGCCTGCAGAGTGGACTCTTCACGAGGATGTTTGCCAGGACCTGTGGAATCTTTGGGGCAGGTCTCACATAGACCTCTTCGCCGCAGCCAAGAATGCAGAGGATAGGCAACTACTGCTCTCCGATATCGGACCCGAGGGCAGTGTCGATAGATGCTTTTCTCCTAGATTGGAAGGGCCTAGACATGTATGCTTTCTCCCTTCAAGATACTGGGAGAAACTCTCAAGAAATTTGCAGAATCGGAGGCAGCAAGGATGTCGCTGGTAGCCCGTTCTGGTCCCGCACAAGTATGGTTCACAGAGGTACTGGAATGGTTAGTAGATTTTCCGAGAACATTACCACAGAGGATCGATCTGCTCAGACAACCCCACTTCGACAGGTATCACAGAAAACCTCCCCGCTCTAGATCTGACTGGCTTCAGACTGTCAAAAGTTTGGTCAGAACGAGAGGGTGTTTTCTGCAAGAGTTGCAACGGCTATCGCAGCAGCAAGAAGGCCTTCTACCCTTAGAGTCTACCAATCGAAGTGGGACGTCTTTCGACGGTGGTGTAGGAACCATCACTTTCTCTTCCAGTACCTCTGTAACCCAAATAGCAGACTTCTTACTTTTCCTTAGGGAGAAAAGTGGACGGGCGGTATCAACCATTAAAGGTTATCGTAGCATGCTGGCTGCAGTGTTTAGGCACAGAGACTTAAACATTTCAGAAGAACAAGGACCTTCATGATCTAATAAGATCTTTTGAAAACATCCAAAAAGGTTTTGCCAGAGATTCCGAGTTGGAATCTGGATGTAGTGCTACGTTCCTGAGGTCCCCTAAGTTCGAACCGCCTCAGTCTGCCTCTTTTAGAGACCTCACGAGGAAGACACTTTTTCTCGTGGCATTGGCTTCCGCAAAGAGGATTAGTGAACTCCATGCAATAGAAGGGAATGTGGGATTCAGAGGAGATGCAGCTATCTGTGCATTCCTACCTTCGTTCTTGGCTAAGAACGAGAACCCCTCAAATCCTTGGCCTAGGAGTTTTGAAGTCCAAGGTTTGTCTGCTTTAGTAGGCGAGGAAGCAGAGAGGTCACTTTGCCCAGTACGAAGTTTAAAGTTTTATCTGCAGAGAAAGAAAAAACTTAAGGGCAATGATGTCAACCTTTGGTGCTCTGTAAGAGATCCAAGGAGGACTCTTTCGAAGAATGCGCTTTCTTTCTTCATCAGAAGCCTGGTGAAAGAAGCACATGCGATATGTGATGAAAGTCAATTCAAACTTCTAAAGGTCAAAGCTCATGAGGTAAGAGCTATTGCCACGTCTTTAACTTTCAATAAAAACATATCCCTGAGTAATATTATGAAGGCAACATTCTTGGCGTGCAACTCAGTCTTCGCAAACCAACTATCTGAGAGACGTCAAATTAAGTATGAAAAGTGCTTGCGTGTTAGGCCCAGTACGTATCGGCGGATTCGGTGCTGGGGCAGGGAGCTGAGACATATCCTTTGTAGTATATTTTTTCCCCTTTGTTTAGGTTGTAAGTTTTTTGGTTGTTTGAAAGAGCATGCGGGTAGGCATGTCTTTCATGTCGTATGTCTAACAATGATTAGATTGGTTAGGTGATCGGTTTATGTTGAGCTCTTTGCAATGATAGTGGTTAGGTTCTGTCATATAAGAGGGCGAATCCCATTTGACAAGATCCTGCTCGGATTCTATCAAGTAAGCGGATACCAAATCCCTTTGATAGACCCAAGAGTCTGTCAGCTGTAGGTCACGCCCTCGCTGAAGCTCTTCAAGCAAACGCAGACTCATAGACAGTAACTACGAAGTCTTCTGCCTAAACAGGTAAGAATCAAGGTTGTATTTTACATCCTACAACAAGTGTTGTTTTCCCCTTTTTCCATATTTATATTGCTGTCTCTTTCCCTCCACCAAGGGTGTCAATCAGCTAAGTATATATCTGACAGGAAAGTTCATGTACAAAAATGTTATTGTTAGTATCAATAAGGTTTTGTACATACTTACCTGGCGGAGATATATACGATTGATGGCCCGCCCAGCCTCCCCTCAGGGAGACAGGTGGAAGAGAAAAATTCTGGCTGGAAAGGGAGATTGGTTCTTACAGCCGCCACCCAGCGGCGGGTAAGGTAGATCACCTGACCTACCTGTCGCGTGTGCCGCGAGTTTTGAATTCTGTCGTGACGTCAGAGACGTAAAGCTAAGTATATATCTGCCAGGTAAGTATGTACAAAACCTTATTGTATACTAACAATAACATTTTTGTGAGCTCTTGCTGACTAGCTGTTAATCATTTTCCCGGTGGGATCTTTAATTTTTTATTTTATTGCATTGTCTTACTGAACAATTATGCAGCTGTAGGTTCCCTACGAATGGCAGACAGTATCTACTGCCATTCGCCTTCTCTCCCCCACTCTCGGACAAGCCTCTGATCAGGAGGGTGTATCTCTCAGATTCTCTGAAGTTCTTGGCTCAAGTGAGGTGAAGTGGCAGAAGATGCTGGACAAGGATGCGATAAAGGAAGTGGTGCGTCCATCTCTGGGGTTTTACAGTCACATCTTGGTGCCAAGGCGGGTCGGGTTGGAGGTTGGAGGCATGTAGTAATTGACTTATCCACTTTGGTTTATTTCATCAGGAAAACGACGTTCAAGATGGAGACCCTGCGTTCAGTATTGGCAGCTGTGAGGGAAGGCGACTATGCTGTTGATATATTTGAAGGGCACATACTTCTAGATCCCTATTCATCTGCCATTCAGGAAGTTCCTTCACTTCTCTCTCAGAGACAAGGTCTTCGAGTTCAAAGTCTTGTGGTTCGGGCTGACCACAGCCTCTCAGGTGTTCACAAGGGTCTTCTCTCTCATCTCAAGTTGGGCCCATGCTCAGGGGATCTGTTTGCTGAGGTACCTCAATGATTGGTTGGTCTTAGCTGGTTCCAGGGAGAAGCTGCTGCAGGACAGAGATCGTCTGCTTCGGTTTTGTCTGGAACTGGGCATCGTGGTCAACCAAGAGAAGTCAAACCTCGTACCCAGTCAAAGGATTCTCTGCCTGGGCATGGTCATCAATAGGGCAGTTTCAATGGTTTCCCTGTCGGATCAGAGGTTGGAGAAGTTGCATGTGGTGGCACACGACTTCCTATCACAACCACATCAATCAGCTCATCAGTGGCAGGTTTTCTGGGAATTTTATCTTCTCTGGAGAAGCTGGTCCCTCATGGCATCTATATCTTCGGTCTCTGCAAAGGGGAACTGAGGGAATTGGTCTCGGCAGGGGACAGTTCTCTGTCTCTAGAAGTGAGAGAAGACCTTTGTTGGTGGTTGGACAACCAAAATCTCTTGATGGGTGTTCCTCTGTGTTCTATCCCGCCGGACTTCCTTCTGTTTTCGGACACCTCCCTTGCAGGTTGGGGGCCTCATTTAGGCAGCCTCATTGCCTCGGGTATTTGGAGTTTGGAGGACAAGCAGCAGCATATCAACATCTTGGATTAGAAGGCAGCCTTTCTGAGTCTGAAGGAGTTTTGGGAAAAAGTAGAGGGTCATTCTGTCATTCTCATGTCGGACAACACCACGGTGGTCACTTATGTGAATAAGCAGGGGGACCTGGTTTCATGTCAACTTCATGCCTTGACCTTTGAGGTTCACCAGTGGGCAGTCAGTAATTCGGTAGAGCTCTCAGCTCGGTATACCCTAGGCAAACAGAATTTAGTCGCAGACAAGCTCTTCCAGGTTTGGGGGAGACCCATGCTGGACATTTTTATGACCTGGTTCACAGGAAACTGGAGATATTCTGTTCAGTGGTTCCGGATCCTCGAACATTAGCAAAGGATGCATTCCAACATCCCTGGGACAACCTGGAGGTGTATGCCTTCCCTCCATTTTGTTGATCTGTCAAGTCCTGAACAGGTTGATGAGTTTGCAGAGTCTCAGGATGACTTTGGCAGCCCCTCTGGATCTGCTGTCATTATTGAGGAGGTTCCGAGGGAAATTCCCCCTTGGCGGCATTTCCTGTGTCAGCCGCTTGTAGAAAGGTTCCACCAGTCAGTAGAATCCCTGTCTCCTCAGTTGGAGGCTATCAAGTATCTCCTCCAAGTGAGAGGCTTTTCTCAGAGGACAGCAGGGCATATGTCCAGCAGCCTCAGAAGGTCGACCTCTGCAGTTTACCAAGACAAATGGGCGATTTACTTTGATTGGTGTCGTAAACAGGGTTTTTCTCCACTCGGACCTCTATTCAGCACATAGCACACTTTTGACCTTCCTCAGAGATTAGAAACGTTTGTCTGTTTCTGCCAATAGAAGCTACAGGGTGGCCCTGAAGTTAGTGTTACATCTTAGAGGTATCGATATCCTCATCCTGTTAACTTTCTTGCTAGTTAAAGGGTTTGAGCAATTTAGTTCTCTTAGAGAGCTCAAGCCCCCGACGTGGGATGTTTCCCTGGTCCTGAGAAGTTTCATTAAATCTCCATATGAGCCTTTGTGTCGTTCATCAAACGGACTTGACACTCAAAACCGTTTTCCTCCTGGCCTTGGCATCTTCAAAGAGAGTGGGGGAGCTGCACTGTCTGAGCTATGATGTGAAGCACACCAGGGGTTAGGGGTCAGTGTCCTTCGAATTTGTCCCGGAATTCATGGCTAAGACCCAGAATCCCTTGGTGCACGATGATAGGTTCACGTCCTTTTCCATTCCATTACTAAATGACTTTGTGGGCTGTGATTCCCAAGAGGTTTCTTGTGTGTCAGGGCTCTGCGTTGCTACCTTGAAAAGACAAGGCACCTTTTTGACCAGGCTGTTTGTAGGCTTTTTGTTAGCACGGGGCGCACATAGAAAGAGGTGTCGAAGAATACTATTTCTTTTTGGATACAGGAAGCCATCAGACAGGCATACTTGACTCTTGATGATTCTGCCACCACGACTGTGCAGGCTAGAGCGCATGGCGTTAGGGGTATTGGTCCCTCTCTGGCTTTCAAAAAGAACTTGGCTGTATATAGAGTGCTGAGTGCTGGTACTCAGTTACGCCAGTCCACGTTCACCTCCCATTATCTTTAAGTTGTTGCCCACGTTTTCCCTGGGTCCTGTGGTGGCTGCCCAACAGATCGTGTAACTCATCATTGCCCTTGACAGGGCACATTTGTATCTTACCTAAAATGATTGTGTGATGAGAGAGTGAGTGTGTTTTCTGGTCTCTTTCTCTTTATACCTTTACCTTCCTTCTTCCTTCGGGCCGGTTTAGGTATAGGCACGTCATTCACTGGACTGGTCTAATACAGATGAGTAAGGCAGCCACACTAATAGTTTGGTCACTTGGTATGCAAATAACCAACCTTCTATTCAGTAGCATATGCTCTGCTCCTTGGCAAGGGGGATTAGGGAGTGGTAACAAACCCTGGTGTGTTGGTTTGTTATTGGACAGTCAAAGTTTCTCTTTGGTTCCCTATACAATGATTCTCCCATATATCATTGTACATCGCTCAGTGACTGAGTAGTTGGTGGATATCAATGTATTTAACTTCTCACAGGCATCAGTCCCTTTCCAGTAGATATTTCTTCTGGAGATGGACTGGTGGATAGGCCCCCAGCTGGTTTAGGATGTCTGTACCTCCCTCCAAGTATAAGTCTGTCCAATTGTTAAGACCGAAGGTGTGTTCGCGTATGAACAAATGACAAATTTTCTGAGACAATTTGTATTTTTCATAGCTACAAACCTGAGGTCTTAACGTTGTACTGCCCACCTCTAGCCGGCCCTCTGTCTTGCTAAAAGATATCGTGGGTTGGGAAAGACTGAACGCTGTGGTGTGGGTGTGTGGTCCTTGACCACTTTTCACCCGATGTACATGCGTTACCAGATCTCACAAGATTCCTTGCTTTCATCTGCGATTTAACTGGATCCAGCTAGGCACTAGAAATTATTCTAGTGTTAAGAACTCAGGTTTGTAGCTATGAAAAATGCAAATTGTCTTAGAAGATTTGTTATTTTTTGTAAGAGTGTTCCTGAGTGCAAGATGGAATTGGTTGTTGAAACATGGTAGTAAGGTAGTTCACTATTAGTAACTGGATATAATGGGGTGTTGAGGTTGGACTTCCCCACTCATCAAATACTTTTTCTTCTTCCACAGTGTAATTAAGACATCTTAATGCACTATGACTGACCATCAGGGTGAAACTTCTTTCATCTTTTTTTGTTGTTGTAAGGACTTGAACAAAGTGAATGACAAGATTTTTTTTATATACAGCTCTACTGGAATAATGACAGACATTCCATCCCGTGGTATTCTGAGAAACTCATCTTTCACTTCTATTCCTGCTGCTGTTTCCACTAAGGAACTCAATGCTGTTGAGCCCCCATATTGATCATCTTGCATGTGGAGATAGCCCCCCAAAATATTAAGCACAGGCTATACTGCTCTAGCACTTTGTCCCTTGACATGTTTTCTACTGTAAATAAGGAGAGTAAGAATATGGGATGGAATAAGGTGAAGAAATGCACACACACACATCTTCCTTCTCTCTTGCCAAGCTCTTCCTCCACATCTTTTTCAGCCTTCTCTTCTATCTGTGGGAAGGAGAAGAGATCTAGGAAGAAGTCCCACAAGAAGTTCCTTTGGGCTTCAGTGACTTGTTTCTTGGGGGGCTTTCAGTGACCTTCCTTCTTCTGGTGGGCTTTCAGTGACTTCCTTCCTTATCTGGTGGGCTTTCAGGACTTCCTTCCTTCTTCTGGAATGGTGACAGCATTTGCTCACCTGCAAGTGAGATGTCTGCTGTAGGTAGAGTTGACACCAGGTTTTCCCCTGAAAGATAAGACTATCCCAGACTAATCCCCTGTTGTACTTCTGCTAAGATACTCAGGAAAGAGTCAGCACTACCGTTTCTCTCAGTGTAGGCAGACAGGTTGCCCAGGTATGATACTGCAGGGTACTATGACAGTCAATATATGAATGATTGTGTAGACCCTTAGGCAGTGCCTGAATTCCTAATATACATATACACAATCTTCGGATCAAAACATAAACAGAAGAGGGTTCATGTGCAGAAGATTACAGCACTAAGTTACTTCTGAGTATCTTGGCAAACCAGTTGCACATGATTTTGTAAATACTTACATGGAGAATTCCTGATTCATCAGTCTCTCAGTGCTCACATGCTTAAACCTGTGTCCTTAGACACACCGAATCACTTGTAATCTATGAGAGTCTGTACTGAATGCCTGCCCTTGACCATTTTGGTGCAGCATCAAGCCCCTCAATTCTTAATTAAGTGGAGACAGGAAGACATCTCAATAATAGTACAGTATGGTCCCCAATTATGCGAGAACTTGGTCGATTCATGGTCTTGCAGAATTGGAAAGATTCACGGTCTCGCAGAATTGGAAATTTGCAGATTTCGAAACACATACCCTATGGGAATAATTCCATTAGGGCCAAGGTAAACGGCAACTTACCCGGTCAACATTTTTTATACTACCCATTTTCAATACTTTCTATGTACTATACTGTAATTTTTTCTAATATAAAATTGTTCTTATGGATAAATAAAACATTAAAAAGGTTTTATAACTTGAAAAAGTTTAAAATTACACACAGGATGGTGAAAACTCCCACACATAAACAATGCCACCATTGGGTGCAAGTGTACTGTACGATGCAGTCATTT
>NC_061107.1:56309134-56349730 GCF_015104395.2 Macrobrachium nipponense | reverse complement strand
TGCCTCTGGTCGGAAGCATGGCTGGCATGTTGTTCTGCCTCGTGGGCGGGTTCGTTCGTTGGTCCTTATTCCATACTAGAACCTTCCCATTGTTTACTTTAACGCTCTATTGCTAGTTATCTATATATGTTAGGGGTCCAGCCTACTTGGTTTATGTCATGCATGCATGTCTTCTTTACCTTGCGTAGGCATCTTCCATCCAGACCCTAGCCACAGCTCTTAGTATCGGCCCCGGCTAGCTTTGAGTGGTAGACTTTCTTTCGGGTTAGTCGTCGTACACTCCTGGATTTTTCTCCTACTGATTTACTTTCTTACTTATTTTACTTTAATTTTAGTAATTATGTATTTTAGGTTAGCCTACGGCGTCTGGCATATTACATAGCCTAGGTCCTGTATTTCATGGTCCCCACCAGTTTATTGCTTCCTCTCATCAGTTCGGTTGCTTCTCTATAGCATCTCACTGATTAGTTGGTTGCTTTAACCTAGGCTATGTTTTTTTATGTGTTTTCTTATGTTACCGCTCGTGTGGCACCATGTGATCGCGAAGCAGCCAGGCGCCCGTCCAGTCACCCTACCTCCTCCCGCTCTTACCATAGAGCCGGGGGGAGGGGGGAGGGAGGTCTGTCCTCGCTCGCCCTCCACCTAACCCGTGCCTGTCTCCCTCTCTCCCTAGGCGGATTGGAGTAAGGGAGGCTGGACAGACCCAGGACTGGACTTGACCGTTCTCTTGCTTCATGGTGCGCAGGGGTGACTAGGTAGGGGGATTGCTTCCCCCTCGTTGTTACTCCGTTGCCCCGTTGTTTGCTCGAGTCTGTTTCGCCCTCTCGCTCCTTCCCGGATTGTTGGTGCTTTTTATCTTACCGGAGCTCCGTCAATCACGTGGAAGGTTTCTAGTTCACCCATTATGCGGGCGGACATCAGGCGTACAGTTGGTCTTTTCTAACCATCCTGTTCTCGCTGATATCGCAACACGAACACCGCCGCGCACCGGAATTATTCCGGTACTTAGTGCTATTAGGCTTAAGTGTTTTTGTGTTTATTTTAAGCTATCATAAGTTTAATTTAAGCTAGCTTAAGCCGAGTCCCTCCCTTACCCACGTTGTCACACCGGACCTTTCCGGGGTTATAGCCTATTCAGGCGGTAAGGGAGGGGTTATGCCCAAAATTTCTTCGCGCTCCGGCATGCGAAGAGTTCTATTAGCCTATTAGCCTGTAAGTGATGTATTTTAGGGTACTCATGGTATCTTTTCACTTACAGACCACCAACTGTGAGCATCCAGGATGCAACGCCATGCTCCAGGACCCCTGTGGACATGAAGTCTGCAGGTCCCACGCTCCATGCGCGACTCCGCACGGGAATCTGCAGTCTGGTTCCACGAAACCTGCACCATATGTTACGATCTCGTGAGTCAGTTCTTAGACGGGGTAAGTATTCCCAACTCCGTTCGGTAATTCCAATAGATGTTTTAGATCTTAAGTTTAATTTTAATCTTTTATTTTAAGCTTAAGCTCTTTTTATATTGGATGGTACATCCCCTATGTCTTAGACTAAGCCTATTTACTTAAGTTTTAATCTTAAGTTTAAACTTAAAACTAATGAACGCCCTCTCTTCCAGGCTCCACCGTTAGAGATACCGCTCTGGCAACCCTAAGGGCTTGGGTCGGTGGATTCGGGAAGAATGCCGCCAAGGGGAAGCCCAGCCCTAATTCTAGAGAAGAGAGAAGAGGGTTGGCTGTCCTAATCTTCCCCGGCGGCAAGTCGACGGGTTACGTCGACCCGGCAGAGGCAGCCCGACTATGGCGGCGATTCATCAACAGCTCGCCGCTTCGATAAAGGAACCAGGCCAAGATATCTCGTCGGACGTCGCGACACTTGATTTGAATATAGAGCCCATGGTAGGTGTTGACGACCTGTTGGTCGAGGTAGGTACGTTGGACGCCCAAGGGCTTCCCTTGGGCGCCATCTGGGTCTTCTACTGCTAATTCTCCAGCTTCCTTCCAAGGCTTTACAGGAGCTGAGCTCCTTTATACTTCACCCGACGCTTCAGTAAGACCTAAGGTCAAGGGCCAGAAGGTTGTAAAAACCCTCAAAAAGACGTCGTCGTCGTCCAAAAAGACTTCGTCGGCGTCAACGTCTCGTAAGTCTCCGGCTGCAAACCCCGGAGCAGAGAGGTCTAGAGCTTCTGTTTCAAGCTCCAAATCCTCAAAGAGCAGGTCTTCCAAGGAGAGGCCACGTACTCCGGCTGAGCCAGCAGTTTCTCCTCTCCCCTTGGTACCTGTTCCAAGTTACCCCATCCACCTCCGCAGCAGCTCCGGTTTTGGATCCCAATGCTGGACTTGCAAACACATGGGTAGACTTGGTCGGCTCTCTGAGGAGCAGCATGGAGCAGATGTGTCTCCCGGTTGTCCGACAGGATTACGTCTCAGGACAACACCATCGCCGGACTTAATCAGGGCCCCTCTAGCTACTCCCCCAGCTTTCGGCACCGGACTAGCTCAGCTCCCACCTCATGACTCTCTGCCTCCGTTCTCTATGAAATAACCCCTGGAGGGTGGCGTCATACGCCCCTTTCCAGGACGGTCTTATTTCCATTCCGGAGTGTGGTACTCGAAGGATTGAGGACTTCGAGTTCTACCCGGAGGGTCTACCCAACCACTGTTCATTGGCTACGCCAGACTCACTGACGCAGCCATGACTAGAGATGACAAAAGTCCCTAAGGTAGGACAGTCCTCTACTCACGTGACCAGGCTCAAAGAGAATGGCTCAGGTGTTTAGAGGATATGGATTGTTCAAATACGAGAATTCAAGCCTTCAAGAGTCCCTTCACCATTTTTACGATGGAGGAGGGAACTCCTCTTCCCTTTCTCAGCAAAATAGCAACGGTCACTATTCCAGCGGCCCAGAAGGGGGAGTCGTTGCCACAGCTAAGGGAAGCAGACCCCACATCTCCTTTGCTCCCTTCACTCGGAGAATTGTGGGAAGATTTGCCCAACACCTTTTCGGCGGGCAAACTCAAGCCAGACTGTGCTATGGATCAGTTTGGTGAGAAGCTGCCTAGGACTTCCGGACAGCCTCATTCAAGCTGAATTTGAGGCCAAGACTAGGCTAGCCAGGTCCATTAATACCATGGCAATGACGGAAGTAGCGACTATTTCTTACGGTTCTGAGCCGCTCTTCAAGCTTCTCACAAGTCATGACGCAAACAGTCCAGTCTTGACATGTTTGAGTTCGCTACAGCCAGAACTAACTGCCGGAAACATGTCCTCCAGGAAGCAACTATTCGTCATGAGCCGAATAAGTTGCTTTCATCCAACATCTGGGGGGCAGACCTCTTTCCTGATTCAATGGTAAAGGAGGTCCAGGCGGAAGCGACAAGGCTTAACCAAAAAGCCTTAAGGATCGTTGGGGTCTCACTGCAAAGGAGACGCCAAGACCAATCAGCAAGAGGTAAGTCTCAGCGGAAACTGAACGTTATCAGCCTTACCAGAAAAAGCAACAACGCTTCACCCAGGCTGTTTCGGCTGTTCCGTTGGTACAATCAACCCAACCCTCTACTTCTAAGGCTCAATCACAGCCCATCTACGTGATTTCCCCCCAGCCTCAACCTTCCACCTCCTACGCTGTCTCCCCAGCCTTCAACCAAGTGTTCGAAGGCCAGGCCTTTCAGCAATACGACCGCTTTGGCAGGGGAGGCAGAGGTAGGGGATCCTTTCGTCAGAGAGGATCAGGAAGGTCTCTCAACAGGGGAGGGGAAAACACTTCCGGGGACGGCCGCGGAGGTCACTCAACCAGCAGCAGTGAGAGCTCGAAGGTAGGAGGGAGGCTGTTTCTCTTCCGGCAACCGGTGGGGATTCAGCAGTGGGCACAGAGTATTGTGTCGAAAGGCCTGGGTTGGAGTTGGGTTGCGAATCCCCCCTCCATCCAGACCTTTCCTTCAACTTCCATCAAAAGAAATGACGGAGTATGCGGAGGATTCCTTCAGAAAGGAGCAATAGCGAGAGTCAACAGATTAAAATTTCAAGGTCGCTTATTCAGCGTTACAAGAAAGGTTCACAAAAAAGAAGGGTTAATCTTAGACTTGTCCCGCTTAAACTTGGCCATTCGCTGCGATAAGTTCAAAATGCTGACCATCTCGCAGGTGCAGACCTTACTTCCCCGTGGGCCGTCACCACCTCTATCGATCTTACAGACGCATACTATCATATCCCTATTGCAAGACACTTTCGCCCTTATCTGGGCTTCAAGATAGGAGATCAAGCATTCTCCTTCAAGGTAGTTCCCTTCGGTCTGAACGTGGCACCCAGGGTGTTCACGAAGTTGGCGGAAGTAGTCGTCCAACAACTGAGGTCTCAGGGGATAATGGTAGTAGCGTATCTCGACGATTGGTTGATTTGGGCTCCAACAGTCGAGGAATGTCACAAAGCCACACTGAAAGTAATCCAGTTCCTAGAGTATCTGGGGTTCAAGATAAACAGGACAAAATCAAGACTCACTCCGGAGTCCAACTTTCAGTGGCGGGCATTCAATGGAATCTATCCTCCCATACTCTGTCGATTCCATCAGCCAAGAGAAAGGAAATAGCGAAGTCAGTAAAGCAATTTCTAGAACACAAATTTGCTTCAAGGAGAAGCCAGGAAAGAATCCTGGGTTCCCTCCAATTTGCCTCAGTGACAAACATCTTGATGAAAGCCAAACTGAAAGACCTAACCAGAATCTGGCGCTCACGAGCAAATGTCAGATCCAGGGACAAAGTTGTCATCAGTCCCACAGATTCTACGGAATCGTCTACGCCCTTGGGCAAAAGTCAAGAACCTGTCAATATCAGTACCCCTTCAGTTTCCTCCTCCGGGGATTACCATCCACACAGACGCTTCATTAAGCGGCTGGGGAGGATATTCTCAGTTTCAAGAAGGTTCAAGGAACCTGGTCACCCCAGTTCCGCCGGCTTCACATAAACGTACTAGAAGCGATGGCAGTGTTCTTGACTCTGAAAAGGTTACGTCCGCCAAAGAACTCCCACATAAAGCTAGTTCTGGACAGCGCATTGGTAGTCCATTGCGTAAAACAGGGGAGGCTCCAGGTCACGACATCTGAATCATGTCATGGTAGCCATCTTCTCCCTGGCGGACAAGTTCAGTTGGCACCTCTCCTCCACCCATATAGCTGGAGTGAGAAACGTCATAGCAGATGCTCTATCCCGTTCAGTTCCTCTGGATCGTCGGAATGGTCACTGGACAACAGTTCGTTCCAATGGATTCTCCGGAGGGTTCCAGGTCTACAAGTAGATCTATTCGCATCTCAAGCGAACCACAAACTCCCGTGTTATGTGGCCCCCAACCTGGACCCTCTGGCCTATGCCACGGACGCCCTGTCCATAGATTGGAACAACTGGGAGAAGATTTATGTCTTTCCTCCAGTGAATCTTCTCCTGAAGGTACTGAACAAACTCAGGACGTTCAAGGGTCAAGTAGCTCTAGTAGCCAGACTGGACGAAGAGCAATTGGTACCCTCTGATTCTGGAACTGGGTCCTTCGTCCTCTTCGAATTCCCAATCCCAGGCTCTCCCAGTCAGTACAAACGAAGACTGTGTTCGCTTCCTCAGGAATTCTCAAAACCCTAACTTTATGGGACTTCATGAAGTTTGCGGCTAAAAAAAAATGCAGATATTGATCCACGAAATATTCTTTTCTTGGAATCTGATAAAAGAGATTCAACTTGAGACAGTATGATGCTGCAGTCAAAAAGTTGGCAACCTTCCTGAGAGAATCAGATATTAGAATCATGGACAATCAATTCAGCTATATCCTTTTTCAGATCTTTATTTGAAAAAGGTTTAGCAGCTAGCACTATTACGACAAACAAGTCAGCCTTGAAGAAGATTTTTCAACTCGGGTTCAACATAGACTTGACAGACTCTTACTTCTCGTCTATTCCCAAGCTTGTGCTAGACTTAGACCTTCAGTGAGGCCTACGTCAGTATCGTGTTCTTGAATGATGTTCTAAAGCTGGCTTCAGAAACAGACAATACGACATGTTCATTTATAATGCTCTTAAGAAAAACTCTATTTTATTAAGCTTGGCTTCAGGAGCTAGAATTTCAGAACTGTCGGCGTTATCCAGAGATCAGAATCATATAGAATTTTCTTCCCACAGGGGAAGTTATACTTTCTCCGGAACGTAGCTTTTTAGCAAAGAATGAGGATCCTTTGATGAGGTGGGAACCGTGGAAGGTTATACCCCTTCCCACAAGATGTTCTCTTTGACCAGTATCGACCTTACGAGCCTTTCTGTCAGGCATCCTCATCCTCGTCGGGTCCTCTCTTTAAGAGAGAAAAAGGTGGTACTTTATCTATTAAAGGTATCAGGCAACAGATCCTGTACTTTATTAAGCAAGCCAACCCTGATTCCTTCCCTAAAGCTCATGATGTCAGGGGCAGTTGCACCTCAATTAACTATTTCCAACACATGAATTTTGATGATTTAAAAAAGTATACTGGATGGAAATCGCCGACAGTATTTAAGCGTCATTACTAAACCGTCCTTGGAAGCTCTGAAATTTTCAGCAGTTTGCGGCGGGTAACATAGTTTCCCCACCCCCGACTCTGCTAATCTTAAGTTGAAGATCCGAGTTCTCCTTTCTACCTATCTCATTCAACAGTTTGTCTATACCTACCATGTTCATCTACGTCTACCTTGAGTCTTAGCTGCTCTGTGATGGTACAGTGGGTGTCCCTTATTTTTTTTGCTATGGTGGGCACCCACAATTGTTTGTATATTCTGATCTCTATGATGTGGTCCCCTTATTTTTATGCTAGGGTGAAACACATCTACATTTGCAATGGTTTACGGGTTTGTATACTAAGTCATTATACATTTGTTTATTTATTATTATTTTCTAAGTTTGTTCAATTCAGTTATTATTATAATTGCTTATTTACTTTGTCATATAACTATACACAAATGTTAAGAAACATATATTCCATGTAAGCCCTGTACATATATGTTAACTTTAAGTTAATTTAAGGAATATTTTCTAACTTGTATAATTAAAAAAGTGTATATAAAAAATAATTTCTTGGCAATTAATAATTTCTTTATTTTATTTTAAGTTTATTGAGACCTTATTTATTATTTTCTTTACAATCTTGTGCTTATTCTCTGGTACGATTCGGCGCAGCGACACGAAACTGAGCCCAGAAAAGGGATTTTGACGTAAGGAAAAAATCTATTCTGGGCGATTGGTTCGTGTCGCCCAGCGAAATCCCACCCTACCCATCCCTGCGCTCAAGATTGTCTGCTAACTTCAGGATGGCCACCAGAGGCGCAGCAGTCGGCAGCAGGTGGGATGGAGTAGTAGTAGTTTGCTGCCCACTCGTGGGGTCGGCTCCCCTCTTGTGGGGGTTTTGTAGTAGGAGATTTCTATTGGTAAGTGGTTCGTGGTAGTGGTCTCACTCGCCCTAGTGTTCATACCGACACCCTTCTTGGAGGTGAGCGAGTCAGTAGTACTGACCTTTTCTTTATTTTATTTATTCTCTGGTATGTGTTAGTGCATTTACCTTAGAAATAATGGATTAAAGGGATATTTCGCTGGGCGACACGAACCAATCGCCAGAAATAGATTTTTCCTTGCGTCAAAATCTTTTTTATAATAAAATGAAATTTTATGGCATACTTACCAAACAATTATACAGCTGTAGGTTCCTTACAAATGGCAGACAATAGATTCAAAACTTCTGTGGTGGTGCTGCCATCACTAGTAGGTGACATCATCTCCCTCCACTTGAGAGAGCTACAGGTACAAATACCCAGGTAACATTAATTCGTTCTGCCCAACCATCCACCTGTGGGGAGGAGGAGGATTTTAATTAATAATTGTTCGGCAAGTATGCAATAAAATTTCATTTTATTTTAAAAATCCCATTTTTATTGCAGTGTCTTACCAAACAATTATACAGCTGATTTCCCATTGCCAGGAAGGGGGGCTGTGGACGTAAGCATAATTAAAAAATAACATATGATTCTTGAAAAAGCCCAAAACACTATTAGTGTCTGTTGTACCTTACCTTGTAAGAGAGCTACTGCAGGAGAATACTGCCTCTGGTCGGTGCTCATCTTTCGTAGTAGAAGGTTTGGAGTATGACAAATGAGCGCCTCTACATGGAGTGGAATATCTTCATAGCCATGGTGTTCACCACTGACTCAGCGAAGATACAACAAAATATTGCCCTTGCCCTGGGGTACCCTGCCCTGGGGTAAGACCAGAAATAACCAACAACTGTCACCTACACTAAACTAAAAACCTTTACCCACCAAACTAAAATAAAATGACTGGTGAGTACTCCAGGTACATTGTACAGCCAGACTTCCCTTTAGCTCATCAACCTTGATACAGGGCGAAAAACAACAGAGGGAGCAACCCTTCCATGTTGATTCCCCAAACACCATGCCAGCTACCGAAAGTGGGCCGAGAGACTTGCACTCTACAAACACTGTCTCAATTTCTTTCAAGTAATGCGTAGCAAAGACAGATTTAGACCTACAAAAGGTATTTTGAAAGATAGCGGAGAGTGACAAGTTGTGTCGAAAAATGAGGGAAGTCGCTACCACTCAAACTTCATGCGCTTTCATTCTCAGTAAAGGGAACACTGCATCGTTAGCTTGAGAGTTTACTCTGACAATTAATTCTCTCAGAAAAAAGGAGATAGTGGAGGTAATATCTTAGTGCCCGCACGGGACATAAGTGTCTTTCTTCTTCTTCCTGGCCTATCAAATCTGTCAGGTTCTTGAGGACCAATTCGTGGCCAGGATTGAAGGGTTCTCGTTTTTGGCAAGAAAATTGAGCTCCACAGAGCAAACTGTGTCACCTTGAGAAAAGCCCACCTTTTTTGTCCATCGTATGTAGCACGCTAACTTGTCTAGCTGATGCTAATGCAACTAAAAATATTGTCTTCTTGGTGAGTTCCTCATAAACGAAGAAAGTAATGGCTCAAAGGGAGGGCCCGAAAACCTTTATGTACTATTTCGAGATCCCATGCTATAAGGTACTTTAACGATTTGGAAGTCTTGAACGACTTAATCAAATCAGAAAGATCACTATTCGTGGAGAGGTCTAATCCTTTGTGTTTAAAAACTGAAGCCAGCACAGCTATGTATCCCTTAATTGTCGAAGGCGCTAAGCGCTTAACGTCCCTTAAGAAAAGAAGGAATTCTGCTATTTCGTTCACAGATGTCTCAGAAGAAGAAACTTTAGTTTGTTTACAACATCTTTGAAACACTACCCATTTAGACTGGTATAATCTGTTAGAAGAATTTATTCTGCAGTTCACGATAGCTTCTGCGGCTCATTTCGAAAAACCTTTCGCTCTGACGAGACTCCTGACAGTCTGAATCCTGTCAGTGCCAGAGCAGATAATCCTTGGTGGAATCATGCGAAATGGGGTCATTTGAGTAGATATCTCTTTTAACGGAAGCCTGGGGAAGTCTACGAGCAAATTGAGGAGACCTGGAAACCATTCCTTCCTTGGCAAGAACGGAGCGACCCGTGTCAGTGAAACTTTTTCGTGAAATGACACTTTGTTTAGCACCTGTCTTATCAGGCCCGACAGTCTAGTAGCATGCGTCAACTGACCATGCAAGAGAGTCGGGGCGGGATGGAGAGCAGAAAAGCTGAAGGCAGTTGTTCCTTTGAAGCTACAAAGAGGTCTATCATTGGCTTTGCCCAAAGCTTCCTAGGTCTAAGCAGACCTTGGCATCGAGAGTCCATTCCAACAGCAGTACTTGGTGACAACGACTTAGTTCATCTGCCAACACGTTCATTTTCCCTTGAACAAATCGAGGAATCAATGAAACCTGCAATTTCTCTGCTCACACTAGCAGATCTTTTACAAGGTTGTAGAGGGTGAAGGAACGTGTTCCCCCTTGTTTCCTGATGTAGGGAAGCGTGGTGGAGTTGTTTCTGTGAATTGCTGTCCTGTCCCATCACGAGATGAGTGAACGCCTGAAGTCCCAGGTACACTACTAATAGTTCCTTCACATTGATATGAAGAGAGCGCTGGATTTCCGACCACTTCCCTGACACTTCCTTCTTCCCCAACAGGGCTCCCCAACCTGCGTTGGATGCATCTGAAAAGAACGGAAGGATTGGATGGAATGGACGAAGAGAAAGACCCTCTACAAGCCTTGGTTTTGAAAGCCACCACGCTAGGTCCTCCTTGATTTCGTCTGTAATCAAGAATACTGTCGAGTCTGGTTGAGTCTTCCAGCACCAAGATGCCTTCAGGAAGAATTGTAGGGGCCTCATGTGTAGAGTTCCGAGTTTGACGAACTGTTCCACCGAAGCAAGTGTGCCTAACAGACTGGTCTAACGGTTGGCGGAACAGGACCTACGGTCCAGGAATTCCTGGACTACTTCCATACATAACTGGACTTTCTTCGCGGAGAGAAAAGCCCAAAAAACTCGAGAGTTCAGAGTCATCCCCAAATAGAGAATGCTCTAAGTTGGTATGAGCTGAGATTTCTCCTCTTTTATGAGAAGACCTAACGAGTGAGTTAATAAGGGTCCTCTTGAGATCCTTCATACACTGACTTTCCGAAGAGGAGCGGAGAAGCCAGTCGTCTAGGTAGAGTGATACTCTGATTCTCAGGAGGTGTAACCACTTCCCCAGGGGAGTCAGCACTCGTGTAAAATACTTGCAAGTGCCGTCGAGAGGCTGAAGGAGCAAAGAGCTTGAAACTGGTAGGTCTTTCCCATGAATACAAACCGAAGGTATTTCCTGGAGTCCTGGTGAATTAAGATGTGGAAGTATGCATCCTGCGGAAAGCGTCTTAGCTACTGTCTCTTCGGGGAACAGATGGTTCTTGTCAAGCAGCGAAGACAAAAGGGTGGACTTCTGAGGTGAAGCGACTCCTTTCAAAACTAAAGAACACCCGAACTGATTTGTCAGCACACGACAAAACACCAAGCCAGTCAGATGCCAGGTCCTCCTGGAGAGTAGGGCAGTTCTCTTTTTTCGTAGCAAGGGCTCAGATCGTCCAGTCCAAGAAGCTCATAATCTCCAAAATCTTGAAAACATTCTTTACTTAATGATCCAATTCGGGTGACATAAAGAAAATTTTTCTGCTGCAAATGTGGACCTTCTGTTTGCATCTACCAGGCAAGAAGTCCCCCTGGGAGGAGGCAGACACTCCCATGGAGGGAGCTTCTCCGGTTACGTAGAACCTATATCTCTTCTTGATCAGTTTAGACAGAGGATAGGCGAAAGTTGCTTTCCCGAGCTCTTTTCTTGATCGTTAACCAGTCTTCTACATCACAAAGCGATTGTTTAGCCGCCTTAAAAATACAAGTTTCAAGAGGAGAGGATCGAAATTCTTCCTTCTCAACATGAAGATTGAAGCAGGCGACCTGAGGGCGGCTGCAACGAAGTAATCTGGGTACATGTCCCAGAAGATACCGTAAAAGCTTAGAATAGCGAAAGTGGAATAGAGTTCACTTCTAAGTCCCCCTCGTCATCGTCATCCAAAGAGATAGGCGACAGAGAGGGTTCTGGATTCGATCATTGTTCTTTGGACATTGTTTACTTTCTTTCATCAGGTCATCAGCTCCTCCAATTGCCAATGGAGAGGAACTAAATTCTTGTCTTCTTTGAGTTAAAGTCGAAGCAAACTGGGGTTGCGGACTTCGACACGATCGGCACCAGAGGTCTCGCAGCAGTCGAAGTATCTGTCGCAAGCGAAGTTGAAGGCACGCTTTCAATAGTCTGATGAGTCAAAGATCTCGATGGATTCAGAATTGGATGTTTCACAATCGAGTCGAAGGTGGCTGTCACTGACGAGAGAACCCGAGGCGAAGTCCATGTAGCTACGCTACATGATGGGCGAGGATTGTCTACCTTTCTGTTCCTTTTAACAGGGGATAGAGAGAACATCTCATCAGTCGAACGTCTCTTCAACAGATGTGAGGCTGAAGATTGCACCATTTGCGACGTCTAAAAGGCAAAACAACTCACTCGACTCTGTTGACAACTTATCACTGAACGACACATCTTTCCAATAGTGTTTTAGTCAATTCCTGCTGGCGCACCACAGGATCAACAGAGGAAGCGGCTTTCTGTGGGCAAACCCCAACAGTCTCCCTTGGACCTCTGGTATGACTTCTCCCAGAATCGGGGGAGCGGGACAGGGACCTTCATCTTGGAGAACTGTCAGGACAAACAGCCACCCCCTCAGATTGCACTGCACTGACACTTTTCACTTCACTAGAAGTCTTTTCCAAGGAAGACTTTACAGATAAACCTAATTGCATAACAGTAATCTAGTTTTGCACCCTCCGGCGCAAAACCTAACTACTGTTGGACTAGAGTCTGCATGGTGTTAAAGCCACAAAAATGAAGAAAAGAAATTCGACTACCTAGCTTCAGTCCCACAAAACACGAAGTTGAATACTTCACCAATATTGGTGAGATACTTCCCAACATATGAAGAAAATGTTTGCAACAACCACTGATGTTCACCAGACGCTGGCAGAGAACGAATTTATGTTAACTGGGGAGTTGTACCTATAGCTCCCTCGAGGAGGGAGATGATGTCACCTACATCAGCGATGGCGGTGCCACAACGAAAGTGTGAATCTATTGTCCTACTACTTGTAGGGAAACCTACAGCTGTATAATGTTCAGCAAGACACTGCAATAAAATGCACTTTTTGTGATAATACTATTAAAAAAACCAGGTACAGTAATACCTTTAGATGTGTTTAATTCGTTCTGTAACCAAGCTTGCAAGTCAGTCTACTCATATGTCAAACAAATTTCTCCCATTTAAAATAACTGAAATAGATTTAATCCGTTCTAACCCTGTGAAACATCGCCAAAACATCCTAAATTATGAAAAAGTCTTTATTTTTTTTATTAAGAAACACATATACAGGTATTCTCCTACTTAGGATGGGGTTAGGTTCCAAAAAACCCATTGTTTGTTGGAAAAATCGTATCTTGAATATGCTTAGCTAAATTAGAGTAATCAGTACCATACTTACATAGGGTAGGGTAGCCTAGCCTACACTACATAGTATACTTTATACATATACAGTACAGTGGTACCTCGACATACGAAAGGCTCAACTTACGAAAAACTCGAGATATGAAAGCAAATACGAAAAATATTACAGCTCTACATACGAAAAGTTTTCAAGATACGAAAGGTTGTTGCTATAAAGTCCTGAGATTCGCCCGGACCACCGAGAACAATTTTAAAACTCCCGCGCGCCAGCTGAGTAAACTCGCCACCATCCCCCTCTCGCTCTCCATTGGTTCCTGATGCTAGTCACCCCATAAGATCCTGCTCTCTATTGGTCAGCATCTACCCTTGTTGTGCTTTAATTCTATTGTTAAAAGGATGCGTAAATTGAAAAACTTATTCATGCATACATTTAATAAAAAAAAAACATTAGGTAAAGATAGAATAAAGAATAGAAATGAATGGTTATTATACTGTTTGGAAGTTTCAGTAGTTGAAGAGAAAGAATGAAAATTTATGGCTTACTGTGTAAAGTGATTGCTTGGCGATCGTTCGATACTCGTAAGTGCTGGATGTAAACAGAAGTTTGGAAGCTTTTTGTTTTTGTTTTTATAGTTAATGGTTACTAATAATTATTTGAAATGAGTACATGCAATACATTTAATAAAAAAAATTGTGAATTAGATATCGTAAAATATAAATAAATCAGACTGCCAACAAATATGTTATTGTAATGATACAATTAAGTTTGTTCATACTTACCATGGCAGATATATATATAGCTGTATTTTTCCGAATCCGACAGAAATTTAAACACTTACGACACACGCAGTGGGAGTCAGGTGGTTAGTACCCATTCCCGCCGCTGGGAGGCGGGTATCAGGAATCATTCCCATTTCTATTCATAATTTTTATTTCCACTGTCTCCTGATGGGGAGGTGGGTGGGTACTTGATTATATATACTGCCAGGTAAGTATGAACAAACTTAATTGTATCATTACAATAACATTTTGTTCATGAAACTTACCTGTCAGATATATATATAGCTGAATCCCACCTTTGGTGGTGGGAGTAGACAGAATAGAAGATTTTAGGAAACATATATATGCAGATAATTGATATCTTGATTCCTTACCTGTTTAGCATAGCTGACTTCGTGGTTACTGCCGCGTAAGTCTGCTTGTGGCTACTAGAGTTGCCAGCGAGGTAGAGACCTATATAGCTGGTGCACTCCAGATGATCTTGTCAACAGGGGCGAGACCACGACGTGACTAGACCATATTGACCATACCATGAGGGCTAAGAAGAAAATAAAATAAAATATATATATAAAAAATATATATCACCACCTGACCCACCTAGCCAAAGTTAAGGTGTGTTAACTAAGGCTTAAGAGTTAAGAAGTCACCGTTGTCGGCGACTCAACTACTAAATTAAGAGCTCTTCCTAACCATTTCTACAGGATAGGATGAGTGGTACTTCTTGCCCCCAAGATTGTGTCTGCAGACACGTATGGCCCTAGCGAGCAGCAGATCTCATATGCCATCTTCACATCTCGCAGGGAGTGTGAATTTGAACACAGAGTTGCTTCGCTAAAACATGGTACTCAGGATGTTGCTGAGTGCCATGCTCTGTGAAATGCTTCCGAGGCCGCGCCCTCACCTCGTGAGCATTCAAATCGAAAGATTTTCAAATCTTTGTGCAAACACAAAGAAGGAGCTTTTTGAAAGACCTCCTTAACAATAAAGCCAAGGGGTGTTTTTCGATATGGGCAAGTCTGTCTTTTCGGAACACTGCAGATTGTCCGTACGACTTCGACTTTCTTGAGTTTTTATTGAGATAAAACTTGAGAGACCTGACAGGGCACAGGACTCTCTCTGGCTCCTGCCCACTAACTTGTGCCATCCTTGCTTCCAAGCTCCTGGCCCAAGGACAAACCGGGTTTCCATTCTTAGGCATAACGAAAAGCTTAGAGAGCACACCGCCTTGTGTTCTCTAAAGCCAAAACTTGTGACGATGGCTTAAAATCTCACTAACCCTCTTTGTCGTATCTAGGGTGGTTAGAAAAATGCCTTTCCTGATCACATGCAAGAAGTTAACAGGTAGATGTTCGAATGCTTTGACATCAAGAACTTCAGACTATGTCTAAGTTCCAATTGAAAGCTTCGATCTGGACATGCTCAGTCAGTCCGTCTGTACTAACGTCAGGTGACCGACCAGTTGACCAGTCAGACGAATCAAGGACAGCAAGGCTGTACCCTGAAGACCATAAGGCACTATTCTTCGCTGAAGGATGAGTGTTTGGACTGCCTGGGCGATTCAAGCTAAGCAAACCTTGGGGGGTGTATCAACGCAACCAAAGTCGTTAGCGAATCAACTCCTGAGCCACTCCTGACTCGAGCTTCTGGTGCCAGGAGAAAGGAGCGAGGAGCAAAAAGGCGATTCAGTCCCGAAGGACGAATGCCTGACAGTCCAACCTGGTCTAATGTTAAACGATCATCGGGGGTGGGGGTGTAAAAAACGCAACCGACTTCGTCAACAAGAAACTCAGGGCTACTATATGTCTCCTGATCTCGCACGAGTGTCTGACTCCGAGAAAACAGGCGAGACAAAAAGTAGATGGTGAGCGAGTTCGAGATTTCACAGAACTCAAAGATCGTGAAGGGCTTTGTTGTTTGACAGAAGCAAATCTCTGAGCCCAAAGGCCGTCACAACATATTGCGTATTCTTTAATAGTTGTGGACTGCCAGCTTATCCCATTCTTCAAACGGAAAGGGAAGACTGCAATCTTATGCTGTCAACATCTCGATAGTCTGAACGTATAGTCAGACTCAGAGCGGAGAGGTTATAGGTACCTTTCGTGTTAAAGGAGACCGACTCTCTCGGAAAAGGTCTTTGGAAGGACGTGACCTCTGTGAATCTAGGGTCTTTGAAGGCCAACATGGGGCGATTAGCGTCATTGTCGCTCCCGTGTATATAATATAAATCATCTTATTACATTCCTAAGTGATGAAAAAGGGGAAAAGAGACTAAACATCCATCCCCGTTCCATATCATAGGATGGCGTTTAATGTTACCGCTCCCGGATCGAGAAAAGGGAGCAGAGAAGAAGAAGCCTCTTCGTCCTCAACCTAGCGAAGAGATGAATGAAAGGACGTCCCTAAAGTCTCCACAACTCTCAAACATACTTCTAAAGAAAGATTCCACTCGGAAGTCAGTAGTTGCTGCCTTCGATCGAGACGATTCGAACCGACTTTTGCAATCCTGTAACGAACCTCTAGAGGATCGTTCCATTCTACGCCTGTTGTTATAATAGGCTCTTCTCGTAAACCGACGGGACCTGGGACCGAGAGAAGATACTTCCTAAGATATGAGAGAGCTGTGGAAGATCAGAGTTGATATGGACCATGGTTCCAAAAACTCGTTTCGAGGACTGGAGGGACGACTGAATTGCTTCCACTTCTTTCAGATTATGATCCAGGACATCTGAAAACCCTCTCCAGATGTCCAGCACCTTCTTTCTATCACCTCAAGAGATACTTAACGCACCGAGAGATGTTCAGAATCATTCCTAGATCTTTAATAAAATTTCAGTTTCCCGGTAGGAAAAACTGTAGAGGTCTGAATTGCAGTCTATTCAGGGAACAAACTTCTTTAGGAAGGAAATGGTCCCCAGCAAGCTCATCCATTCCCTCACACAGTATGTTTACTTCCCTAATAAGGCTGCGCTTTGCCTAAGCAAGAGAGCTATAATAGTGCAATGTTGTGGTAGACTCGTAGTCCTATACCGTGCTGGTAACGAGCACCGAAAGGAGTAAGATATCTCTGTAGAACATATTAAGGCCAAACGAATGCAATGTTCATTCATGTAAGAAATCCCCTCAATCTTAGGCTAGAAAGTCCGTGATTGTAGGCAGAGATACAGTTCGTCAGTCAATCCCGCACGGAGAGAGAGAGAGACGTAACTGCCAGCACAGAGATACGGTTAGTCAGTCAATCCCGCAGGAGAGAGAGACTTAACCTACAGCGCATGACAGCGAACGAGTTGGTACTGGCACGTTTGGACTGAGGAGAGGAGTCAGAGGACAGTGACAGCAGCAGCTTACGATCGTCCGTCATCGTCGTCTCTTAACTTTATGCCTGGGTTGCCAGCTACCCTATTCTATGAAGAAAAAGGTCCGTTATTTTTAGCATAAAGAGACTCTCAAGCTGGTATATTTAAGCGAAACAGAAAACGCTAAATATACAGATGCGTTTGTGTCGTCAGAACACTACCATACAACGGTAAAAAGATAAATCGGAAACTCCTGGAAGGCTGCAGGGAGTTACGATTAAATGTCTTTAAAATGGACCATAGACCTCTCGGTTGCCATCCGAAGAGGTAACTACAGCAAGCGTATATGACTTGAACCAACCAGAAATAAAATAACGCAAGGCAAAATATGAAATTATATCACAATAAAGTTTGTTCATACTTACCTGGCAGACTATATATAGCTGAATTCGGAAACACAGCTACATACATATCTGACAGGCAAGTTTCATGAACAAAACTTAGGAGAATCGAAGCAGTCAGCTCAAGCTTCTTATGTTATTGGACATAAGCGTTCATTGACGTAGTCTACAAGTCTATTTCTTGTACGAGTCTGCGAATGACGAATGAGATCTCTTCCGAATCTTGTCAATAAGAGCTTATTCGCTTACGCAATATCAAGTTAATGAGATGTTTGTCAATGAGAACTAACCCATTTACGGGACAAAGAGATATTTTGTCAATGAGGGGATACCCACTTACTTGACAAAACGATAGTATATTGTCAATGGGGAGAAAGTCACTGAATTGATAAAAACGTAATCCAGGAAGTCGAGCATTTTATTTTCCGATTCCCGTCTCAAACGAGGAACGGGGCAAGAATCCTGTTAAGAGACTGGGCTTACGTCAGGTTAGAACGACGATGTTCAATTCGGCAGCGTAGTCCCGACTAGGAACTAACAAAATCTATCATCTGAAAAGCCCTTTCAGATGGGCTAAAAAGCTGGCAAAAATTATCCTGGGAAGAGGAAGAAACTCTCCAACCAGCTTCCTCTCCCGTATCACAACTAATGCCTGCTAAAGCTTAAAATTTATTGGCAGTATGGCAAAGGCAGTCCTGTCTTGCGCTTTCCTGAAGAGCGTACTTTGATGAGTGCCTTTGCAAGAATCCTACTGAACGTGCCGAGAGTCCTGACGTGCAGGACATCGAGCCTTTATAACCCGTAACTGCCTTATCGCAAAGTCTTGACTGCGGTAGTGGCAACTTTTAAATTTATTGGCAGAATGGCAAAGCTTGCGGTAGAGCAAACGAGAACTTCCCTTGAGCTTTCCTTAACTCCATCCACCTATGCGAAAAGCAATATTAATTGACAGAGACCTCTTGAATTCACGAAACCCGATGTCTTGCTGGGTTTTCGAAGAAGAAGTTGTCTGTTCACTTTAAGCTTACTCCGAAGCACTGCCTACTTCACATTCTTTGCAGGTGAGGTAGAAGTATCATCGAAGGTAGAGGTAAAAATTCTTTAAGCCCAAAATCTGAAACAAGAGCTGAAGAGTTCAACAGAAACGTTCAGCCAGGCGACACACCTGGCGGTGCGCTGGTGCACGCTCGGCGTCCACTGGAGCGCGCTCGCGGGCCATTGGAGCGCGCTCGGCGTCCACTGGAGCGCGCTCGGCGTCCACTGGAGCGCGCTCGGCGTCCATTGGAGCGCGCTCGGCGTCCACTGGCGCGCGCTGGCGTGCACCCGCGCGCCCCTGGCTTGGGCGTCCGCTCTCAAAAGCTTACTGCTACTATGACTTCTTTGACGTATTTCTCGGTGGAAAGACGGACACGAGTTCAGGGGCGACGTTCGCCTTCTTACTTCTCACTGAAACGCATAACGAGAGAGAGAGAGAGAGAGAGAGGACGTGAAGCGTCCTCTTCTATAAAGCTTCTATTTAGAGGCGCGAGTTCCATCCGAAAGCTTCCAACCCCTGCGCGGGGAGGACGCTTCGGAGGACGAGAAGCAATCCTTCAGGATTCGTGCACGTGCACGCACTTAGGCAGTCTGGGGATTTTCATCAGAAAACTGCCGAAGGCACGCCAGATCGGTGGGGGTTCCTCGTAAACCCTCCTTCGGCTTTCGACATGCTCTCTCCCTCGTTCTGGGAGTCAAGCCAGAGGTCCCGGCCTAGAGGCGAAACGAGGCCGATCTGACGCACCCTCCACTACACAAGGGGTATCACTGCACTTCTGCACTTCACTTTTACTCCTAAAGCAAGCACTTTCGATTCTAAGTTACGAATCGAAGGAGTATCAGAGAAAGGGCAATCTACAGACACTGCTTAGGGCCCGAAGGCAACACTGCAGGGTTAGGAGTTAACCATTTACAGAAGAAGCACTTCACAGCAATGAAGGAGAGCGAGCACCTCTCGTAGACATATACATAGCCCGTAGGCCATACTACAGGATTATGCAAAATAAAGTCTACAGGAAGGTTAGCAGGTTCTTCTACCTGACTTTGTTACTGATTAATTGCGTACATACGAATCATACGTCTTCCTTACGGAATTAGACATGTTTACTGATTAATTGCGTACATACGAATCATACGTCTTCCTTACGGAATTAGACATGTTACTGATTAATTGCGTACATACGAATCATACGTCTTCCTTACGGAATAGACAAAGTCTCACCCTCCTACATGACAAATCTCAACAAAGAAGCAAGACCCATACCCCTCGTACATACCAAGTGCGAATCTACGAAGCTTTCGGTAGCCACACCCTATCTTTGCAGACAACCCCGTCTGAAACTAGCCTAACTAGACTTCAGATATTTTATGCAAAAATGAATCAAATTCAAATCAATTTAAGATAGCGTATGCCTAGCCACAAATCCAAGTGAATAAATCAAAAGACAATTAGGATACTTAGCGCAATGAAGTTCCAAAATCCTAAGACAGGAGGTACTGAAAACAGGTGTTTTCAGCACCGGCGACAGAAAAAATTATGAATAGAAAATGGGAATGATTCCTGATACCCGCCTCCCCAGCGGCGGGAATGGGTACTAACCACCTGACTCCCACTGCGTGTGTCGTAAGTGTTTAAATTTCTGTCGGATTCGGAAAAAATACAGCTATATATATATATCTGACAGGTAAGTTTCATGACAAAACGTATTTTTTAGAATTTCTTCTTCTGTTTTAATATTACGTTACGTTATATGTTTCAATATAGCTGTCAGTAACTCGGTATCTCCATTAGGTAAAGATAGAATAAAGAATAGAAATGAATGGTTATTATACTGTTTGGTAGTTTTCATTAGCTGAAGAGAGATACTAATGAAAATTTATGGCTTACTGTGTCCTAGGAAAAGTGATTGCTTGGCGTTCGTTCAGTACTCGTAAGATGGTAAGAGCTGAATGTAAACAGTCGATGGAAGGTTTTTTTAATGTTTGTTTGTGTATTATAGTTAATGATAATTAATGATTATTTGAAATGAGTACATACTGATTATTTATACATTTTATTGGCATATTCTAAGCTTTTAGCTTCTTAGGTTTAGATGTCAGAATCATAGACTAGGCTACAGTAGCAACCGCTAACATAGGGTAGCTTATACTAAGGGACATATGCTAAAGTCCTAATATATGCAGTAAAAAAATGGGGTTGAACATTACATGCAGTTGAATATTACTCAAGTATGTACAGTATTTTGCCTTTTTGGAGTCATATTTCTTCCATCGGATCGGCGTCGTAACCATAGAACATGTGTTTTAGGCCTGGAAATATTTTACTGGGGTGGGGTGTTTTTTGGAGGGCTTGGAACGGATTAGCCATTTTACATGTAAAATGTGGTCCAAGATACGAAAAACCTCATGATACGAAGGGCGCCTCGGAACGGATTAATTCGTATCTCGAGGTACTACTGTATAATAATGCTTAATTCACCTAATTCTCAGGTCAATGCATATTGGCTATCATAATTTAGTACGAGAGGAATTGAATAAACATTAACAAGAGTTAGCCTAGTGTATAGTACTATGGTACTATATCATAGACATACTATACAGTACTAGCCTACAGTATACTCTATACTACATATATGTTGTAGTAATTTATTAATATAAGCCAATTCTGGAGGTTCAATGCATTCTGACTATGATAGTAGAAAACAAATGGACACGAAACATGAATTGGATCTCAATCCGACATCAGTATAATTGAGCGATGTCAGGCTGCTGACAACTACATATAATTATAAAATAAAAACCTAATGAATATGTATCTTTTCCATGAATCTTTTAAAAAGTTATACATTACTTCACTGTATCCAATAATATTGTTTGCATTCTCATATTATTGTATTATAAAATACTAACATATAGTGGTCAATGTTTTGGTTTGGAAAATCAGCTGATTGAATATGAGTTTATTTCAGCATATTTAACTCCAATTCTGAGCGAATTTTCTTGCTTCTAGTTAGCTAAATAAGAAATCTAGATACTTTACTTATATGACAAGGTCATTTTTCATTATACAGTGGCCACAAAGGAAATGTTGACAAACAGTGGAAAAGGTAATAGAATATGGAATTTCTAGGGTTTACTACAATAAAAGAAAAATTGCAAAAACTTGCATATATTTAAAGAGGTTCTGAGACATCAGCTAGTACAGGCAGTACCCGGGTTACGACGGGGGTTCCGTTCTTGAGACGCGTCGTAAGCCGAAAATCGTCGTAAGCCGGAACGACGCTTGGAAATATGTCTTAAACTAATAAAAAGTTATAAAAACCTTACTTGTAATCCTTTGGTTACACTACATGTTGTTTCCTGTAGTTTATGTACAACTGGAGTTATTTTCATAAAAGAATGCTGGTTCTTGAAGGTAAAAAACTATTGAATCCTCTGGTGACACTACATTCTTGAAGTTTTATGTACAACCTGGAGTGATTTTGCAAAAATCTTGAGGGCTACAGAACAGCTGATTACTATTTACGTATCATATAGACTAATTAAGTAAATGTATCTTTAAATAGGCTTATATATTAGTATCAACAAAACATTTCCTGCCATGAGTCAGAGGCCGTTTAATGAAACGAACACTTCTCTGTCCTATCTGTTCAGAAAATAAACGTTACGTCAATCCCCGAGACCATTGTTGCCACAAAGCGTCTCTCTCTCTCTCTCTCTCTCTCTCTTCTCTCTCTCTCTCTCTCTCTCTCTCTCTCTCTCTCTCTGATCAAATTACATTGGAAACAAAAATTGACATACGATTGCCCTAATATACGAATGTTTTGAGATATAAACAGAAAATTTGCGAAAATACAAGCTTTGATATACAACGAAATATTTGAGATACGATTTTGCGATGAGTGTTAGTTGTATGAGGCGACCGATAAATGGCGTTCAGTCCTGTTTTGTTTGTTGGTGCTGCATGTTAACACGTCGTTTGTTTAGTTCGTTGTATTTGCGCCTATTTTCGTGTTATTTTGTCTATTTTATTATTAACCATGGGGTCTCAAAGCTAAAGACAAAGCAGGTGATAAGAAAAAACCCAAGAAAATGATTTCGATGGAAGCAAAACATGAAATTATAGCAAAGCATGAACGTGGCGTTCGTATCGTCGATTTGGCAAACGAGTATGGTCTAAATCCTTCTACAATATCCACGATCATCAAGCAGAAGGAAGTTAATAAAAACCCCCGAGACCATTGTTGCCAAAGCGCTCTCTCTCTCTCTCTCTCTCTCTCTCTCTCTCTCTCTCTCTCTCTCTCTCTCTCTCTCTCTCTGATCAAATTACGTACTGGATAATGTCTCGCGTTGGATACTTCGATTTTGCCAAATATTGAGGGCTACAAGAATAGTTGATTACTATTTACGTATCATATAGACAATAATTAAAGTAAACGTATCTTTAAAATAGGCTTATATTATTAGTATCAACAAAACATTTACTAGGCATGAGTCAGAGGCCGTTTAAACGAAACGAACACCTTCTCTGTCCTTAACTCGGAGCGTCAGAAGACGCCTCTCTCTCTCTCTCTCTCTCTCTCTCTCTCTCCTCTCTCTCTCTCTCTCTCTCTCTCTCTCTCTCTCTCTGGATCAAATTACTGGATAATGTCTCTCTTTGGATACTTGGAATTTGCGTTGTAATCTAACCAGAAACTTCGTTTTGTTATTATTACTGGAAACAAGCAATGATTTTTTTCATTATTTGCGCTTTTGGACTTATATGTAAACTAGTATGTATTCATTCGCTCGGAAACTAGTTCCGCATATGAGGCGTCACTAAAAAACATAGAAAAATACAACATAAAAAGTGTCGAAAATCATCATAATCTCAAAATTTTTGTTGTAATCTAACCAGAAACTTATTTTTATTAATATACTGTGCTAAACTATAAAGGATTTTTATCATAGTATGCGTTTTTTAAAAGCGTCGTTAACTCGGAGCGTCGGAAGCGTCAGCGTCGTAACCTCGGAACAAGCGTCGTAACCCAGGACGGATTTTTCCATTGAAATATTTAAGAAAAAGCGTCGTAACCTCGGAACGTCGTAAGCCGGAACCGTCGTAACCACGGGGAGCCTGTATTTGTCATGTTTCCTTTAAACTCTAACACCTGCTTCAGCCTGTTATACAGAGAATCAGCTAAATTAATGAAGTATTGCATATCCAAGTTCTCCCACACATCACATATGGCCCTCTTCATCTCCTCAACATAACATGGCTGGGTCTCACAAACTTTATCTAACAGTGAAACATTATTGTCAGCTAACAACTTTTTCATTTTTTACCCTTGTGACGTGGAGCCCCATCCTGCATAAAAGTATGACATGCATGTTCTTATTAAAAGAATCAATCATGTGGTCTTTCAAAAAATTCAGGTTAATTAGCACTGTTCACAATTTTCATCATTTCTTTTGGCATGAAATGGAGTTCACCACGACCACCTGCACCACTAAATGCTCCCCACTCCATGACACTGGAGGGATGTTTAAGTTTTCATGGTGAATTTTGGGTGGTATCGCAACACAGTCTTGGGGCAACGAACAACTTTGGATGTAGCTCTGACAAGTCTGAAGGTTGATTCATCGGAAAACATGACCCCTCTCCACTGCTCACTTGTCCAGGCACAGTATTTCTTCCAAAAAACTTTGTTTCTCTTCTTCATGTCAACATTCAACATGGGTTTCTTAGCAGCACGGCGGCAGGGAAGGCCAAGGTTCTTCTGAAGGCAGTGTTGGACTACACGAACCGCAACATTTTTCAGCAGAGTGGGCATCTTTTTCTTTAAGGCAGCAGTTGTAATTGATGGATCATTCATAACTTCACATTTCAAGAGCTTGTCTGTATGTGAGGAAGTCTTCCTGATCCCCCCAGACCCAGGTTTCCTCTTCGGTACCTCTCCTGGCTGGAGTTCCACAGCAACCTTCTTCACAACATAAATGGCTTGGCTTGAAGTCCCAATATCTCACGCCACACGAATACTGACACTCCTGCTCAAGGAGTGTCAAGGCACAAGTTTTTTCTTCATCAGTAAGCTTCTTTTGACCCATGTTAGCAGTTGGTATCACTGCTATAGCACTAAAAATTCACAAACAGTAGGGACAGAAGGGACAAAGGAGCGGTCTGACATACATCTATTCTCATTCATAGACAAGCCGGCACTGAGTCTGTCTGGTGCTTTCAGACACTTCTGAGGGTGTTTCAAACTGCCAGATGTATGAGCAAATCCTGCCACCCAGTAGATTGACCAGCCCAACCAAAATACTTACAGACATTTTTTCGCTGTCAATATTTCCATTGTGCTTTTGCTGTCAACATTTCCTTTGCGCCCAGTGTACGTGTTTTTAAGTCGAAATATGACTTGATTAAGTGTCGTTGGGAACCAAATTATTTTTTTTTTAATAGATTGAGGGGGCATATTTACTGTGTGAAAAAATCTATGGTTGCGTTTGATGGCATAAGTTTATGGGAGTTTTATCCTTGTTGTCGATGCATGATAATAGTCATTACCAGCTTGAACAGTTTTCTCAGCTTCAGCTACAAATTGGTTTAAATTTAACAGTATAATTCCTGATCTTTGATCTATAGCAAATAAAGTTATTACATAAAATATCAGTCCTATTCTACATAATGTCACTTATAACATAACTACGGCAATTGTTTTACTATCGCACGATGGTTGAAATACAAGCCAAATGGATTTTGTTGTTATACAATTCAGTTGTACTTAGCAAAAAAGGTGTTTCTCGTTCGATGTTCATGGCTTTACACAAATATGCAACGAGTATGTCTAACGTTAAAACAATACTTTCATCAATCTCTTTTGCTGTTTTTGAACTTATTTAACTAGAAGATGGGTTTGCTTTTGCCAGCTTTTTAAAATGTTAAGCAAATGTTGACAAACTAAGTGTCATTAAAATGTGCTGGTTGTGCTGATGCTGGACCCATGCACCAACTAGCACAGCCTCCTGAAGCACGACTCGGTCACTCGTATCTTGGGATTATTATAGGGGTTCTAACTATTTACCGGGAGGGGGGGGGGGGGGGGGGGGGGGGGGGGGCTGGTATGCATCCCCTGCAAATATGGGGGACCACTGTACCCTGAATGGTAGACCGTTTGACCGTCTATCCCATGACGAAGCAGAGGTCTTTATGGAGGACTTGTGATGGGCATCTGGAAATATGCATCCTTTACGTCCACCGTAAGCATGAAGTTGCTCTCCCTAATAGAGGCAAGCACTGTTTGTCATCTCCATCTGAACCAAGCTGGTGAATGAATCGGTTCTCAGGGAGAAAGGTTTTATGACTGTTCTCCTTGTTCGCCGCCCCCACTTCTCTACGAGAAAGACCCATCTGTAGAATCTTGGGAAATAGTCCGACACGACTTCTTCAGCATTTTTACTCTACATCTTCTTGACTTCTTCAACTAGGGTCTGTTGCATCAGTGATCCTATTATGTACGATGGTAGACTGACCGGGTGGTTGGTGAGAGGTGGCGGAGACTTGAAGGGGAGTAGAGATATCCCTCCCGAAGACTGTCTACATCCGGGTCTCTGCTCCATGTCACTGCCATGATGCCCAATGGTTCGACAGGCACACCCCACCAGTGGCAGCAGCTGGAGGGGAATGCCGACCCTAGCATTTCCCCTTCTTCTTACCCTTACCCTCCTGAAAGAAAAGGTGGGCTGAAAGGAGTGTGGCATTACTCCTTTGAAGTTGAAGTGAAGAAGGCTGGGTTGTTCCTCGGACACCCGTTAAAAGAGGTTATCTTCTCAGGCCGAGGAGGTGCTGGCTAGACTTAAAGGTCTAGCTGCAGAGGATTCCAAAGACCCAGAAGTTTTTGCCACTGCCTGGTGGACAAGCTGGTCCATGTCGTCATCCCTGTGAGTGTCCACCGCAGCATCTCATGCTCTCTGTTGAAGAGAGAGGTGGAACGCAACAGCAGTCAGTTAAGTAAAGCCAATACCAACTTAGGGCCAAGGGCCCTTGTGATTCGAGAGAGGACAGCGTCATGCATGTTGAGCACCAGGTTTGCCCACAGGTTTGCTGTCTGGTGGCTGGGTAGGAAGTAGCCCTACCACCAGACTGGCACAGTCTCCTGAAAGCCGAGTCTTCCCCTGGGACAATGGCCCCAGAAGAAGCAGCAACTCTAGACACAGTGAAGGACAACAGGTCTAGCCAGGAGACTGCATGAAGAGCTGCCATTGCAGTAGCCTTCAGGGTCGCTGCTTCCTGCTAAGAAAGATACACTCGCTTTTCAGTTGCTGCAGTAACAGACCAGGATCCAGGCAAACCAGGTCCAGGTCTACCTGCTTCATTGGTAAAGGTCTCCTGAGGGTGTGTAGAAGTGCATCTTGCGAGGTAGAGGAGGGGGAAGAAGCTTGTCCGAACGACTGAACCTGAGAAACTTTTCTTGTCTGGAAACAAGTTCATTCACTTGGTCCAACACACCTTTGCCCAAGGACAACCACAGTTGAGACCCAGGGTTCCCTCTTGGGTCCCCAGAAAGCCTTGAGACAAGAGGAGCGTTCTCATGTAAAGGAGGCTGCGGTCCCTTCCCTGAGGGAGAACCTCACCAGACTCCCTGAATCCCTCCTCAACAATGTGGGCGTATGTCTGGTAGGTGCCTAAAATCCCTCCAGGAACACAGGTCCCTGAAGCTGAATCCCGAGGAGAACACTTCAAAGGATTCCTACTATTCGCCCCGCCCGTCCTGGTGTATCCCGAAGAAGTAGAGGGAATAGGAGAGGAGGATTGGATGCTCTCATTCCTTCTAATAGTGCTGCTGTCAGAGGGAATGAGCTGCGTCCTGTCGTCAACCTGTGGTGATGACAGAGATGTGGTCTAAAAGAGCGTGTTCGCCTCGGTGAGATGTTTTCCCGAGGAGGATGCCGAGGTTCTCGCCTTGCTGCAGTAGCAACATGGCTACCAGAGCCATGGCTACCGACGACACGGCTAACAGCCTGGCGAGAACAAGCATCGTCCTTACAACGGATCCGAGCCCTCTCCAAGGTTGACACCTCTTGCGAAGAGGGCTGTGCAGGGGACCTCCTCCTACCCTCTCCAGACGCCTTCTCCCGGGGGACAGCGACATTGATCCTAGCACCTGCAGAAGAACCAAGCTTGGTCTTCACAGGTGAGTATGAGCCACTGCTTGGTCCCCGCTCTCGACCCCAACACTTCTGCGGTGGGGATAGGACTCCTTCCCCTTGGCTGTGGATGTACATCCTCCCTTTGGAGGAGGTTGTACACTTGAAGATGCTTGCAAACAAGACTCCAACATGATCTCTATCCCTCGAGCAGCGCCCTTGTGAGCAGGGGCTGGTGAACGAACCTTAGTTTAAACTCCAGAGGCTCCCGAGACTCTGGTCCCTGGGGACAGTGTCTTGGCTCCCACTTCCAAAGAAGTGGGAGAGCCAGGGAGAGAGCCAACTGTTTCCTCCCCAGGGGGAGGAGGCAGACCCTCAGAAGTCTCAAGGTGAGACTTTTTCCGGGGCCGAGGAACTACCTTCCCCTTCTTAGGCTGTGAAGCCTTTGAAGGGGGAGTTGAGGAGGGGGCAGACGACGGCGATGAGGACGAAGACGAACCTGAAGATGATGACACCTTGGATCTCTTATTCTTCTTTGCCTTCCACAGTAGAGTTATCAGGGGACTCCGAGGGGTGGCAGATGACTCGTCAGGTCAAGGAGCTGGTACAGGGGCAGGTCTGGGGGTGGGAGTAGGAGCAGGTGTAGGAACAGAGGGAGAAACTACAGCGGAAATGGTAGGCGGGGTGGGGTCACCTCTGCCATGACCAGAGACAGAGGAGTGGTAACCTTGGGACAGGTAGCAGTGACCAACAAATCCAGGAGGAGGAGGCACTGCAGTCACATGGGCTGGGCAACTGGAAGGTGGTAGATGGGGCCTAGTACCCATCACTACTGTAGATGAAACATTTGTTGGATGGTGCAACCAGACCAGGTGAGGAGGCACATAATAGCTGGGCAGAGTCACTGTGGTGATGGTGGACGACTGTATGGGTCACGGCACTACTGGCACCCCTATTTAGGTGCGCCAGTAAAACCTGGATCAGAGTTCCAGACAGTCCCAAGGAAGTCCACGCCTGTCGTAAACCTGATACCTCACCTGCAAAAGCAAAGGTTGGGTTAATTGGGGGGGGGGACCCTCGCTCCCAAGGCATACCTTCGAAGTGAGGGGAGGCCCCCTACAGAAGTGCTCCCCAGGTCTGCAACCACAGTCCCCACTCCTCTTCCCTCTCCGACTCATCGGCAGGGAAAGAAGAAGCGGAAGCCTCCCCCGAAGGGGTGGCAGTAAATACGGGATTGTTAAAGGATGAGGCAAGAAGATGAGAGGTTAGCTATCACAGGTGTGGTGGGAGGCATATTACCTACTGCCACAGATTTAATCTTCCTAATATACTTCCTCCTCCAGGCTAACTTCCCCCACTACGACGCAGACCATACAGAACACTCCGCACACCACATCATCTAAATTTACACTCAACCGCCCCAAGCATGATGAGCAGGGGACAAGTGATGTTGCAATTCATGGGTCTGCATAATTCAATAGTGTCTCAAACATGCTATCACAACAACAATACACAAAGTAAAAAGGAAAAAATCCCATCGGGATTGAAAAAGAAATCACCGATCACAGTCTGGTAGAGAGCGGTGAAGAACATGTCTATTCACATCAACGGCCAAAAGCAAATTATTATGTTTACATCTGGTCGGAGGGACTACCAATGACCTGACCAGCAGATAAACTACTGAAACCACCTTATTTACAGATTTCAGCAGCTGTGTCCAGGCTATGCCTTAAGTTATTCCTATCGTAAAGGACTGAGGATTTGTATATCGCATAAGAACAAATAATGAGCAAGCTACCACCATCACTGGTGTTACAGATGATGGTAGCAACAAACTGAGCCTGCTACTCACAGTCATTCCTATTCTCCCGCTAGTGGGTGACACTGGTCGCCTACACAATAGTGTTAAGTGTTATCCACAAAATTTTTTATTCAAACTGCTGTATAAGTGGAACTTATAGCTATGTTAATTACTACGTAAGTTACATAGTTTAAAATACCAATAATATGCAAAATAAAAGAGGAAAAACCTTACTGACCCATTCTGATCCTTGAGCTGGTGGGTCTGGATTTAGTGAATGCTTTTTCTCCAAGGCGGCTCTGTACCACTACTTGAACAATTTTCTGTGACAAAATTTTTGTGAGACGAGCAAGTTCACGTCGGTCTTCTGAGCTAAGATGACGGCCAGACATCTTTAGGTTTACTCCCAACACTTCATTCTTTTGTTATTTAATACCTATTCAACGCTTGAAGGATAAAAAGATTGTCTTACTAAGCCTAGAGATTTTAGGTACTTCTGAAACCTCAGTCACTCACAAACAAATTTTTCATGTACAGTATTAAAACACTGGTTGCTCATTTCTTCTCTGTGCTCTCAAATGAGTGACATAAAACTATTACAAGAGCAACCTAATGACCTTTTTTTCTAAAATTTTGCCAGCAGATATCCACATCCACACTGCACTGATCCATGATATGGCAAACATGATGCCAAGGCTGAAATAAAAAAGATGCATTAATATTACTAGTCAACTGAAATTCAAAGAATTTAATGATCTCATAAATGTAATTCAAGACCAATCTCCACCTCCATATTAAAAGTCTTCCAAAAATGATTACTTTGACATGAACAAGACCAAATTTCCATAACCTTATGAGTATACCTGAAAATCACTTATGGTCAAATTACTATCATCATTTACAATACAACTACAGAACTACAGTGGTCACCCGTATTTGTGGGGGATGTATACCAGACCCCTCCCCCTGAGAATAGTTAGAACCCGCAAATGTTTGGAACCCCTATAAAAACACTAAAAACAGCCTATTTTGTTAGTTAAAACTCAAGAAAAACCCACTAAGAATTTTTATACTTGGTTTTTTTAATAGTTTTATCACAAAAAGTGCATTTTAAGATATTTCTCATAGAAAAATACCGCGAATGTGTGAATTTTGCGCGACTAATGCATTGAAACGTTCCTAAGGGAAATCCGCGAATGTGTGAGTCCGCGAATATGGGGGGTCCACTGCATTTATATTTCTCCTTGACCTATGGAATATTCAGTTAATCACAAAAAATTATTACTTTTTCTCAAAAGCAAATAGTGGAACTTTTTTCAGTTCTCAGATAGGAACAATTGGCTTTGGTTGAGATTATACAGTCCGAACCCGAATTATGCTAGTTCGAATTGTCCGATTCCCCTCTTATGCAGTCACTAGTTCTCAAAAATAGATTTTCTGTATCTGCAAAGCCGTTCAGAGTCTGCTAGTCACGAGCTGTAAAATGTATCAAATCTATTGTCTTTTCAAGTATTTGTTTTAGGGGGGGGAGTTCGCTATATCTGGAGAGAAAAAAGGGGGGGGGCGGGCAAAAAAGGGGAATGCTTGGAAAAAAATCTATTATTCCTCCAAGGGGGAATTCGAGAAAGATTTCCTGCTCAGCCATTAGCTAAGATGGAAGCCTATGCCTCAAGCATTTGTGACGTCGTATTATTCAGATCTGCAAAGTGTATTCTGAATGATCGGTATCATCATCATCGCCATAGGTATTATTCAGATCTGCAAAGTGTATTCTGAATGGTTCTGCTTAGCCATTCGCTAAGACGCAAGGCTCCGCCACACGCATTTGTGACATCATTAGCGTAGTGTGTATGAATGATTGGTATCATTATCATCACCATACGTATTATTCAGATCTATGAAGTATATTCTGATCATCTGCATCATGTATGCATCTGCCTAGAAGTCGAAGAGGAAGACCTATTTTCTCAAAACTAAAAAGCTTGCCCTTAAGTTAAAGATGAAAGATGGAGCAACTTCCATTTTGGCAGCAGTCAACAACTTGAAATCTGTCTTTGCGAATATGAAGTAAGAATTTTTTTCTAGGTTAACTTGTTTGACTAACTTTCGGCATTTGATCATTTATTTTTTTTCTATTGTTGAATTAGATTTTGATGAAAATGACTAGTAAAAGTGATTAACAGAGAAGCAGAGAGAGAGAGAGAGAGGGAGAGAGAGAGAGAATCGTTCGATCTAAACTTTTCAAGAAACTGTCATTTCATGTTGAATTTTGAATTTTTATCATTCTTTTAAGAAATTGTAATTTCATATAAAATTTTAAATTTTCATTAGTTCTTTTTTTATCGTAGAATAAATCTATATGAAAAAGATTACTTAGTGAACGTGCCAGACAAAGAAGCTGAGAAAGGTGCTCGTAACCAAGTTTGTTAGGACTAATGGGAGTGGAGACAAGCGTGATCTGCCAGTCCCCAAAACCTCAAATGGTTCACAAAGCCTTCTTCAGCAGAAGAACTCCTCACGGAGGATGAAATAGAGGAGCTAGAAGGTTTTTTGGCAGATTATAAGTGGAGGAAATTCCATCCAAAAGGTTTTTTAAAGGAAATGACTGCATCGTACAGTACACTTGCACCCAATGGTGGCATTGTTTATGTGTGGGAGTTTTCACCATCCTGTGCATAATTTTAAACTTTTTCCAAGCTTATTAAAACCCTTGTTTTTAATGTTTTATTTATCCATAAGAAACAAATTTTATATTAGAAAAAATTACAGTATAGTACATAGAAAGTATTGAAAATGGGTAGTATAAAAAATTTTGACCGGGTAAGTTGCCGTTTGCCTTGGCCCTGATGGAATTATTCCCATAGGGTATGTGTTTCGAAATCTGCGAATTTCCAATTCTGCGAGACCGTGAATCTTTCCAATTCTGCAAGACCATGAATCGACCAAGTTCTCGCATAATTGGGGACCATACTGTACTATTATTGAGATGTCTTCCTTGTCTCCACTTAATTAATTGAGGGGCTTGATGCTGCCACCAAAATGGTCAAGGGCAGGCATTCAGTACAGACTCTCATAGATTACAAGTGATTCGGTGTGTCTAAGGACACAGGTTTAAGCATGTGAGCACTGAGAGACTGATGAATCAGGAATTCTCCATGTAAGTATTTACAAAATCATGTGCAACTGGTTTGCCAAGATACTCAGAAGTAACTTAGTGCTGTAATCTTCTGCACACGAACCCTCTTCTGTATATGTTTTGATCCGAAGATTGTGTATATGTATATTAGGAATTCAGGCACTGCCTAAGGGTCTACACAATCATTCATATATTGACTGTCATAGTACCCTGCAGTATCATACCTGGGCAACCTGTCTGCCTACACTGAGAGAAACGGTAGTGCTGACTCTTTCCTGAGTATCTTAGCAGAAGTACAACAGGGGATTAGTCTGGGATAGTCTTATCTTTCAGGGGAAAACCTGGTGTCAACTCTACCTACAGCAGACATCTCACTTGCAGGTGAGCAAATGCTGTCACCAATTCCAGAAGAAGGAAGGAAGTCACTGAAAGCCCACCAGAAGAAGGAAGGAAGTCACTGAAAGCCCAAAGGAACTTCTTGTGGGACTTCTTCCTAGATCTCTTCTCCTTCCCACAGATAGAAGAGAAAGCTGAAAAAGATGTGGAGGAAGAGCTTGGCAAGAGAGAAGGAAGATGTGTGTGCATTTCTTCACCTTACTCCATCCCATATTCTTACTCTCTTGGTTACAGTAGAAAACATGTCAAGGGACAAAGTGCTAGAGCAGTATAGCCTGTGCTTAATATTTTTGGGGGTTATCTCCACATGCAAGATGATCAATATTGGGGGCTCAACAGCATTGAGTTCCTTAGTGGAAACAGCAGCAGGAATAGAAGTGAAAGATGAGTTTCTCAGAATACCACGGGATGGAATGTCTGTCATTATTCCAGTAGAGCTGTATATAAAAAAAATCTTGTCATTCACTTTGTTCAAGTCCTTACAACAACAAAAAAAGATGAAAGAAGTTTCAACCTGATGGTCAGTCATAGTGCATTAAGATGTCTTAATTACACTGTGGAAGAAGAAAAAGTATTTGATGAGTGGGGAAGTCCAACCTCAACACCCCATTATATCCAGTTACTAATAGTGAACTACCTTACTACCATGTTTCAACAACCAATTCCATCTTGCACTCAGGAACACTCTTACAAAAAATGACAAATCTTCTAAGACAATTTGCATTTTTCATAGCTACAAACCTGAGTTCTTAACACTAGAATAATTTCTAGTGCCTAGCTGGATCCAGTTAAATCGCAGATGAAAGCAAGGAATCTTGTGAGATCTGGCAACGCATGTACATCGGGTGAAAAGTGGTCAAGGACCACACACCCACACCACAGCGTTCAGTCTTTCCCAACCCACGATATCTTTTAGCAAGACAGAGGGCCGGCTAGAGGTGGGCAGTACAACGTTAAGACCTCAGGTTGTAGCTATGAAAAAAATACAAACGTCTTAAAAAAATTGTCATTTTGTTCATACGCGAACACACCTTCGGTCTTAACAATTGGACAGACTTATACTTGGAGGGAGGTACAGACATCCTAAACCAGCTGGGGGCCTACCCACCAGTCCATCTCCAGAAGAAATATCTACTGGAAAGGGACTGATGCCTGTGAGAAGTTAAATTCATTGATATCCACCAACTACTCAGTCACTGAGCGATGTACAATGATATATGGAGAATCATTGTATAGGGAACCAAAGAGAAAACTTTGGACTGTCCAATAACAAACCAACACACACCAGGGTTTGTTACCACCCTCCCCTAATCCCCCTTGCCAAGGAGCAGAGCATATGCTACTGAATAGAAGGTTGGTTATTGAACTACCAAGTGACCAAACTAAATTAGTGTGGCTGCCTTACTCATCTGTATTAGACCAGTCCAGTGAATGACGTGCCTATACCTAAACCGGCCCGAAGGAAGAAGGAAAGGTATAAGAGAAAGAGAGAGACCAGAAAACTCACTCATTCTCTCATCCACACAATCATTTTAGGTAAGATACAAATGTGCCCTGTCAAGGGCAATGATGAGTTACACGATCTGTTGGGCAGCCACCACAGGACCCAGGGAAAACGTGGGCAACAACTTAAAGATAGGAGGAGGTGAACGTGGACTGGCGTGTAACTGAGTACCAGCACTCAGCACTCTATATACAGCCAACTTCTTTTTGAAAGCCAGAGAGGGACCAATACCCCTAACGTCATGCGCTCTAGCCTGCACAGTCGTGGTGGCAGAATCATCAAGAGTCAAGTATGCCTGTCTGATGGCTTCCTGTATCCAAAAAGAAATAGTATTCTTCGACACCTCTTTCTATGTGCGCCCCGTGCTAACAAAAAGCCTACAACAGCCTGGTCAAAAGGTGCCTTGTCTTTTCAAGGTAGCAACGCAGAGCCCTGACAGGACACAAGAAAAGCTCTTGGGAATCACAGCCCACAAAGTCATTTAGTAATGGAATGGAAAAGGACGTGAACCTATCATCGTGCACCAAGGGATTCTGGGTCTTAGCCATGAATTCCGGGACAAATTCGAAGGACACTGACCCCTAACCCCTGGTGTGCTTCACATCATAGCTCAGACAGTGCAGCTCCCCCACTCTCTTTGAAGATGCCAAGGCCAGGAGGAAAACGGTTTTGAGTGTCAAGTCCGTTTGATGAACGACACAAAGGCTCATATGGAGATTTAATGAAACTTCTCAGGACCAGGGAAACATCCCACGTCGGGGGCTTGAGCTCTCTAAGAGAACTAAATTGCTCAAACCCTTTAACTAGCAAGAAAAGTTAACAGGATGAGGAGATATCGATACCTCTAAGATGTAACACTAACTTCAGGGCCACCCTGTAGCTTCTATTGGCAGAAACAGACAAACGTTTCTAATCTCTGAGGAAGGTCAAAAAGTGTGCTATGTGCTGAATAGAGGTTCCGAGTGGAGAAAAACCCTGTTTACGACACCAATCAAAGTAAATCGCCCATTTGTCTTGGTAAACTGCAGAGGTCGACCTTCTGAGGCTGCTGGACATATGCCCTGCTGTCCTCTGAGAAAAGCCTCTCACTTGGAAGAGATACTTGATAGCCTCCAACTAAGGAGACAGGGATTCTACTGACTGGTGGAACCTTTCTACAAGCGGCTGACACAGGAAATGCCGCCAAGGGGGAATTTCCCTCGGAACCTCCGCAATAATGACAGCAGATCCAGAAACCATTCCGCCTGAGGTCACAGAGGGGCTGCCAAAGTCATCCTGAGACTTTGCAAACTCATCAACCTGTTCAGGACTTGACAGATCAACAAAATGGAGGGAAGGCATACACCTCCAGGTTGTCCCAGGGATGTTGGAATGCATCCTTTGCTAATGTTCGAGGATCCGGAACCACTGAACAGAATATCTCCAGTTTCCTGTGAACCAGGTCATAAAAAGGTCCAGCATGGGTCTCCCCCAAACCTGGAAGAGCTTGTCTGCGACTAAATTCTGTTTGCCTAGGGTATACTGAGCTGAGAGCTCTACCGAATTACTGACTGCCCACTGGTGAACCTCAAAGGTCAAGGCATTAAGTTGACATGAAACCAGGTCCCCCTGCTTGTTCACATAAGCGACCACCGTGGTGTTGTCCGACATGAGAATGACAGAATGACCCTCTACTTTTTCCCAAAACTCCTTCAGACTCAGAAAGGCTGCCTTCTACTCCAAGACGTTGATATGCTGCTGCTTGTCCTCCAAACTCCAAATACCTGAGGCAATGAGGCTGCCTAAATGAGGCCCCCCCCCCAACCTGCAAGGGAGGTGTCCGGAAAACAGAAGGAAGTCCGGGGGATAGAACACAGAGGAACACCCATCAAGAGATTTTGGTTGTCCAACCACCAACAAAGGTCTTCTCTCACTTCTAGAGACAGAGGAACTGTCCCCTGCCGGAGACCAGAATTCCCTCAGTCCCCATTGCAGAGACCGAAGATATAGATGCCCATGAGGGACCAGCTTCTCCAGAGAAGATAAAATTCCCAGAAAACCTGCCACTGATGAGCTGATTGATGTGGTTGTGATAGGAAGTCGTGTGCCACCACATGCAACTTCTCCAACCTCTGATCCGACAGGGAAACCATTGAAACTGCCCTATTGATGACCATGCCCAGGCAGAGAATCCTTTGACTGGGTACGAGATTTGACTTCTCTTGGTTGACCACGATGCCCAGTTCCAGACAAAACCGAAGCAGACGATCTCTGTCCTGCAGCAGCTTCTCCCTGGAACCAGCTAAGACCAACCAATCATTGAGGTACCTCAGCAAACAGATCCCCTGAGCATGGGCCCAACTTGAGATGAGAGAGAAGACCCTTGTGAACACCTGAGAGGCTGTGGTCAGCCCGAACCACAAGACTTTGAACTCGAAGACCTTGTCTCTGAGAGAGAAGTGAAGGAACTTCCTGAATGGCAGATGAATAGGGATCTAGAAGTATGTGCCCTTCAAATATATCAACAGCATAGTCGCCTTCCCTCACAGCTGCCAATACTGAACGCAGGGTCTCCATCTTGAACGTCGTTTTCCTGATGAAATAAACCAAAGTGGATAAGTCAATTACTACATGCCTCCAACCTCCCGACGCCTTGGGCACCAAGATGTGACTGTAAAACCCCAGAGATGGACGCACCACTTCCTTTATCGCATCCTTGTCCAGCATCTTCTGCACTTCCTCACTGAGAGCCAAGAACTTCAGAGAATCTGAGAGATACACCCTCCTGATCAGAGGCTTGTCCGAGAGTGGGGGAGAGAAGGCGAATGGCAGTAGATACTGTCTGCCATTCGTAGGGAACCTACAGCTGCATAATTGTTCAGTAAGACAATGCAATAAAATAAAAAATTAAAGATCCCACCGGGAAAATGATTAACAGCTAGTCAGCAAGAGCTCACAAAAATATGTCTTCATCGGAAGACAGCCGAAAGAAAAGTGGAGTGTTTACATCCAGGCAGGCAGACCTAACTGCCTACCAGGCAGTAGTTACTGCTTAACCACCTTGTTCAAGAATTTAATGGCCATATTTCAGCCTACGCTGAAAGTAATTCATTATGTAATGGACTGAGGGTTTGTACATAGTGTAGGAACAAATGGCTGATAGACTTTATAACAAGGTAGTTTGGTAATTAAACTAGCGCCTGGGTGAGAGAAGCTCATCCCACTTAGGCGTATGCACTTCGCTTTGCTTTTGCCCCAGGATTAACAGAATGGGGAGTGGCATGAGGTGGGCCTAATGTGTAAAGGACCTCAGGTTTATATAGTAGTAAGGAAAAATACAATTTACTTAAAAAAATTATGATGCTCCTACACAATACATAAACCACTGGTCCTTTACATTAGGAAGACTTATATTTGAAGGGAGGATTCTGATATATAAACATCAAGGGAAGCACGGCTTTTCTTGCACATCTTACACTGCACCCCCCGGGCATCGGATACTGAGGGCAGGATTCTTTAGCGATTGTGATTCTTAGGTTTGCATTATATATCCACAAACACACAGAATATTTACCCTAACAACTTCTGTAGGTACCTTTATCTAGCAGCAATCATTCCATATACGTAATCTGTAATGGTGGTGAATAAGAATAAATACCATCTCTGTGACGAAAAGTTACACATTTCAAATCCCAAAAAAGGTTTGGAGTTGGTAGTTGCTGTTTCAACAATGGCACAGCCTTCCACTGACCTGTACTGTACTCTGATCTAGATATGCACTTTAGGTAGCTACTAGGGTAAAACACCGCTGTGACCATTGATCAGAAAAAAGACCACTTTCTCACTTGATATTTAATTGGTGAAACAATACAATAATTCAGTATTTAAGCATACCATTAAAAAAATAAAGTTTTGTCAACAAAAAGATATATGAAACTGCCATACGAGCCTGTGTACACCGGACAGGTATCCGCAACCGTCGACTTGCAGTCGAGTCCGCCGAGTCGCGAGTCGAAACTTGTCCCTCGTACGTCTGATCTGCGTGACTGCAAGACAGGCGCGGACTAAAAGGTGAATCCTTTGACCTCTTGAAAGGGAGAGGGGAGACGTCAGCAGTCGAAGGGCAAACCCCAACAGTCTCCCTTGGACCTCCAGTATGTCTTCTCCCCGAGGCAGGGGAGCGGGACAGTGACCGTTGTCTAGGAGAACTGGATGGACAGACAGCTACCCCCACAGGAAACACTTCACTTGCACTTGTACTGCTACAACTTTTCTCCATGAACGACTTCATGGAGGTACCTAACTCCATAACAGTATTCCCTAAAATCTCAAATCTCCTTTCGAACCTTGATTCGAGGCTGGCAATGGTGTCGGAAACTGCAACATGTGAAGCTGGTACAGAAGTTGGAAGAGAGGGGGTCGGAGGACTGAGGATAGGAGAAAGATGACCTCTTAAGGGAGAAGAAGTAGGAGTAGCGATCTCCGCTGACACAGGGGTAGAAGGCAAAGTTACAGCAACCTTACTATCTGCCCTAATTGCTGCTTTTCTTTTCCTACCTTGAATAACTTTCTTATTATGAGAAATAAAAAGTTTCCACTGTTCATCGTCCCACTCCTGACAAACAGAACACCTCAGTTCTTTGGAACACTATTGCCCCCTACACTTAGTATAATTGGAGTGAGGGTCATAAACCTCCTTAACTAACCTTGTTTTGCAGCCCCCCTGCGCCAAAACCTCACACCCCCGATGAACTAGAATCTGACAAGAACACGAAATTGGCAGCAGCTTATCTCAAAAGAGTAACTAACTAAGCTAACTCCTTGAAGAAAAAAACACAGAAAACTTTGTAAGTCACCAAAATTCCATGAATAGGCAAACAACCCTCCAAAGATGATGAAGAAAGCTTGCAGAGCTACCGACGTTACTCGGGAGCCAGCAGAAATCCAACTGAAGAGGTGCGTTGACATCATACCTGTTTATCGAAGGTGAGCGGTAACTAGTTACCTGCACAAAAGATGGCGGCACCACTGGGAAATTTGAAAGTTAGTCTGCCGAGCGTAGGAATCCTGCAGCTGAATAATTGCTTGGTAAGACTCTTGAATAAAATATGTGTTCAAGGCAGGTTTTAAATCCAATATGGCGTGGTATGGTTGTGGGTGCAATTCGGTTCTACAATTGCAGCCACGTCCATCCCAGCACTCATTTGAACAATACTTGCATATATATGTAACGTTTATTGATATTATTCAAGATTGTAGTTGAAATCAGCACAATAAAACATTTTGCTGCCTATACGTATTAGTGTTAGTATGAGACATCTTATTCCAGGGGTCATGGTTTGAACTGAAATGGATTTTTACCTTGCGATCACAACTGAAACTCCACAGAGCTTATTTGACCGTAATTATACACATTTCACTCTTAATTCACTCTAAACTCCACTCTAAATATGTGAGAGTTTGTTTACAACAAAGCCATGGCAGGAATAATTTTTCAGCCTTGTTGTACATCTGGCAGCTAGATTCCACAAGTCAAGCAGATGGCAGTCTAGTCAATTGTTTGAGATAAAATTTGTACCTTTTTTGACAGCACTTTTAATTTATTTATGTCTATATTACTATATCGACATTTTTTTTATAATTGTATGGCTGAAATAATTTGTTTTTAATTTTTAATAATTGTACAGCTGAAACAAATGTAACCTTTAATGAGTGCTAAGAATGGCAAGTCATCGTTGCCAATTTAGTGGAACTTGACACATACACCAATGCCTTTATAAACTGTTTCCACGAATTCTAGATGTCACAGTAATGCAATAATGATAAAATTGCTTTAATATCTATGTATATAGGGTAAACAACCGACTAGACTGGCCGAGCCATTGACTACCGCATTTGTGGCCTCCCTCTGAAAAAGTACTTTAACACATCCTGACACCGGAGATAGTCATCAGTCATGAGTTGTTGGTGGTGAGAGGAACAGCTCGAGACCTCTACTCTCCTTTCGAAGTAAGTATTTTCTCCAAAGTTAGAAATTAAGGCCATATTTTAAGATTAAACAAAGGATAATGAAAAGTGTGGCCAAACGCAGTGCACACTAACCCCATGACGCATCCGAAATTTTCACTTACATATATATATATTTCA
>NC_061107.1:56281634-56306634 GCF_015104395.2 Macrobrachium nipponense | reverse complement strand
GTATTTTCGCAAATTTTTCTGTTATATCTCAAAACATCGTATATTAGGGCAATCGTATATGTCAAGTTTCCAATGTAATTGATCAGAGAGAGAGAGCGAGAGAGAGAGAGAGAGAGAGAGAGAGAGGAGACGAGAGAGAGAGAGAGAGAGAGAGAGAGAGACGCTTTGGCAACAATGGTCTCGGGGATTGACGTAACGTTTATTTTCTGAACAGATAGGACAGAGAAGTGTTCGTTTCATTAAACGGCCTCTGACTCATGGCAGGAAATGTTTTGTTGATACTAATATATAAGCCTATTTAAAGATACATTTACTTTAATTAGTCTATATGATACGTAAAATAGTAATCAGCTGTTCTTGTAGCCCTCAAGATTTTGCAAAATCACTCCAGGTTGTACATAAAACTTCAAGAATGTAGTGTCACCAGAGGATTACAATAGTTTTTACCTTCAAGAACCAGCATTCTTTTATGAAAATAACTCAGGTTGTACATAAAACTACAGGAAACAACATGTAGTGTAACCAAAGGATTACAAAGTAAGATTTTATAACTTTTTATTAGTTTAAGACATATTTCCAAGCGTCGTTCCGGCTTACGACGATTTTTCGGCTTACGACGCGTCTCAAGAACGGAACCCCCGTCGTAAACCCGGGGACTGCCTGTAATGAGTAAAGTAAAACAATTAAGGGAATAAAACTTTGCACCTCATAAAACATGTACTTGTGCTGCCTCCGTACTGTGTTTGTGGAGTGAGCACTTAGGAGCCAGGAACTGCAGTGTGGTTCAAGTGCAATTTGGAGTGAATTAAGACCAAAACATGTATAATTACAATCAAATAAGGACTGTGGAGTTTCAGTTGTGATGGCAGTGAGGATAAAACCACCGATTACAAGGTAAAAAGGAATTTCAGTTCAAACCATGACCCCGGGAATAAAATGTTTTATACGTTCACTAATATAGGCAACAAATGTTGTTTTATTAGTGCTGATTACAACTGCAATCTTGAGTAAGATCAATAAACGTTACATATATACGCTAACATTGTTCAAATGAGTGCTGGGAAGGGGCTGGGAAAGATGGTGGCCGTCACTGATGAGAACGTCCATGCAAAACGTAGCCGCCATATTGGATTTCAAAACTGCCTTGAAAACATATTTTACGAAGAGCTCACATGCTTATTTTAGTTCGTATGGGGCTTTCATATATACAATATGTTGACAAAACTCAGTCTTTTAAATGGTATGCTTAGAGTTGCAATTGTATTCGTTTCACCAATTAAATATCGAGTGAATTAAGACCCACGTCCACCGTGATGAGGGCTGGCCTGTCGTGATATTCTACCCTATTTATTTTGTATCCACCATGGCTACACAAGTCTGATGCATGGTACATCTAGGATATAGCTACAGTATATCATTTAAATCCAACCATTTAAAAGAATCCTAGAAAAGTGATGGCAATCCTTCTTGTAACAGGCACTTGCCTATAATGGTACCTAAAAATCTGTACCAGGACGACATTCGGCTATGAGTCACTAAACCTCACCACATATAGGTTAGTTTGTGTTACCTTGGCTAGCTAATGGATGGAAGTTTTATCTTAGCTAGGCCATCTGTACCTACATGGTTGGCAAAGCCTACACTGCCTACCTAGGTAGGTAGTAGCCTAGTATTTGTTGCAATGGGTGAACAATTATTCTGGTTCCGATTTCCCCAAATCAATACTAACTCCCCGCAACAGAACATTAAGGTCTGTTAACATTATGGTCAGTTTCCTCTTTGATTCCTGAAAGTTCACATTGCTGATTTGCACCACATTTCATAAGAAAAACATAAGAATAAGGGAGTCGAACTGCTGCCACCTGCGCTGCCATAGGTATTATTCACACTCAAAAAACAGAACCATCTGTGATGATACACGAATTTATACTCACTAATGTCCTACATATAACCATAATGAAATTCCAAACAGAAACGTCAAAAGAGAAAGATGGAAAACGCCTCATTCATGGAAAAATCTCAATGACGAAGTGATCAGTCGACCTACCATTTGTTTACATCTCCGAGCTCATTCAAGTCGGTTAGTTTACAAATACCGTCGAGTCGACCAACGACAAATATAGGGAGTGCTCCTCTGTTCCTAGGGGCTATGATAACTAATAAGTGTTCTTGAGAAGTCAGTTTCTTATACTTGAAAAATATTGTTCCCTAATACCAATGTTTTCCTCACACAATCACTTATTTGGGTTAAAGAATAAATCAAAATAGTTTGTCTCGTTTTAAATCTGTACGCCCATCAAAAATGGAAAAACAATTTATTGAGTTGCTACCTAGTTGATAAGACAAGGGGACAGGTTGATATAATGATAATACCCAATCGTCCTTATCGAAGAGAATTAAACATACGATAATTATGAGAGATTGTTTTAAATACTGATTTATATTAAAACATAACTTAAAACGTCACATTTTACAGCGTCGTTAACAGCACATGTGTGTATTCTAACCTTTGTTTGAGGTAGCAATCATCATTGAAAAGCTAAGACTTTTTATTTGGGGATCCACACTCATGTAAAGTACAACATGATCTTTCTTCGCATTAGTAAGCACATCAATAAAATTAGCACGCATATTACACTAAGAAAATCGCCCTATCACTTACTTCTATACAGTACGTAAAAAACTGCTACATTCCATTATATATTTACACTTAACACGGAACAAGTTAATAGGGTATAGACACACAAAGAAGCATAAGTCATAAACACATTATACATACATACATTCATACACACGCGCGCGCACACACACATGTATATATATATATATATATATATATATATATATATATATATATATATATTATCATGAAAAACTGGATACGTTTTTTCCTTGACAATCGTTCACGACATTCAGGATTAGCGAGCAGAAGTAGAAAGCAGGCAGTCGAGACTGATTCCCCCTTTTCTGTGAATTTACTGAAGGAAAAATCTTGACATCGGGACTGTTTAGATAAACAATTTCACGTATATTGATGGAACTCTGCCTTTAGTAAATGAAGATTAATTTTGAATAAAATAGCCAATAGAGATAAGTTAAGTGGCCATACAAGGTGATGAGAGACCATGTAAGGGTGCGTTCCCTGCCTTCTTTTTCCAAGGGCACCAAAGAAACAACAGGTAGGAAGATGTCTTGTTATCCATCTCGCCATTTTCGTCAGCCATAAGCCGACATTATATTCATATCTAATACTTTTGTGTTTTCGCCATTCATGGCTTGGCGAAGTCAGAGGTCAGTTAAAAATGTTTTAGATCATTTAGATATGATATGAAATTGTAACCTTTCTATGTAGATGTCGTGTTTTTTCCGTCTGATTTACATACTTCGCTGTAGACCTTGTGGTCCATAAATTACGAACTTATCCTGTGATGTAACGTGTCTTTAAATTTAAATAGTGTGTTTTTATAATAAATCTAAAAAAAAGAAAAACAAAACTTGCTGGATCGTCTTTAAACAATGGCATTTGTTGGTTTTGCTCTTCAGGCATTACTGTTCTACACCCAACTCCATCCTTGTGACTATGAACGAGTGTCAGAGGGTAAAATTTCTGACATTTGGTCCTTTGAACTGGATAGTTCTGAACCACCGAGTTTCAGGAATGTCCAGCTAGTGATGGTCTTTTGTATGGCATTGTGGCTGAGGAAACGGTGCAGATAGCATGGTATAGAATGAAGAACATAGTAGATTTGCAAGAGAACATTGTGAGCATTGCTATTTGTAATGTGGAATCACACATTGTCACCCGCAGCATATTTTCCAAGGGAGAGGGCAAATCTTAATATATATGGATAGTTTCCAGTATCAAGCTGACAAACACTTTTGACCCTTTGAACTGGCAAGTTAATTCCAAAAACAGCACCAGCACCTGCATTTCTTTAATGAATAAAGCATATATATATTATATATTATATATATATATATATATATATATATATATATATATATATATATTCAAACTTTACAATACTATTTAAATAGAGGTTTCTTGACAGTTATTCATCAGCTCTGATGTGATAAACTAGGTTTAGGTATACACCACTGCAGCTTGTCTTTAATAGTTATAGGCCTCAACTACTACATCAGGCAGTAGAGCAATCAATGATGTAATCTGCAAGTCACTGAAACAACTCTATTGCTCTAGTTATGTTAAAATAGTAAAAAAAAGAAATACTGACAATGGCAGTAGCTCAATTAATCTTCCAGCATTCACACGAGCACACTGAGCCCTTATCAATCTCAATAGATGGTTAGTAAAAATCCCTTTATTGTGCTTATTGAACTGATTGAATGTGGGATAATCACATGATTCTATGGGTGCCTGCACATATGACCAACGGGGATACTTGCTCCCCCTGGAAATCCAGGAAAATTATATAATTACACACACACATATATATAAATAAATAAATATATATAAAGTTACAGCCATGAAGGAAAATTAAAACACAGGAGATACTAAGTACTTTCATCTTACTACCAAGATATGGTCACAGCAACTGCCTTGGTAATAAGACAAAAGTACTTAGCAACTCCAGCGTTTCCAAATTCCTTCGTGGCTGTAACTTTGTTCATATATCTATATATATATATATATATATATATATATATATATATAATATATATATATATAATGATCATAAAATTTTCCAGGACTTCCAAGGGGGTAAATATCCCCATTGCCCGTATGTGCAGGCACCCATGGAATCATGTGATTATTCCACCTCAAATCGGTTCAATAAGCACAATAAAGGGATTTTCATCAACCATCTATTTAGACTGATAAGGAACCAGTGTGCTCGTGTGAATACTGGAAGAATTAATTGAACTACTTCCATTGTCAGTATTATTTTTTTTGTACTAATTTAACATAACTTGAGCGATACAGCTGTTTCAGTAGCAAGTAACAATTGCAGATTACTTCATTGATTGCTCTACTGCCTGATGTAGTGGCTGAGGCCCATCATGAACCATTAATGACAAGCTGTGGCGGTATAACTAAACCTAGTTGATCACATTAGAGCCAATAAATAACTGTCAAGAAACCTCTATTCAAATAGTACAGAAAAGTTTGAATCAGGATTTGCACTATCAATTTGTTAGGTGTTCGATGAAGCAAATGAAGTAATTGTCCTTCCCTGTCGTGCAAAATGAGTGCACCATTTTCCTTGACTTGAGTCTGCCCTGGAACCATTGCAGAATTGCACGAAACCTAGTTGGCGGCAAAAACGCAATGGTTCTCTGTTGAACTGCAGTGTTTTGTAATTTTTACTGAGTCACCCACCTAAGATCATGGAGAACATTTTAGTACATTTTATGCTGTTAATTTTGACATGACCTTAGAAGAATCAGATACTGGCAAAGAGTTATAAAATGTGAATATTGACTAACTGGTCAGGGAAAGACCAACTTGCGGGTGAGGTATCCCACACGTAAGTGAGCTCTGTGTTTTTGCGCCAGAATTTCGCCCTCCATCAAGGGGTGAGTGTGAGTTGCCTTATTTTTCCATTGTACTGATAGCTAGGATTCATGCAACATTTGTATTGAAGTGTTCTCAATCTCAGTGAAAGTGGAATGAAGTGCCGTATTAAATCAAGTATCAATGTTAATTTTTCTTTGTGACATTGCAGTCACATGTTCGTTGCATCTTTGTGATTTGGTGGGAAAAGCGCTATAGTGTTAGGATTGGTGTTATCATTTTATTTTTTATAATAAAACTGTAAAACTTGTTCATACCTCATTCACCTGTCTTTGTGTAAGGGCTGGGTGCTGTCCCTTCAGATAGGACTATACGCAATAGAGATCTGGCGAGTCTAGTGATAATTGTCATAGAATAATTCATAACATTTAGTTGGTCCTCCGACCCAGATAGGCCTAAGCAACCAGTCCCTGAGCAATGGCCGTTGAATTATGGTCTTTCGAGTACTATTATTGGGACATTCACAGCTACCTGCACACCTCCCACAGAACGAGGGGTTAGAGATTGCGATCTACCATAGGCCAGGCTAGCTGATATTTAGCCTAGCCTCAGATGTGTTGGCCTTCTGGAACAGGCAATACAATCTCACCATTGTATAGCTATGGGGATAATGATCTAGTATGGAAATCCACCAAGGAGATTTGGGACAGGCTGAAGGCCTTCGTTGAGCGAGTGAGGGTGATTACCAACACAGTAGCTCTTCGCAATGCTGAAGAAAGGGAATACTGTGAAGCGAATCGTTTCAGCATCAACCCCGCAATATGCAAATTAGATGAAACTGTGGTAGACAAAAAAACTACAGAGTGCAACATCTACCTATGAACCAGGTGGGTTATAGGACGGGCTGAATGCAAGACAGTTCATTTTGACACCCACATGTGAGGTGTGTTTCTCAACTGTCTGATGAGATTAATCTGCAACGAGCAGGCACAACAGATCGACCAGAACTAATTGCTAGCCTACCCTTACAAAATCCTCTTGCTAAAATGTAACAATAAAGGCGGCATCATTTCCTTCATCCCATGTAGAGCTTGTACCTTGGAACCAGTCTTTCCCATAACATAATGTGATTACTTGGTAACCTCCCGCACCTACAAAATGGTGGCCACCATAGAAACAAGTCGAATCCCTTATAGTCCTCCTGACAGCCACTCTGACTCACGCCCAAGGGAATCTCTGACTCTCATAATGTGAATGTATATCAGAACTTGCTGGATAGAATACAGGCTGATGAACAGCAGCTCAGATTATTATATTTGATGAGTCCAGTCAAATTCGGACCGGCCCTTGAAAGTAGAATGATAAAAATGTTGGAAGATGCCGGTCAAACAATCACTTATTAACTGGATCGGTGCCCTGGCTAGAGTAGTGCAGCCAAAAACGAGTCTACCTCGCTTAAAAGAGTTCCCTTTGCTAGTGTTCAAATGCGAGAAAAGTGAATTCACGAGCTTTAAGGAGCTATTTGATGTTCACGTGCATCAATGTGTAATGCATACATTATGTTAATACAGATATTTTCCATATCTGTAAATAAACCCATGACCCAAGGGGTCATTGGCGAGTTAGGAGAGTGATCAACAGGACGTAAAACTAGACCATGCCATGCAATGCTTGCAGTGGCCTGGTTTGCATTTATCTGTATCAACAATTGTCATCTCTTGTAAACAGGTCACAACACCTTCCATGGGAAGCTGGTGACCTATCACCTGTAAAGGAAACACATGACTTCCGAGTCATATGAACATGTATCTGTTATTTTTGTAATATGCTGAGGTAGCTATTGTCAGCTATCGATGCGACTCTTGTAAAGTTAGTTCTATCCTAATTCTCCAACAGAGCGGTCATCTGACCAACCTTTCCTATACTCCTGTGATGGAGTTGAAATAAAGTTGTTAAGAAGATAACTCAGGAAGTTTGAGTCATCTCCCCTATTCTGAAGAAGAAACAAAATCTACTTAATGTCACTCAGACGAGAAAGGGAAAAGGAACCACAATGCTTGCATATCACAGTCGCAAGAATAGACATACAACTGGTTGCCGTCCTATACCATCGTAAGTGGTGGACCGCAGACAGTTATATATTGGTGGCAGTACAACATATCTACGTCTACCGAAGCAAACGGAATCATCGAGAATGTAACTTATCAGAAGTAAAACAGAGGGAACAGGATCTTCAATCAACATAGGCAACTGTAAACATCCTACGAACACTAAGAAATGTCCTTCATCGAGACTTATTCAAGCGTCTAAATCAACGTTTAGAGAACGACTTTCATCAAATATCTTCAAGAATCAAACCTGACGTGAATGCAGCATCGGATCTTCAATGGGAAGCGAATCATTCAACAAATAAACAATGCACGAGCAGAAGTCAAGGTGAAAATATTGGGTCAACCGTGGAGCAAGTCGAGAGAGAGAGGCTGTGACGTCATCACACTACAATCTTCCTTTATATATACTAAAGCTAAGTACATCCTTTATCCATTCAGGTATTGTCAGTGAAGTGCTATACATCATGAGTCGATCGTCCATTATTCCTGGGGTGAGTTTTACGTAATTTTAATCTTCCTTCGTTGCAGGAATCTATCTTCAACTACGAATTCTCGCCTGCAGAATTTTTTTTTTCTCTTTGTTGCTAATTTCTCTTTCTTCCAGAAGTTCTCCAGAAATATCTTTATCACATTATCTGTCTTTAATCTTATCATTTTGGGGGACTGCTTTAATCTGCAACACATCTTTATTTTATATTGCATATGCGTTTACGCAGTGGGCGGGTGTATTCATATAAATACTTTGATAGGATCGCAAGGAATCGTGGTGATAAGAAAAAAGCAAAAGTGAGCATGGCGACCACTGCGGCTGTTGGCTCGTCCGCACCCGGTAACCCCAATCCCGTTGTACATTAGTGAGTGCAAGATCTGCTATAGTTGCTTTTCAAGGTCGGGTCAATGGGTTCCTGCCTCAGAATGTCAAGTCATGGATCTCATCAGTGGATGTTCATTTAAACGCAAAATGCATCACAGACCCATCTGTACAATTACAGGAAGCTAAAAGCTTCATAGACTTTGCTAAAGGAGATGCAGGTGCATATCTTAGAGGAGTCTCTTTCCAAGAGGCGGTTACATGGGACGATTTCAAAGTTAGGCTACGTGCTATATATGGCGGCGAAGAAGCCTTAGATGTAGTTTTGGCTTTAAGGAATGTCCTTAATCAAGCCTCTATGACTCGGCTTAATGTTGTAGAACAGGCGGCAGTAATTGCCGACCGGCTAAATGAATATCAAGATAACTTACGTAATTCCACTTGGGTTACAAGAGCCAATATCGCCGTGAAAGATTTCATACGGTTGATATACTTAACATGCATGACAGTTATGTTGCCTGAAGCTTTAGTGCAGTGTTTTGACAAAAAGCTAACGCCTGACAGTACGAAACTAGATGTGTATAAACAGATAAAAAAGCACATGTCTAAGTGTACTGACCTTGATCCCTTGCTTACACAAGTTTTTGCAAAAAAATGAAAATAAGCTACAACAAGTAAACGTAGTTAATAATAATCAAGCTGCAGGGATGACTTGTTACAATTGCAAGAGGCCAGGACACATGATTTCAGACTGTAGGACGCGTTATTGTTCAATTCATAACAGCTCCACTCATTCATATAATCGTTGCTTCTCGTGAAATCAACAGCAGAATCCTAGAAACACGCAAACCGTTGCCAATGATAACAAGAAGAAGAATCCTCAGTACTATAAGAAGAAGCAGATGAACAGCAACGCTGTTCAACATCAGAAACAAACAAATCGTGCTTCAAGTAACTCTGTTCCCGGGCCGTCTAGCCAAAACTCACAAGGTCAGACGAATTTTCCAAGTATGCAAAGCAAAGCAAATACCACGTAATCAACTACAATGGGGGAGAGAATGATGTTGGGTCATTCGTATCAACATCTTTTGTATCAAATAACCAATTTAATCATTTACCAGATCATCGTGAGACAATTGATTTTCCTATGAAACACACGACCGAATCCAAAAAATCAGTGCAGGTTCCCGTAGATTTTCAACAAATTCACGCCATTAAAATTCTCGCAACCCGTGAAAAAGCACGCATCTAACCGTAACATAAATAAGAGAGTTCAGCCAAAATAAAAAAAATGAAAAGCCATGCATAACCACTAAAATGGTCAAGGGTGAGCCTTTGACTGAACTACCAACTACTTTTGTATTGTGTCGCATTCACGTAGGTCATGAGAGTAATTTGATCTAAACTTGTTCACAATGACAGTAATACACTTATCCATAATGTTGGTCTTTGTAACACAAGGAGTCATTTGAAGAACAAGGGATCTACGATGGCTGATGAGGAAATTCATGTAGATCTCCTTAAAAATGTCAATACTATTCTCATTGGGGCTGATTTCAGTTTATTTGTTCTGGGGATGGATAAGATAGATGGAGTGAGCCTGTTTGTCACTTAATGGTACAACGCCATATGGGTGAGTGCCTCATTGGGCCCTGGAAGGGGGGGATGTTTCAGTTGTACACACTTTGAGAGTATGCCGCGTTACCGAAGAAATTGATGTTGATATGCGGTGGAAGTTAGACATCATTGGAATTGTACTACACAAACAATTCACTACTTCTGAGCATGCTGCCAAGTGAAATGTCCAGAATAGTATTGTTAGTACTGAACAAGGGCACCAAGTTAGCCTACCTTTTCGCGAGTATGAATGCCTGGATAGCAATTATTGTAATGCTCTCGCGCAACTGAATGTGCTTGAAACAGTTCCTCAAAGATCCTAGCTACCGTAACGATCATGAAAACGTCCCTCAGATGCATTTATCAGCGGGATTCAGGAAGTTACAAATCCCAGAATTAAGGGGTATTATTTGCCTCACTTTGGCGTGAAAAAACAGTCTCACAACACCCTTGCGCACTGTTTTTAATGCGTCAAAAGTTAAAAGAGAACTTTCGCTCAACGACTGCTTGTATCCTGGTCTTAATTTAATGGAACTCCTGTACGATATGCTCATTAAGTTCCGCTGAAACCCACATGCCTTAATCTCTGACATATTGAAAGCATTTCATAGAATATTGTTACAGTCCATATCTTTTGCAACAAGCACTCCGAACCCATCTCCAAGAAAGGGGGAGGGAAGATCTAGTAAATTCCTTTTATGTGGACAACTATTTGCAAACATACGCAACTTTAGATAAAATGGAAAGCGATTATTGCAAAGTCAAATTCTTACTGAACGAAGCTCACATGCCATTAACAGGATGGGCAAGTAGCAGTGAGCAGTTTGATCAACAAATAGGTTGCCAGGAACCGCTAGAAGTCACGTTGCTTGGGATGGTATGGAATAGAAAGGAAGACAGTTTGAGTTTGAAGTCTTGCAACGAAAGGAGAAAGGGCTAGTCAGTCCTATTTTTGTTGAGGGAAAAATTCTCCATCAGGAATTATGGGAAGCCGGGGTGGGTTGCGACAATGTGCTGTCCAAGGAACATTAGCTAGAAGCTAGTAAAGTTCTTAATGAGTTTGAGAATGTCCACACATACAAATTCAAAACAGGGATTATTCAGAGAAGTACTGAGTTGCATTTATTTACCGATGCCTCCAGTAAGGCTTACTGCACTGTAGCCCAGAAAACAAGCCAGGTTGATGATTCCTAAAGCTAGAACTTTTAGCTTTGTTGCTAGGGTTTAGGTTAGGCAAGCATTTGCTCAAATTGCTAAGCATCTCAAGCATTGTGGTCTGAACTGATAGCAAGGTAGCTATAGCTTGGGTGGGTGGCAAGATAGGCAATAAAAACACTTTCATTTCTAACCGGATGGGAGAGATTACCTCAATCCAACAGGAGTGTGCCATTGAACTGCAATACATCCCCACCAAACAGAATCCAGCTCACACCCTGACCCGTGGCTCTCCCTTGAATGAACTGAAATAAACCATTTGGGGCATGAAGGACCTGCCTATCTGTGACAAGAGTGGACAGCTGAGCCGTATGTCGAGGAAGGAGAAACCCCCATCTGACAACGAGCTGTGATCGTAGCCACCCTGAGAGAGCTCAGGGAAGAAGGAGCACTGACTCTGCCAGCAGAACTTTGGAAGTTACAGGAGAGTAATGTTGATTTTGTACGACTTATGAAAGTCATGCAATTAGTGCTGAAATTTGGGAACAGCCAAGCAAATCCATTTCGCAAACTAGTCTTCTTAGAACAAAGGTACCAACTTCCTACTGTGTGTAGCAGATTAGAAAGTGGTGCGCAAGTTCCCACCCACATTGATAATTTCGTCAAACAACTTAGCTTAGTGATGCGCCACGGCATTGTATTCACTCAGAATAGATTAGTTAATGTAAGTAACAGTAAAAATGAATTGATGTTGCCACCTTCAAAAGGTCAATTAGAGAGTAGTAGGGAGGTGCAGAGCATGTATCATGGCCTTCTAGCCTCTTCTCCAGCAACCATCACCTCTTCCCCCCCTGAGTGACCGAGCACTCATGATATGTCCTTTTGACAAGATCTGTGTAAACCACATAGGACCTATCCAAGTAGAAGGTGGAGTGGGGTACATTCTGACCATCACTTTTTTGGCCAGCCGTGCAGTGTACCTGGATTACTGTAGCGGGCTGGATGCCGACACCATTTTGCTACTGCACAGATTTGCCGCAACCCATGGTGCCCTACCACTGTGCATGGCGACAATGCAATGACCTTCCGTGCAGCAAGTACCTTTCTGCAGGAGGTGTATGATGAGGACATCACTCGACAGTTCCTGCATAGGACGAGGATAAAGTGGATCTTCCAGACTCCTACATCTCCCTGGAAAGGGTGATTCTTCAAAAGGTTGATTGGCATAGTCAAGAGAGCGCTGGCTACCACCCTTCTAGGTAATGTATTCAGTGAAGAACAGCTTTGAACCCCCATTAAGGAGGCTGAGGCTGTCGTTAACAACCTCACCAGGGACATGTGTGAAGGCCTGTCCACACGAACCGGGCATGATGGGCGGACCTCCCCTTTAACGGGCACACTTGACGGGAAAACCGTTAAATTTCCCGATGGGTCTTGTAGCAAAATCATCATGGTGGTGCGCCCGATGGCTTGAACTTCGACCCTGGCAGACGTACGTTAACCATATACATTTCTTTTACTGAGCCATTCTTTGCACCATATTCTCTTCTTTTTCATCACACACAAAGCAATTATCATGCTACACAATACCCTCTTTGCGGTAGGCACCAAGTTTATCATACCGCACTGAACACACTACTGGCATCGTTGGGCACGCCCACCTCTCCATCGCCTCACCCGTGTGGACAACATTCACAGGTAAGCCCACCAGAATTTACCCGTCAACCCTGGAGCATGCCGATCAGGCCCGCTCGTGTGGACAGGCCTTCAGGAGGAAGCCCTCACCCCATTGCACCTCTTCCGTGTAGATGTAGTTCGTCTGCTACCGCCCATGGTTCCTCATGAGGACATGCATCTAATGTTGACCACTAGCCAACTGCATCAACAGTACTTCAGACTAACAGAGACCCTCGATTATTTTAAACGTTACTGGAGGGAAGGTTACCTGAAGTCACTGCAGGAACAACACGACCTGCGTAAAGGTGACATCGAAATTAGTCAAGGCTGATCAACGGAAGCGCAGTAAGATCATCGAAGTATACACTAACTGTAAGGGAGTCGTCAGGTCGCTGAGGGTACTCTTTGAAGGTGAGGAGCACCTGTGAGCAGTACAACACATCGTCCCGCTTGAGATCAACACCCACGACGACGACAGTTATGAAACGACAGGTAATGGTGAGTCAGGTTGAGGTAAATGAAGAAGAGTTAAGTCAACAGCCTGAGAGACTGGATATAAGTGATCGTGAACCATATGGTGATGGGGATGAAATGAGCAAGACAGTGAATGAAGCAGAAATTTAAATGAATAGAAAAGCTGCTGTTGAACAGAGAAAAAGGGTGTCGGTGTGGGTAAAAGACGATTTAGTGTAGTGTGTTGTTAACAGTTAAGAGGTAAACCATGAAAGAGTGCGAGTTGGGAGGAGATTTCAAGGTGTTAGGGTTATGTTAGTGTTTTCTGTTGTTGCGTCTTATGAGACTGAATAGTGCGGTCCGCAGATGGCTTCAACTGTACGAACTGTGTTCATTGCCATTGTAAATTCTGTCCATTATGTAACTCACGTATTACACGGGACAAGCTCCCTCATTATAAAACTCCCGATGGAGTATTGGGCAACTGATTGCTATTTCTAAGCAACCACATGACTGAATGATGAATGAAGCACTTGGACACTATAAGATCGTATTGATCATTATATGCATGTAATCTTTGTTGCAATTCTTACCTTAATAGGTTGGTTTCATAGCATACTCATTTCATCTTTTTATGATTACCACATGAACTGTTTATGCAATTGATGAAGCATTTTTGTGTTACCCTGATTACTAACATTAATGTTGGTACTGATGGTCATACGCTTTATGACGAGCACTGAATAGATTGCAAGTTCCTTGAGAGGAATTCTGAATGCATTTGTGTATCACTTTATTGCACTGATAATGACTGACTTATGTTTCTTGTGTTATTGCCATTGCTTGATTGCTCTTGATATTGATCTGAATGCTTTTGTGATGAATTGATGTTGACATGATATTGCTTATGTGCATGAATTACCTTTTCGTATCCTCATTGCTGTTGCCATGATGTGGCCTGTATTGCCTACTGCATTACTATTGAGTTAATGTTCCTATGTTGATTTCCCTGATGCTTTACCATCGCTTGAATTTCATTGAATTACTTTTTGCCCATTTTATTACCATTGTTTACACTGATCGAGTTACATTTTGTAAATTGCTTTTGACATTGATTGCCTTGTGTGTTGATACTTCGTGCTTTTGCCATTTGTCAAGTGATCACCCAATAGTGTAACTCTTTGTCATCGAGAGCTAGATTTGTATCGTAGAGCTGCGTACGCCTATGGGCCTCGACTCCCCAAGACCATGCTCACTTGCCCCACCAATTAGCTTTGTCGCCTTCAATTGGCCTATTTCCCCTCTTTTTTTTGGTAGGTGGAGGATGTTGTGAGTAGTTCCCGCCTATCCACATACGTCAAAACTTCCATGCATACATCAGTTGGCGGCAAGAACGAGATGGTTCTTAAGTCACATTGCGTTTTTATTATTTCGTTAATTTTTATACCTGTGGAATACGCTCTTGCCAAATATGTTATGTTAATTTCAACCTGCATATAGGAAATATATATATATATATATATATATATATAATATATATATCATATATATATATATATATATATATATATATATATATATGTGTGTGTGTGTGTATATATATATATATATATATATATATATATATATATATATATATATATATATATATATATATATATATATATATATATATATATATATATATATTTGTCATGTAAATCTGTAAATATGAAAGCAAATCCTCTATTTTTGTAATAAAGTTAGTAAAACTCATAAGTTTTAAATCAAGTTTTCCCTGTGAATAGGCTGGAACCTATCCCCTAAGATAGGACTATCAGCCTCCTTCCATCACGCATGAGCCAGTAAGCCTGTTGCAATATAACTCGCGACATTACACTTCACCTTTATTTATATTACCGAATACATTTTCGTTTAAGTTGTATTCATTGTCATATTTAGTTAAATCTGAAGTTCTCAAATTAAATCACTCATACTGAAAATCTTGAATCCCAAATTGCATTTTTCCTAACTATACAAACTTGAGGTCCTTTACATAAGGAATTACTGTCAGCACCAGCTGGACCTCGGTCGTAAGATTCTATAACAAGGTAGCTAGGCAGTAACTGCTTGTCCGATGGTCAGGAGTCCCGCCCGACTGGACGTAAACATTCCACTTTGCTTTAGGCCCAGAAACAGATTGAGGGGTGGCATTGAAAAATTGTGATTTATTCCTACACGTTAAACAAACCATCAGCCCTTTACATTAGGAAGACTCACAGATTGGTGGGAGGAATCTGAGTCTTGTGAACAGACTGGTGTTCGCCAAACCAAGGTTCCCTCCCTGGTTGTAAGAGCAAGGGGTGGAATCCTTGCCTCTGTCCAAATGATCAGAGTGAGATCACTGCAAGACCAATGGGCAGACCTCTGGACCAATTCATAAGAGGGAGGTATGCGTACCTCTTATGAATAGCAAACAAGAACTTATAGTTGTACGTAAGAGGCCAAATATATAGCATTGGGTTTCTCTCTTACTGCTGTCCACTTCCCCCCTTGTTAGGGAAGGGACAGATACCTGCTTCTATCCCTAATGAAAGGGATAGAATGAAGCTCAGTCACATAGCTTTACCTGCATCATCGCCCTCTCGAGCATGTGACGACCGACACTCTCTGCCCGCAGGAAGAGAGAAGGAAGAGAAGCCAGTTACACTCTCATTTGCTCTCCATTAATACCACAAGGACGAGATGCAACCTTGTCCTGTTAGAGGAGCTAGGTAAGCTACACAACTTGTTGAGTAGCCACTACAGGTTCCAAGGAATAAGTGCCTAAGGACCTATGGGCAATATCCTGAAGGTAGAAGGAGGTGAAGGTGGTCTGGTTGGACCACACCCCTGCCTTCAGCACCTGTGCAACCGATAAGTTCTTGCGGAACGCAAGGGTAGGACCAATACCTCTAACTTCATGGGCTCTCGCTTTCCTGATCACCTCATGAAGCCAGAAAGAAATAGTGTTCTTGGACACTTCTTTCTTGGTTACCCAGGTGCTAACTAAGAGGCGTCGACACTCAGGCCTGAGATGGCGAGTTCTCTTCAGATAGTGCCGTAGCACCCTAACAGGAAGTAGCATCTCTTCCGCATTGTTACCAGTGAAGTCCTCTAGGGAGGGGATCGTAAAGGAATCGAACCTATCGTCAGGGACTGAGGGATTCTGAGTCTTCGCTACAAAATCCAGGACAAAATAGAGCCTAACCGATCCCCATCTCCTCGAGTGTCTAACATTAAACGAGAGACCATGAAGTTCCCCTACTCTCTTCGCCGATGCCAGGGCTAGCAGAAAAATGGTCTCGAGGGTCAGATCCCTGCCTGACGACTCCTGGAGAGGCTCAAAGGGTCTACGAGTCAAGCTCCTTAAGAAGAGAGTCACGTCCCACTCTGGGGGCCTGAGTTCTCTTGGTGGGCAAGACCTCTCGAAGCTCCTCATAAGGAGGGATATTTCCATGGAAGAGGAAATATCCACCCCTCGCAGCATAAATACTAAAGCCAAAGCAGCTCTATATCCTTTAACTGCAAAGAGAGAGAGAGAGAGGAGCTTCTTTCGGTGAAGAAAGACTAGGAAATCCGCTCCCTGCTGAAGAGTGGCTCTGAGTGGAGAAAGACCCCGTCTACGACACCAACCTCAGAAGACGCACCACTTTCCCTGGTATACTGCTGCAGAGGACTCTCTGAGGTATCCTGCTATCTCTGTTGCTGCTCGACGAGAAAAGCCTCTCGCTCGCAAGAGATGATGGATAACCGCCAGCCGTGAAGACAGGGAATGTACTGCCTGGTGGTACCGTTCTACATGCAGTTGACACAGCAGGTTGTGCCATGGGGGAATCTCCCACGGTGCCTCCGAGAGAAGAGCCAGCAGGTCTGGATACCAAACATCCTGAGGCCATTTGGGTGCCACCAGAATCATCCGAAGGTTGCTGGTGACCAGCGCCCTGCTGATCAGAATGGGGGAAAAGCGTACACTTCAAGGTTGTCCCATGGGTGTTGGAACGTGTCCTCTGCAGCTGCCCATGGGTCCGGCGAAGAAGAATGCCGGGAGTTTTATTGTGCCGGGTGGCGAACAGATCCAACATGGAGACCCCCACAGGTCGAACAGCCTTTCCGCCACGTCTGGGTGTAGAGACCATTCTGTCCCAATCACCTGATTCTGGCGGCTGAGCTTGTCTGCCACTACATTCCTCTTGCCTGGAATGCACCTGGCTGACAGCTCTACTGAGTGAGCCACTGCCCACTTGTGCACCTGTACTGTCAACTGATGTGAAACTCTTGTACTGCAGGCGAAACGTTTGCCCACCGAGACTGGTCAGTCACCGTGACCGTCAGCTGGGTGGGGCTAAGCATGCACCTGACAGGAGAGAGCCAATACCATCCTCCGACCTGCGTCCCAGTCCTCATCGAGGCCAAAACCTCTCAAGAGGACCGAAAGGGGGAGCCCACACCGGTCTCTGCGTGTGAGGTCCAGCAGGACCGTCACGTGAACAGCGGTGATGGTCACTCCGCAAGTCTAGGAAAGTGCCATCATTCTCGCCAGCCCTCCCCAAGATTTCCTCTGATCACTTGAGTGTACGACCTGTCCGGTCCTAAGACCGAACTGGGCACATGGGCTCTCGTGGCTGGACTGAGAGAAGCACACTCCTCACGATACCCCCTGGTCACCTTGCTCCTCCCAGTGTATCCCGCTGAGGAGGTTGAAGTGATAGGTGAGGCAGATCTGAAGCTCCACTCTGTCTAACAGCAGAACCGGTGGACAGAGAAGGCTGCAGGTGATTACCAACCTGCGGTGATGACCGGTCTGCCGGTCTGGACCACCAATCTTCCTGCGGAAAGCCCTGGACTGAGGATGGTAGCGTCGGTCTCTGGGATCAGGGAAACTGCTACCAGCTGCGCAGACCGTCTAATCATGCTGGTGTGATCAACGGATCAGGTGACTGGTAGCGTCCACCAACGCGGTGAGAACGAGCACCGTCCTCATGATACATCATGGTCCTAGAAGCAGCCAAAGCTGTTCCCGGGGGACTTCTTCCCAGTCTTGCCTTGTGTACGGTCGGATGGGACCATCACGTCTACTCTGGGTACCGGGTGATCGCTACGCTAGCGTTCGCCGGTCTGGTGAGTTACCTGGGTGACTCTGACTATCCTTCCGCCCCGTGCCTGGGTCCTGGCGGTGAGCGTACTCAGCAGCCTGGACCCTGGCTGCACGGTCACCAACAGGTGAACGTACACTCAGTCACACTCGCTGACGAGCGACTGAGATGGTTCCTCGTCCAGAGGTGGAACTTCTAGAGCCAGGAACAGAGGTAGCAGCAGTGGCTGGTACCTCTAAGGTCCCCGTCTTTCTCTTCCCTGGGGAAGGAGAGATGTGCCATTTCCCGAAGGAACGGGAAGACCAGCGGAAGGTCCACCTGTCTCACTGGTACAATGAGACAGAAGTCTGTGAGAATTTTTTTGGGGGGAGACCACCTTCTTCCTCAGTTGGGGAGCCTTGAAAGGAGAAGTGGAGAAGGAGGCAGAAGATGACGACGAAGATGATTAAGATGACAACATACCTTCCTTTTCTTCACCAACTTCCTCAGGATGGCAGAAAGTTCTCCCATCCAGGACAAGGCTGCGGTGGCTGCTGAAGCAGCAGGCCTCAGCTCGACCTGGGAAGGAGGATCTGATGGAGCAGCAGTGGAGAGAACGCTTCCCCGAGGAGGGTTACAAAACTCTCGTGTGGCAGGCGAAGCGTCTGCCACCACCGAGACCAGTTGGTCGAGCAGATGTGACCGTCGTTTGGGTGGGGCTGAGCATGCACATGATTGGAGAGAGCCGATACCGTCCTCTGGCTCACCCATGTCCTCATTGAGGCCAAAACCTCTCAAGAGGACCGGATGGGGAGCCTCCATTGGTATCTGCATGGACAGTCCTGTGGGACCATCACATCAACCCTGGGAACCGAGCATTCACTTCAAGAGCGATCACCGGCAAGGTGCGGATCACCTGAGCGACTCGCTCCTTTCTTCCACCCCGTGGCTGAGTCATGACGGTGAGCAGACTCAGTGTCACCGACTCTGGATGCATGCGAATTCAAAGATTCATGTGCACGCAGGGACTCGCGAACGAGCGCCCGACACGGAACTTGTCTTAGGGGCAGAACCTCTAGGACTAGCAGCAGAAGTGTGAAAAGAAGTTTGCGCTTCTATGGCTCCCGGCACGCTAGGCCCTGGGGACAGAGTGACGGTTCCCGTTCCTTCAGCAAGCGAAAGACCCAACCGCCTCCTCAGTTTGAGGAGGCAGACCCTTAGAAGTCCTGTGATGAGACTTCTTCGGTAGAGACTACCTTCTCCTTCTATGGCAAGGAGCCTAGGAGTCGAAGAGGTGGAGACTGATGATCTTGAAGAGGAGGATAATAACACTTGATGAACTCTCTTCCTCTTCAATTCCTCCACATTCTGCAAGATGTCTACCATCAGGAAAAGTTAATCATCACAGGGTAGAAGCGAAGGCTTCGTCCAGTGATGTAACTCCAGGATAGTAGTGGTAAATTAATATGATTTTCAGCAGGGGATCAGTACACACACTCGAGGGTCAATATCACAGCATGCTATGAGTCACAGGTATAATTCCAAGGTTAGGATAACCAACATGAAGAGCTATCCAACCATATACTGCTGTAATCACAATCACCACTGTTAGTGTGTAAAATAAGGAAAATATGATTTAAAGTAATAAGGATACTCCTCTTGCATCCAAGGGCACCGCCCTCTGAAATGAGAGGAGATCCCCAAAACACCAACACCACATGCTCCCTCCTCTACCTTCATCCGATAACTAGTGAAAGGATGAAGGAGAAGAGGAATTACCAGAAAAAACAAAACAAAGGACAAACCTCTGAAGTTCCCCTCAGTAATTCCCAAAGTGTAAGCGTAAATTTCGGATGAATACATGTCTCGTTCTCATCATGTTAAATACATGTCTTGTCCTCATGTTAAAGGACAAAAGTATGTTATAATAAAGATGTTGGCATACTTTTGCGCCGACCCTTAACACTAAGTAGAAAGGCGGCTATCAAGGCTGTTGAGACGAAGTAGCATGCCGGCGGAAAAAATGGGGAATATATGGGAGGATGCTTGAGTAAAAAGCTGATAATAACTTCACAGGCTACAATGCCATTTTATTGCTTACTTCCTCTTCAGGGAACAACAACTGTAGTTATAACTTTTACCAACAGAAGCGCTAGTGGCAAAACACAGACAATGTAATATAAATAAATGGTAACCCTTAAACGCAAGCGGTATTTCAGAAATCGTCTCCCGTATGCCGGCGGGGTTCGGGAGTGAGCGCCGAAGCGGAAAAAAAGTTTTTTAAAAAAATCACAGCACGCTTAGTTTTCAAGATTAAGAGTTCATTTTTTACCCCTTTTTTGTCATTGCCTGAAGTTTAGTATGCAACCATCAGAAATGAAAAAAAAATCATTATCATATATAAATATTGGAATATATGACAGCGTGAAAAAAGAATTTCATATATAATTGTATACAAATCGCGCTGTGAGCAAAACAGTTAAAGCAAATGAGTTAATTTTTGTTGTTGTATTGTACACTAAATTGCAATCATTTTGGTATAAAACAAATTGTAAAACAATCAAAGCATCACAGAGAAAATTTTATCACAAAATGATGTATGAAATGGTAATGCGCTGACGTAAAAAAGTTTTTTTTTTTCAAAAATTCACCATAAATCGAAATATTGTGCTAGAGACTCCCCGTTTGTTGCAAAATGAAGGTAATTGATTGAATATTACTAACTTGTAAGAGTTTTAGCTTACAATTGCATTTTTTGGCCATTTTGGTGGAGTTAAAGTTTACCGAATGTCGATTTTTTCTATTTATCGTGATTTATATGCAAATATTTCAAAACTGATAAAAGCAAAGACCATGAGTTATTTTTTGTTGTATTTTATATAAAATTGCGTACATTTTCATATATAAAACTCTATGTAACAGCTAATATAAAATGGTGCAAATATTAGGACAATGTGACTCAAGCATTTCAGAGATTTGCGGACGAGAGACTGCTCACGGAGGGAAGGAAAAATTTTCTTTTCAATAATTCACCATAAATCGAAATATTGTGCTAGAGAAATCCCGTTTGTTGCAAAATTAAGATAAATGATTGAATATTACTAGACTGTAAGAGTTTTAGCTTACAATTGCGTTTTTCGACTATTTCGATCGAGTCAAAGTTGACCAAATGTCGATATTTTCTATTTATCGTGATTTATATGCAAATATTTCAAAAATGATAAGAGCTACGACCATGTGTTATTTTTTTTTATTCTACATGAAACTGCACAAATTTTCATATATAAAACTCTATGTAACGGATAATATAAAACGGTGCAAATATTATGACAATGTGACTCAAGCATTTTGGAGATTTGCGGCCGAGATTCTGTGCACGGAGGGAAGAAAAATGTTTTTTCAAAAATTCACCATAAATCGAAATATTGTGATAGAGACTTTCAATTTGTTTTAAAATGAAGGTAAATGATTGAATATTACTAGACTGTAAGAGTTTTAGCTTACAATTGCGTTTTTCGACCATTTCGGTTGAGTCAAAGTTGACCGAATGTTGATTTTTTCTATTTATCGTGATTTATATGCAAATACTTCAAAAACGATGAAATCTACGACCATGATTTATTTTTATTGCATTTTACATGAAATTGCACACATTTTGATATTTAGAACTCTATATAACGGCTAATATAAAATGGTGCAAATATTACGACAAAGTGACTCAAGCATTTCGGAGCTTTGCGGCCGAGATACCACGCGCGGAGGGAAGGAAAAAGTTTTTTTCAAAAATTCACCATAAATCGAAATATTTTGCTAGAGACTTCCAATTTGCTTCGAAATGAAGTTAAATGATTGAATATCACTAGAATGTTAGATTTTTGCTTTTTTTGACTACCCAAAAATACATATAATTATATATATATTATATATATATATAGAATATATATATTATATATATATATATATACTATACATATATATATGTGTGTATACATATATATATATATATATATATATATATATATATATATATATATATATATATATATATATATATATATATATATATATATATATATATATATATATATATATATATATATATAATATATATATATATATATATATATATATATATATATATATATATATATAATATAAATTTTTTTTTATTCTGGTAGTGGTACGAATACATAACTAAAAGGAATGCAGGTGAAAAACTTTTTTTTTTGCCTAAAATGAAATAATATAAAAAACATCAATAAATATAGATATATAAAAACTTGTAATAAATATAAAACTAAATAAAAAATCAATGCAGAATACTCACTCGTAATCCTGACTCTTCGTTCTATTCTTGTTGTCTCCCTCCTCCATTGAAGAGTCTTGCATTTTTTTCCTCTCGACAGGATGAGGTACAGGTGGAGGAGGGAGACGTGCACCCTTACTGCTGATGAGCCGCCGCCCCTCGGCGGCCCTCTGCACCCTCCGTTGTCCCTTGGGCAGGTGCACTCCAATATATGACCGCAGTGTGGTAATTGCGGTCACAATCCCCGATCCTGCAAAGAGCAATATTGCAGGTGCGACAGAAGAACCGGGTGTCTCTCCTTCTGCCATTCATATGGCACACCCGGCACCGTTTCTGCCTGCGCCCTTGTAAGGGGTCCAGTGCGTGATCTCCTGGCTGCAGCCGACATACAAGGTCCAATATCCGACGAGAAGTCGGGCGGGATCATCAAAGCCGGCGGCAGCAGGGGCGGCGGCAGCAAGGGCGGCGGCAGCAGGGGCTGTGGCAGCAGCGGCAGGACGATCTGGAGCTCAGGGCAGGGGATGGAAGGCCACTCATCAGGATTAAAGTTGATGAGGGCATTCCCGGCCACCTCGAGAAACTGGATGTGGGACAACCTCCGGAGGTCCGAATTGTAGTACCCACAGTAGAGGATGTAGGCATTCTGGAGGCCCAACTGAAGTATGTATTTGAGGAGCTTCTGTGTCCACCTCCTGGTTCTCCTGGTGAAGGGATAATACTGGATGAGTTGATCAAAGAGATCAAGTCCTCCCATGTGCCTATTGTAGTGCCCAATGATGGTAGGCCGCTCGACATGAAACTCCTCATATGTAACTCAGCTCTGCTGACGTGTCTTCTTATGCTGAATGACCTCTTCTTGGATGGGCTCATGACTCATCGTAATCATGGGGACGAGTCAGACCCCCTTCCAACAGATGACGAAGAAAATCTCCCTTCTGCCGCCACTCTGTCTCTCCTCTTGCCAGATGTTGCAGCTGGCTAGCGAACCTCTTGAGGACATTCATGGCACCACGCACCAACCGAAGGGTACCACTGACGGGCACACCTTCTTCATACAGTTCCTGGGCCAGGGATACCAAGTTATGATAATTATCCATAAACAGGTGGTATCCGTGGTTACGGAAATGATCTACAAGACTGAACATAGTGTCACACAGCGTGGAAAAGACCCCGGAATACACTGAGAAGTCCACGATGTAACCAGTGTTGGACTCCGTAATAAAAAACAATTTCACTCCATATTTCTTTGGCTTCTTGGGGTTGTACACTTTTATGCTGAGACGTCCTTTGTAAGGCATCATCCCCTCATCCAATGAAAGGTTCTTGCCAGGAAACCACGAGAAACTGGCACCGTTCATGAATGTAATCCAACACTGGGCGGACTAAGATGAGGTGATCAGGGTTATTCCAGAGTATGGCCCTTCGGTTGAAGGCGTTGAAACACCTGTCCAACTCCAAGAAACTATCACGGGCCATAATGCCGCGCACATTGGGCGTACTTAAGAAAAATTCCGCCTCCAATATTGCCTGACGTCGGCAGCAGGCATCATTCCAAAAAAAACCTGGAGCCCCAAAAAATGCACCATGTCCGTGAGGTTCCAACCTCACCAGCGATACGACAACGTCGTCCGCAGTTCGTCACGGCAGTACCGAGCGTAGTCCGCTGTCTCTGCTACCAGGTATTCCAGCAATTCCCGTGCCAGGAACAGCTGAATGAACCCCCGAGCAGTGAGAGGAACAGGCACGGTGAGCCCAGGTGCTGCTGTGAATGGGTGCATGTTAGGTGGGGTGGGGTCCTCCAACCACCCCTTGTCGCTCTCGGACGAACGGCCTTCACCTAGGCTGGCGTGACGTTCCGACCTTCTACATGCCCATGCGCATGCATGCGCACATGCTCAGGCACGGTTTTGCACTCAAACCAACCCCCCCCAACTGGGCCACCTCCCTCACTTAGGCCCTCGCTTTCTGTGTCATCCTCAACAACAAAACTAGATGATGACAACTCCTCCTCCTCCTCCTCAGAGTCCCCCTCATAGGCACTAAAACCACTAAACTCCAACTCACTTTCAGCCTGTGACCCTCGTACGAACACTGGGGGCAAATATTCATCATCACTAACATCGGGAGTGATGTCCTTGTCACTAGATGACCAACCGCCATCAAAATGAGGACTTGCGAGCTGCTCCTGATCAAGCTCCAACAAGTAATCGTCTATGTCCTTTGGTTCGAGGCCTCCCAAATGCCTACAAATGCCCCTCAGGACACCCCGATGCTTCCTAGGGGTTGTAAAAGGCACACAAT
>NC_061107.1:56246634-56279134 GCF_015104395.2 Macrobrachium nipponense | reverse complement strand
TATATATATTATATATATATACATAGACATTTTATTCCGCATAGCAGACGAAAATTCCGCACTTTGGCAACACTGGTTATAACTTTTACCAACAGAGGCGCTAGCGGCAAAACACAGACAATGTCATATAAATAAATGGTAAACTTAAATAAATATGTATAGAATTATTCATCTTGAGTTTATTACTCAATAATGGCTATCACAAAAAGTGGGTTTGTATATTAGTATTAAATTCAATCAATTATTAATATCTAACACAGTATATACATATTTCTTAAAAAAATTAAAAACTTGAAGACCCCACCGGGAAAATGGTCAGCAAGAGCTCACAAAATCATGTCTTCATCGTAAGACGGCCGAAAAAAGAAGTCGAGTGTTTACATCCGGCCTAACCGCCTGCCACACAGTAGTTACTGCCTTACCACCTTGTTCAAGAATTTAACGGCCGTAATTCCAGCAACGCCGAAAGTAATTCGTTATGTAAAGGACCGAGGGTTTGTATATTGTGTAGGAACAAACTAGCTTTCACAGACCTATCAACCCAACCTGAAACTTTTACTGGCTTATAAAAAAAATTCCTTGAGATCTAAAAAAAAAAAAAAAAAAATGTGGGAGATTCATAAATCCAAGCCAGAATGTCATATTTTAATAAAATTTATTCAATAATTCTAAATATATTGCATTTTATCCATCTACTACGAACATAGATGCATAATTTCATGAATAAATACACCAAAATTAAAGAAAAATACATTTTAATATCCATATGACAAAAATAGCTACAGCCTGTTGTACATATTATTGCGTTGTATTTTATGGGCAGAATATGACAGTGATATTTTTGAACATTAGAGTGGGCTCGGTTATATGCATAGGTTGCTGACTTGGCTTTCACAGGTAATTCACTGTTTGGTTTATATGTTGCCTACTCATAACAAGCCCTATGGCGAACTCATTCGTTTTACAGGCAGTAAGTGATTCTAGGGTCCCTTCAATATTAAGACTGGCCCTCTGAGTCATTGCCTAAAACATAACGTTTATTGTTAAAATTTATTATTTTTTATTGATAATATAATTTTGTTTGTTTGTTTGTATGGTGCTTTTACGTTGCATTGAACCAGTAATTATTCAGCAACGGGACCAACGGCTTTACGTGACTTCCCAACCACGTCGCGAGTGAACTTCTATCACCAGAAATACACATCTCTCACTCCTCAATGGGAGTTAATACCATACCAACCACGCTGCTGAGGAGCTGATATGATTGTGGTGAACATTTCTATTAAAATATTCCAGGAAGTAATTATATTTACTGGAAAATAAGCATAAGTAACAATTACGAACTTAAACAAATAAAGTGCGGGAGATTTTCTCTAAATGCGGGAGAATCAAGTGCTAATGCGGAATGCAGGAGGTATTTTCGAGAAGCAGAAGACACCCGCAAAATGTGGGAGGGTTTGTAGGTCTGCTTTCATGAACTAATTACACTGAAATGTATTCCTCCTCAATGGAGACAGTCTTGCTCGTTCCAAGCATGATAATTGCCGTTTATTGATGTTAATGCTGTTTAGCAGAACGCTCCATGTCGAGCCATGATTCGATTACTAATTCCTTGAGAGGAATCGAGCATGCGTTTATGTGTATTACCATGTTGCATTGCTATTGCTTTTGATATTGCTTGTGTTGCATATTCATGTTTCATTGCTATTGCCGTGATATGGCTTGAATTACATTTCCTTATTACATTGCTATTGCCTGTGTTGCATATCCGTTTCATTGCTATTGCCATGGCAAAGCTTGAAGGCATTTCCTTATTACATTGCTATTGCTTTTGATATTGCTTGTGTTGCATATCCATGTTTTATTGCTATTGCCGTGACATGGATTTAATTGCATTTCCTTATTACTTGCTACTACTTTTGATATTGCTTGTTGAGTTGCTGTTGCTTTGATATTGCCTGTATTACTGATTGTACTAATGCATTTCTGTGTCGCAAATTATTCGCGTTTTACTTACATATGTTCTAGCCCGGTGTTCAGGGCGATAACAAGGTCTGAAGAACTTGACTCTGCAACTCGGTGGAGGGATTAAGGAAGCAAGGTTCACAATTTTTATACACTTTTATTTAAAAAAATAAACTAATTCACACTCAAAAACACTTTCCTACAAATTATTTACAAGTTAATTACACGCGAAAAAGCCATAGGAAACATTTAACACGACAATTCAATGGATTTAAGTGGCACGTGGCCATTGCAACTTCTTGTATGTCTGTAAGGCGGACCAACAAATAAAGAATGTAAAGATATCTGATACAAGACAGTTGAAAACACACATATTAGGATTGCTCACTTAACGTTTGTTAACCCTTAAACGCCGAATGGACGTATTAAACGTCGAGTCAAAATGTCTCCCATATGCCGAATGGAAGTACCATACGTCGACTTAAAAAAGTTTTTTTAAAAATTCACGGAAAAATACTTATAGGCCTACCAGCCTAAAACTTTTGAATCACGCGCCTTGGGGGATGCTGGGAGTTCACGGATCAAGGCGTTGTTTTGTTTACAATCGTTTCGCAGGCGCGCAAGCGCGAATTTCTTTCTTATCGCACTAAAAAGTATCAGTGACACATCTCAAAAATTATTTCGTCACTTTGACATAATTTTTGCACCGTTTTAAATTATCCGTTACATGAAGTATTATATATGAAAATGTGCGCAATTTAATTTAGAATACAACACAAAAATACTCATGATTGTAGCTTTTATCAGTTTTGAAATATTTCCATATAAATAACAATAAATGCCAAAATTTCAACCTTCGGTCAACTTTGACTCTCCCGAAATGGTCGAAAAACGCAATTGTAAGCTAAAACGCTTATATTTTAGTAATATTCAACTATTTAACTTAATTTTGCAACAAATTGGAAGTCTCTAGCACAATATTTCGATTTATGGTGAATTTATGAAAAAACTTTTTCCTTACGTCCGCGCAGTAACTCTTCCGAAAAAAACCATACATGCGACTGTGGTAATGTTTGCACCATTTTAAAATTAGCCTTTACATAAAGTTTTATATATGGAAATGGGCGCAATTTCATGCACAATACAACTAAAAACAATCCATGGTTGTAGCTTTTATCAGTTTTGAAATATTTTCATATAAAAAATGATAAGTGACAAATTTTCAACCTTTGGTCAATTTTGACTCTACCGAAATGGTCAAAAAACGCAATTGAAAGCTAAAACTCTTATATTTTAGTAATATTCAATCATTTACCTTAATTTTGTAACAAATTGGAAGTCTCTAGCACAATATTTCGATTTATGATGAATTTATGAAAAAAATAACATTTTCCTTATGTCCGCGCGGTAACTCTTCCGAAAAAATCATATGTGCGATTGTGGTAATATTTGCACCATTTTAAATTAGGCGTTACATAAAGTTTTATGTATGAAAATGTGCGCAATTTCATGTAAAATACAACGAAAAATAATTGAAGGTTGTAGCTTTTCTCATTTTCGAAATATTTGCATATAAATCACGATAAATAGAAAAAAAACCACGTTCGGTCAACTTTGACTCTACCGAAATGGTCAAAAAACGCAATTGTAAGCTAAAAATCTTAAATTTTAGTAATATTCAATCATTTACCTTCATATTGCAACAAATTGGAAGGCTCTAGCACAATATTTCGATTTATGGTGAATTTATGAAAAAAACTTTCCTTCCCTCCGCGCGCGGATTTTCCGCCACAAATCTCCAAAATGCGTACATCGCATTCTCGGAAAATTTGCTCCGTTTCATATTAGGCATTTCATAGAGTTTTATATATGAAAATGTGCGAAATTTCATGTAGAATAAAACGAAAAATATTTGAAGGTTGTAGCTTTTCTAATTTCCGAAATAATTACATATAAAAAAAAATTCAACATTTGGTCAACTTTAACTCGTCCGAAATGGTTCGAAAACTGCAATTTTAAGCTAAAACTCTTACAGTATCGTAATATTCCATCATTTAATTTCATCTTGAAACAAATTTGAAGTCTCTATAACAATATTTAGATTTATGGTGAATTTAAAAAAAAAATATTTTTTTACGTCTACGCGTTACGAATTCATGCATAATTTTGTGATTATATTTTCTCTGTGTTGTTTTTATTGTTTTACAATGTGTTATATACCAAAATGATCGCAATTTAGTGTACATTACAACGAAAAAAGTAACTTGTTACCTTTAACCGTTTCGCGCACATCGCGATTTGAATACAATTATATATGAAATTTTGTTTTTGCACTATCATATATCGCATTATTTATATAGGATAATGATAATTTTTTTCATTTCTGATGGTTGCATACTAAACGTCAGCCAATGACAAAAAAAAGGAGCCAAAAATGAACTCTTAATCTTGAAAACTAAGCGCGCTGTGTTTTTTTGAAAAAAATATTTGTTCCCCTTCCGCGCTCACTCCGAAACACCTCCGGCACACGGGAGAATTTTTTTTTTTACCGCTTCGGCGTTTAAGGGTTAATATAAACCTAAAATACGGTTCATTATTCATAGGATGTGTGGGATACCCAATGATAAACTTACACTACAGCATGGCTAATTAAATACAGTAACGACTCTTACCTGTTGCTCTGCCAGGTACCTGGGAAAGGAATGCCCGCTGTGGGCAGCGTTGCCCTCGAGCACATCTTTGTGACGTCGTGGCGTAACAATTCTAGCCCAATCGATGCGTTACTCTATTGCGTCTCATCTTTATTCATTAAGTACAAGATTTGGCAATTTGTATTAAGGAAGATGACGAACTCTAGTTTTACTTTGTGCGCTACAATTCAAGTTGGCTCGAGGGATTCTCCCATAGGCAAAGCTTTTTGCTAAGCTCGCTTCCTTTGTTTTTATCTTATATACATGGTTAATTTTGCATTGTAGTTTTATAAGAAATATAAATTTCACGACAGGTTTATGCACTTTCCTCCTCCACATAGTTTCGTAAGGATTCGCAACATTTCTCATTATATCCGTGACAGAAGTCACATAGTCGCCTGTAATCGTCATTGATTCTTCTTCTTACTCAAATTAACCTGACGTTGCGGCAGGTTTGTTGCTAAAATGTGTGTAATCTCCATGTACAAGTTTACCTTTATTGGTCGAATTAGGAATATTTCCTTTTTGCTGCAATTCTTACTTTAATTAGTCGGTTTTGTAGCAAAAATCCCATGCCATTGATTACTGCTTGAATCACTTGCATAACGACACATATTGTTTTCTGTATTCCATTGATTACATTGCTATTGACACCCATTGTGTCCATGATTGCTATTGCATTGACTTTTATAATGCCGTAATTAGAGAATTGCACTGTATTTCTTTCATTAATATTAATTTACCAGTGATTATTGCTTATGTTGTCGTGCATTGCTGATTGATCCGATGTACATGTTTCCATTAATCATTGCCTGTATTGCTTTATTGAGATTAACACTGATAAGAGTGATCACTCAGTAGGGACATTGTTTTTGTCGTCGAGAACTAGACTCAATATCATAGTGCTGGGTACACGTCTGGGCCTTGACATCCAGAGACATCTATAAAGAAGAAAGTATAATTAATTTTTTAAACGAGGAAATGGGTAATATGAGGTTTTGAATAATTTTTTTTTCAATTTTTACAATTTCCTTGACTAAGAATAACTTTGGCCAAATTATTCAGCTTATATCATACGGCAAGTTACTATAAGGATTTGTGATCAAGAAAAGGTATGTATTATTATGGTGCAAATATTTCTTCAATTTGTTCAAATTGAAGAATTACTTTTAATTCTGTTTACAGTGCCTACAAAAATTCCCTCCTACACCTTACCTCAGTAAATTCTTTGACTAAAAATTTAATCATCAAAATGAATCATTTTTATAGCACTACTTTATACATATAACAAATATTAAGTACTCAACCTTTCATCAGCCATTAAGGTCCTAAGATGATTTTTTATTAGTGCCATTTGCTAAATGACCCTTCATGCTAAGATATGTTCTAAGGGCCACATTAACATTTGGAAAGGTATCAGGAAGCCCTTCATTATGTAACAAAATTGTCCGTTGGGGTGGAGTGACACATGATCTGAGATTGGCAAAAGCTGCAAATTGGATAATTTAATCAGCAAACACACTACTGTCACTAAAGTCTGTAGGAAAAGCACTGACAAATCTCCCAACCTCTGTTTTTATCTCAGCATCAAATAAAGTAAATAAATTGACTACTACTTTGAATCTGTTATACACCAATTGGTATGTTATCCTCTGTTGTTGTAAGGCTTTTAGAGAGGTCTGGGACTCTGGTGTTGAATCCACAGATACTGAGAAATGCTTGGCAGTTTTAAGTTCTGTCACAATATAATTTCTAACATATTTTGGCGTCAAAAGGACAATTTAGTACGGTTTGTTGTGCTTTGCTGAGGGGTAACAGCACAGTAAATCATCTTGATGCAGGCCTATAGCCTATATTTTTATTTTCGATGTCCATATAGATATATGCGTGAGTACAGTAATCCCCCCTCTCAATAGTTTTCAGTATTTCGATACAATTAAGAAAGGTGCATCTTATAATAAATATAACCAAATAATAATAATAATAATAACAATAATAGTAATAATGAAAATTGCACACTCACTTGCATGAGATTGTCTATGATCAGTTACGCCTAAATTAGGAGCTTTATAACTTATTAAGCATAATGGCAGTGAACATGGAACTATAGTTCCATACTGAATATGGAGTTGAAGCTTCCTCACTTAATCATGGCCATAAAATAAGATTGATAATTTGATAAATAGGCCTACTGTATAACACTGCATGGGTAGTCTGGGTTACCAATAATATTTATTTATAGTGATGTGACTTAGGCATCATGTTTGTTCCTGTCTACACTCTGCATTGTTACTAACTCAGCGCTTTTTTGAAATTTTGAAGATTGAACCACTGAGGTGGAGTTGCTGCCGCAAGCTTCGCCTCTCACTCAGCCTTAAACTTTGCACCATGTACCACCAGAGCACATTCCAAATTGACAGCCACTTAAAAATTTGTCATGATGGTCGATGGTTATGTAGGATTACCTAAAACCTAATTATAATCAAAATATTATTAGATTTACTTTGATTCATTTTAGAGTAAAATTTTCATTTCCATAAAATTTGCGTTGCATTATAAAATGTTTGGCGGTTTCTCCATGCTCTGGCAACACTGCATTAGGGTAACAGTCATTGTATGCCACGAACTTGTATGCAAAATTTGGATATTAGTAATTTTGAACTACAGGCTACAGCTTCAAATTTGGATCACTATGAAAATGATCATGCAGATTATGCTTCATCTTACATTGGCATTTGTTTAAATGTCTGTTACTTTAACTTAACGCCATTAATGGCACCTTTTACATCATTAATCATTACAATGTCCAATGAAAGTAAAAAAACAAGAAGATAAAATTTGTTCCTACACGTTATAGAAGCCATCGGTCCTTTACATAAGGAATTACTTTCAGCGCCAGCTGGAACTCAGTTGTAAGATTCTATAACAAGGTAGTTAAGCAGTAACCGCTTGTCCGATGGTCAGGAGTCTGCCCGACTGGATGTAAACATTCCACTTTGCTTTCAACAGCCGTCGGGTGCAGATGTGTTGTTTATCTCTCTGCTAGCCTCTGTCGTGGGATTGTTCTTTGTTGTTTTTTTCTTTTGCTATTCTTTGTGTAATTGTGGATATTTCTGCCTTTGTGGTTATTATATGTCTGATTTTTATATATTTGCAAATATATCAAAATCAGACAAATAATAACCACATGCAAATCCAGGAGTCAGATAAGCCCTTGTGCCCCCCATCCCACCAGAGAATATGTCGAGTCAGATAAGCCCTTATGCCCCCCATCCCACCAGAGAATATGGAGTTTTTCACTCTAGTGAAGAAGTAGACCCTCATGCCCTCTGTGCAAGATGCCAAGGGCAAGATTGCAGTAAAGATTTAACTTGTGACACTTGTAACTCCTGGTCAGAGGAGCAGTAGGGGAGATACAATACTAATAAGTCAGCCGAGGCATCATCGGAAAGCTCTCCCTCGACGCCACTGGTTACAAACACGTCGTCTTCTTTCCTTCCTCATCGTGAGCTTCCTCATCTGGCTCTCTCTCCTTCAGGGGACATGTCTCTCTCCGCCTCTTCACTTGATCTGTCAAGTGCAGAGGAAGGAGGGAGACATGCTGACCTGGAGTTGTACTTGGGAACTTCTGTCTACTCAAAGGGGGACTCCTCCCTTTTACCCGACTGTTCCTTCTTCCTCAGGTATGTCTGTCTCTGCAGGTAGGGATCTGCAGCAAGTATGGCGATTGCTGAGTTTCCCTGGCACCCTGAGCATCCAGGGACTTCTACAACACCTGGCAGCTGTCCCAGTCATGCATGTGGTGGAGTCAAGGACGACCACAACCGTGTCAACACCGGGGTACGCAGCACCACCACACCTGGTCTACACCCAGCATGTGACGATGGTTAACCCTACTGCTGCGGTGCAGGCACCAGTGCCATGAGTGTCTAAGGTGGAGTGTTTCCCTCCTCCTCCCCCAGGTTGTATTGTCCTCGCTCCTCCACCTGATTTTGAGTGCCAAAAGTGCTCGCCCCTGGATCTACCTCCTATTGCTGTTGCTGTGCTTGCTGCCCATGTTCCTGCCCATAGAAGTGCTGCTGCTCCGTCAGGTCCTCCTTCCCAGGTCGAGCTTGGGCTCGCTGCTTCGGCAGCCATCTCCGTCCTGAATGGGAGACCTGTCTGCTGTCCTGAGGAAGTTGGCGAAAAGGAAGTCAAAGAAAAAGAGGAAAGTGTCGTTGTCATCTTTGTCGTCATCTTCTGCCGCCTCCTCCCCTTCTACTTCCAAGGCCCCCCAGCCAAGGAAGAATTTCTTGGAATATCTGGTGCACTAATAGTCCTCGAGTTCCTTGGAATAGTGAGCGCTCGGACGCCAATAGAAGACAGCTTTTGATGATTGTTTTTATGAGATTCGGGAGTCTTGCCGAGCACTTGAATTCCTTGGAACACAGAATCTTGGGAGTTTTTCAATCAGTACAGGCTGTAGATAAATGAAATGTGAGACAGTACATTCACTATTATTTTACTACAATTCTATATTCATTACATTATCATGTACCCTTCTGTTATGAATATTATCGATGTCTAATGTATAATGAATACACCTCCCATGTACTTAATTTACACTTCAATATTTCATTAAGAATATGGCAATGACCCAAGGACATGGTAACACTGTATTTTTCCCACCTCTGGCCATCATATATTAGTGTATTGTCCTGTCTTCTCTTGAGATGGATGTCTCTCTCTCCACTTGTATATACCACTCTAATGAACCTACTTGCTTCTACATAGTGCTTCCTTCCTTCTTTTTAAGAGAAACAGTCACAGGATGTAATCAACCCTACTATGGCTCAATAAGGACCCCCAACATGGCACTGTGATATATGAGTTTACAAGTAATGCAAGAAGACGATGGATACCGCTGCCATTACATCTTGGACACCCATGGATTTACAGTGAAAACATGTTTCAATGTGCAGTGCTTATTCAAGTATAGTGTATGTGTGCTCTCAGTGTTGCCCTAAGTGCTTATGAGTGGTTTCCCAGTGTTTGTGTTGTATTTCATATGAAATAAGGTGAATAGGACTAGCATGATAAGGCTGGCACATCGACATCCCACCACTTCCGACTTTTTCGGGTAACTGATTTTGAAATGCAAGACAACTGACTGACTCACTGAGTCTGATGACTCACCAGTCACCAACGGTCCAGTTACCTCCTCCACCCCTGGGAACCATACTGCTACCCCCACACACACAGCTCCGCCGGAATAGATATGCTTTTAAATTGTAAAAACTTTTTATCTTAAAGAAGGAACTATTCTTTTTACACTCTTGGAGAGTTTCATGTTATTTGCTATTTCAAGAGGAATCTACAGATATCCAACAAGCACAAGGGGAAGACAATTTATTCATAGTGGAGGAAAATTTAATCCATGTGGGAGGACAATTTACTCCAAGTGGAGGAGCACAAAGTGGATATATGGGGTCACTGCCTCTCTCCCCACATTATACTCATTCCCAATCAGCTACAGGAGGCAATTTACTTCATTTAATTAAGTATTTGGAGAAAACTCAAGTACAAGAGAATGCCAGAAGACGCCAGAAAGATGAACTATGACGTAGGGAGGATGACAGATGTCGACAGGAGGAAAATGCATGTTTCACAGCATTGCTAAAGAGGCTGGTTCCTGGCACTTCTTCAGATAATATGTCACCTGCTTTGTCATTGCCTACTACACCATCTACAAGCCCTTCAGTGCCCCACCTCAAAAAGCCATCACTCAGAACCCACAGCCCCTTCGAGCAGATGCCAGTTTTCAAGTCTTTCATGAATGGAGACGTCGATGGGTTGATCGCTTGGTCATGGTTGATTTATCCAAGCTTCCTAGAGAGAAGCAGTTCATTCAGGTCAGAATGTGTCTTGCTCTTGAGACACAGAGGATCTTTGAACACACCCTGGATATTCCTCCTGATACAGATTAGACTGTAGAAGAGGTCTTGGATGTGCTACAGGCTCATGTGAAGAGCCCATGAAATGAAGCCCTTCACAGAAGAGAACTCTTAAGCTGTAAGCAGTTAGAGGGGGAAACATTCTCAGATTTTTATGTTCTACTCAAACATGTCGCCGAGGATGTGGACATTTGCCCTGAGACTCAACTCAAGATGATAATTCTCAAGGGAATTAAAGATCAGGAATTAATGCAGAAACTCATCTCCCTCAATGCCACAGCCTCACTACAGGAGTGCAAGTGCACATAGTTCTTCAGATAAGTGCCCAGCAGCTGATTGTAATTGTACAAACTGTGGTCATCGAGGACATTAGGCCAGGGACCCCAAATTGCCTTGCCAACACTGTTCAGTGTCGAGTTTGCTATCACATGAGACATTATGATAAGTACTGCACATCAAAGAAGAAGGCTAACACACAGAGTGGGCCACCAAGTGGCAGTGCTAACTCACCTGCTTCAGGTAATCCTCAGGCCTCAAAGCTGGAAGCTGCTGGCAGGTCACCCAAACCCATCTGTGTACTCATTTCCCATGGTGGTGTTACATCTCAGATTCACATGTTCAATGATACAGGTGACAAAGTCACCATCATTGGATCACAGCACCTTGATCTCTTGAAGATCCCTAGGAGCAGTCTGAAGCCTTTCTCTACAAATGTAACTATAACTGCAGGTGGCTCACTTATGAAACCTGCTCTGGGCACCTTCCAGGCCACCCTTACTCTTGACAAGCAATGTTGTTCTGCTGTGATACAGGTTCATGATGGCATCCCAATGTCACTATTGTCTTGCAGCCACTGTCTGGAACTAGCCATCATCCCTCCTGATCTCCCCAAGCCAATTATTGAAGTAAAAAATGTGAACAGGTGCAAGGAACTTTCCCTTTTTGCCACCACATCCCCTGCTGAGGCCAGAGAAATTTTTCTATAAGAATTCAAGGACGTGCTGGTCTCCAAAGAGGATCTCAAGACAGCACCACTTCAGCCAGGTCCTCCTATGGGAATTCATCTTAAGGATGGTGCAGTGCCCTTTGGTATCCACACGCCACATCAGATCCTCTTCACTTTCTGAAGCCAGGTCAAGGAAGGACTTGACTCCATAATCACCCAAAGGATCATCAAGCCTGCTGGTTAGGAACCTTCAGAATGGTGCCACCCCCTCATCGTGGTAACTAAAGCCTCAGGTGTGCACATCACTGTCATTCTCACCAAGATTAACAAAAACCAATTCTCCCGACCAACACACCCTTCTCCAACTCCATTTGCCGACATCCACAGTGTTGATTCAAAGGCAAGGTATTTTACCACAGCAGATGCCTTATACTGGATATTGGCAGATGGAAAGCACCGAAGAAGATCAACATTTGATGACATTCATCACACCATACAGCCAATTTAAACACTGCAGAGGACCAATGGGTTCTGCAGCTACAGGTGATGCCTTCTGCCTCTGTGGTGACATGGCCCTTCAAGGTATGCAGAATTGCGTTAAGGTGGTGGATGACATAATTCTTTCTGATGAAGATTACTTCGCCCATCTTCAGCGAATCCAGATGTTCACCAGATGCCTCAAGTTCAAGATTACTCTTAACACGGATAAGTTCATAGTCGCTGCACCCCGAGTATCATTCTGTGGATACCAGCTCTCCAGAGAGGGCATATCAGCTGATCCTGGTAAGGTCAGTGCAATCCACGACTTTCCTACTCCAACTAACTTGACTGACCTTTGATCACTCATGGGGTTGGTGAATTAGTTAACTGATTTCACCCCGGATATTGCCACTGCAGCTCAACCACTATGCCCCATAATGAGCCCTAAGAGAGCATTTATTTGGGGTCCAGACCACAGTGAGGCATTTTGTCGAGTAAAGGGTACTCTTGTCAGCCCATCAGTCCTTTCTTCCTTTGACCCAGCCCTGCCAGTGGTTCTCCAGACTGGGATTGGATATGCCCTCCTACAGGACCATGGTAATGGCCGACTTCGTCTAGTGCAGTGCAGCTCCTGCTTCCTCGCAGATGCTGAGTCTTGCTATGTCACCATTGAACTGGAGATGTTAGCTGCGGTCTGGGCTATGTCTAAGTGTCGGTTATACCTCACAGGCCTCCAGCATTTTACCCTCATGATGGATCACCGACCACTAATCCCAATTCTTAACAATACAGCTCTGCATTCCTGATGCTTTATCACAAGCATCCCATTCCAGAGGATGAAATCACTTGTGCTGATGCTGCAACACACCTAAGGAGTATTGTGACTGTCAACGCCGTCACCTCCGAGGAAGATTCTCCACCCCAGGATGCAGATAGAACTCTCCAGGGACTCCGAGCCGCAGCAAGAGCAAACCCATCATATACCCGTCTTCTAAACTGTGTGAATTCAGGATTCCCCTCAAACCATTATGACCGTCACAATTCCTTACTACCATTCTGGAAATTGAGGGACAAACTTTCAACTGACGATGACTTTGTTCTTTACGGAACAAGAATTGTGGTTCCTTCCCCTCTTCGGCATCACACTTGCCCATCTTCATGACAGTCACTGAGGTGTGGAACCACAAAGCAACGTGCTAGACAGACTGTTTTTTGGCCAGGCATCGACTCCGACATCACTAGTACTGTCAGAGCCTGAGAGTCTTGTCAGGTGTTGCAGCCCAGTCTCCAACAGTAACGCCTTTTGAACAACAATCCCCCTATGAGGCCCTTCGAGTCTGTCTCGGCTGACTTTTTAAGCATCACTGGAAAATCCTTCCTTGTTGTCACTGAACGACTCTCTGGGTGGCCCGTCGTTGTCCTTGTAAAGGCGACACCACTGCCTCCAACACCATAAGGATTTTTTGTCACTACTTCAGGGAGGTTGGTGTTCCCCTCCACCTTAGGACTGATGGTGGACCACAATTCACCAGCCTAGATTTCCAGGATTTCCTGAAACGTTGGGGGTGTCCACCATATGATGTCTTCACCACCCCACCCATAGTCCAACGGCCATGCCGAAGCTGCCGTGAAATCCACCAAGCACCTGATCCTCAAGACAGCACCTTCTGGCAATATAGACTGTGAGGAGTTTGACCGGGGCCTTTTGGAACTGCGTGGCACCCCCAACATCACAGGCCGCTCTCCAGCACAAATCTTGTATGGCCATCCACTCCATACCTGTGTACCTGCTCATCCAGTCTTTTCCAAAGCACTCTGACCATTGTGGAGCTGCCTGCGCTGAACAAGTGAAGCTACAGTATGAATAATGGCCAAACAGTAAGAATCCAGGATCTCACTTCCCACCACTGAGACAAGGTTGGTGTCATTATGAGCTGTGGCAGATCACGGGACTACGAGGTACATCTTCTCAGAGGCTGAGTTTGGTGGAGCAACTGCCGCTTTCTATGTCCAGTGCCACCCCCTGGCGATGATCCTCTTATCCATATCCCTGTGGCCCCTTGCATGGACACAGAAAAGTCCTTAGTATCTAGCCCTGTTGTCCCACGCAGATCTCAAAGGCTTACTGGAAAAGAGCCCACTCGAGATGGAACTACGAGTGTGAGGGGGGAGGGAGGTGTAGATAAATAAAATGTGAGACTACATTAACTATTATTTTACTACAATTCTTATATTCATTACATTATCATGTACTGATCTGTTATGAATACTATCTGTTTAATGTATAATAAATGCACTTCCCATGTGCTTAATTTACATTTCAATATTTCATTAAGAATATGGCAATGACCTGAGGACATGGTAACATTGTATTTTTCCCACCTCTGGTTGTTGCATATCATTGTATCATCCTGTCTTCTCTCGAGACGGATTTCTCTCTGTCCACTTGTATATACTACTCTAATGAACCTACTTGCTTCTACATAGTGTTTCCTTCCCCCCTTCTAGAGAAACAGTCACAGGATGTAATCAACCCTATTATGGCTCAATAAGGAGCCCCCAATACAGGAGATTGCTCTCTAGTGCTGAGACACTTAGGTGTTTTGACACTGCCTACCAGCACTTTTTAAGTACTTGGTCAGGTTCCATTCTTGTGTCTTGAACCTTAGGGTCCAAGCAAGTACCTAGGATTGAAGAATCAATCCCTCTGAACTTTCTGCTTGATGGTTTTGGCCTAGAAGGAGACTGGTGCATGTTGGAAAAAAGTGATAGTTTTTAGCAGATGAGTACCGCTCATAGTTGCGTTATGTGACCTGCTCAGATCAATCGATGAGTTTGTCTCATTTTAGAATTCGCCTACAAAAGTTAGTATCTCAAGATTGATCCTTGGATTGTCTCATGATAGACTCAAGTAGTCAAGGAAAGTTTCATTAGGTCCTGTTGAATTTTCCTTCAGGGAGAGGGAATCGGGAGTTTCACACATTAGGAAAATGCTGTTTTATTTAAATATGAATACCCTCGATTTTCATTCAGCAGAGATCTATGTGCTGATTCGTCAGCACATTGATCTTGGGAATAGGATCACGGCTTCCCTTGTGAATAATCTTCACTGCTTAAGGCCCTTGCTCTTCTAGGAGAGACAAGGGTTTTCGTAGGGGTGCTGCATTCTTTGCTTGTCAGGGTTTTCTCGACTAGATGAATACCTTATCACTGGACAAGGAGTTTGTTCCAAATTTTGAGATGCCCATTCAAGCACTCTTTCCCCTCTACTGTAACGTCAGGAGCGATTCTTCTTTATCAATCTTGGGTCTCACACTGTTTCTTGTTGCCACGAAGGATATTCCCTCTTACAAAAAGAGAGCGAGCCTGGAGGACACCATTATGGTTTCCCTCTGAGTAGTTTCCAAAGTTTTCATCCCTACCCAGCACCAGTCTACAACCTGTGAGCAATTCTGGTGTTAAGAAATGAGACAGTGTCCTAATTAGGATTTCCTGTTTTGTAAGTCCCGAAGTCGTCTCAACCCTTAGGAACAAACCTTTATTCGGATCTGCCTCTCTCTTAGGGAGATGTGGATACTGCGGCAGTCAAGGAACAGGCCAAGGCATCCGGTTTGTCCTCTGGGCAAGGCCTAAAGTTCTAAGGCTGCGAAGGACAATCGGGAATCTTCTGAGAGAGTGCACATACATGTTTCTCTTTCAACCTTCTTTCTAATGGGGAGGAAGGAAGGATATATAAGAATGCTCATACAGGCGTTCCCCTACTACTGGTACTTGAAAGAAGATTTGTCTGTCGGTCTCTGGACTTGATACGACATAACCGAGACCTGGTAGTATGTATCCTTCAGGAGAAGTACTTGCTTTCTTCTGGGCCTTGGCCGTCTTCCATAGAACTTCCGCCTCTCCAGTGTTCTCTTTTTGGGAACAGCCAATTCGGCTAAAAGCTAGTTGTCTTCGGCATCCTGTTGTCACCCCAGAAGCCTCCCTTTAGGACAGCTTCGCCTTTGCTCTCATTAGAGAATGAAGGTCTACTTCCAATTCTTAATCCTTTTGCTCTCTCGAATGGTGAAGAAGGAATCAGGCTGGTGCTTGATCAACAGGAGACATTGAATAACTTGTATATTCTCCACGACACGCATCTGTTATCGGATGCACCGAACGAGTAACATGCACATACCTGTAGGATCACGTCTTCAGGTGTGTCCCCAAGATGATAAGTACTTAAGGCAGCCTTTTGGGCCTCTCAAGAGTTTTGTAATTTGATTTTGAGGTGCCCAGTGGTACTGTTATGCAACAGCATCACAGTAGTGGCATTTATCACCAAACAAGAGGATTTCATTTCTCTCCTGTGGCAGTTAGCATGATGGTGTTCAAGGGTAACTATTGTGTACTCAATAGCTTTATCAGCCAAACACATTTAGGGCTTCTGTCTCGTGCTCTGCACACGGCCTTGTGGGAATTATCAGACAGCAATAAGCCTCAGTAAACTTCATATCAGCTTTCTGTTTACCCCCAGTACAACAGAAGTCTGTAGGTCTTCTGCTCCATCGCACCTGACCCATGGGCCACTGCGAATACTCAGAATTACTTTTTCAGAAAAACTTGACAGTTTTTGTCCTCTCTCTATATTTGTCTAATTTGTAAGGTGCTCAATAAACAGTGTTCTCCCCAAATTGAAAACAAATGACAGAAGACTTTGCCTGTTGCCCAACCTGCCAATTCTGCTTCCAGGGCAACTAGAGGAGTTCCTCCCTGACCCAACCTTCAGCGCCAGTGACACAAGAGGAGTTCCTCAGGCAGTACAATCACTGTGCCTTCACGGCTGAAGGACTATCGAGCATTCCTTGCAAGCATAGGCTATCTTGCCAAGAAACAATGGAAATAGCTGGCTAACTCTTTCAGTCCTCTGTAACATTCCAGGGATTGGAGCTGTCTGCGCTGGTTGGTGTCATTGACGGGACTTTTTCTCTGGTCAGAATTGCGAGAGTTACTTCTCTATAATTCAACTGTGAAAGATGTAGGTCCACATTTTGACTAGTCTTTCACATATGTAGTATTGTTTCTCCTCAGTTGAGATTCAACTACTGATGAAAAACTTCTCTCTCTCTTGCCATCACAGGGACCTCAGGTTTCTAACTGTATTTGATTCCCGTTCAGGGTGCACACACATTTGCAAGAATCATTAGACAGAGTTTTGTTTTTCAAGACCACATCTTCTCTCTCTGGCACTGGCAGAGAATAGACCATTTGCATGGATCTTCTTCTATATCAACCTTCAAAAGGTGGGCATCAATGCCTCGATTCCATCTTGAGTGTTGTAATGAACTCTGAATCATTCAGCATCTTTGACAGGTTTGAGTCCTTCATGATCTCCTGCATCTTAGACTTTGTAACTGATGATCCTGATCAATCATTACCTTTTCCTATTAGTGTGTTGCTGTACCTTCTGAAGACTCAACATCCTTGACATGGATGTTGATAACCTTTCTCAAGTACTAGCTTGCCAAGGGAGAAGTGTCTAAGGACATGTCTTTCTCCTGGTTTTGCGAGAAGACCAGGAGGAGTTTCTATGCAGCAATTGCAGATTCAAAACCCAGATGGTAGAATCAGCTTTGATTAAACAAAGAAATATGATGATCTCTCAAATGGAGGGTGGGGCTCAGATATAGATAAGATCTTCCTCCAACCAGTGATTAAGAAGATAAAAAATTGTCAACTGAAGCGACATAATGGCTGACCTCTGGATCTCTTGGTATAAATACTGCTTTTCTGTAACTCTGATCTTATTCCTTATCTGCCTGAAGTGGGACAGTTGTGCTCCATAATATAGTATTAACTTTCTACATTTTGGTATTTTTATGGGCTCCTGTTTATTAGATAAAAAAAAAACACACACACACACACACACACACACACATATATATATATGTATATATATGTATATGTATATATATTATTATATATTGCTGCTTTCAAAATGCATATATCTCCTCTTTGACTGTATAAAATGTTATATATAGAATTTGTAAGGTGCCTTTGCTAGGATGCCTTAAAATGTTTGTTCAGATTTTGCAAAACATAATCTAAAAGTATATAACGTAGAATGTAAAGAAAGAGAGATTATCTTTGTCCGTTCGAAACTAGAATTGTTTCCCTATTATGTCAACGCTTTGCGATGAGAGACCCCGAAGTTTCTGCTTTGCTTTCCTAACCTGTCAACACGTTTGATTAGAGATCTCCGTTGTGCTTTGGATTCCTGTCATCATGTCTGATAGGGACTTTTGCTCGAGTCTGTTTCGATCGGGTACATGTCTTTGTTGAGCTAGTATGTATAAGACTGTATACTGGTTTCATACGTGTACTTCGTTGCCGAAACCATGTGCAGATTTCACGATTTTTTCTGTAAAGTTGCGTCATGATAGCAGCTTCTAGAAAGAATTGCATCATCTTTCTCATTGCCCAAAACATTTTGTACCATCTCCACTGTCCAGGTTTCGTAAGGAAGAGTTTATCATTGCATCTTAGAACTGCGTTGCATTCAGACATCTTCCTCTCTCTCTCTCTCTCTCTCTCTCTCTCTCTCTCTCTCTCTCCTGCGACGTACTTGAGATTATATTAACGTAACGTAAATTGGTCACTCGTAACTTGTAGATTTCAGATTTGATACTTCTTAATTTAGTATTATTTAGTGTTTTTTGTGGAATCTGAACAAACATTATATTAGTGTGTAACGGCGCCTATTTTTGTGAATTGTGGTGAATTTTTGAACAAGCTGCAGCAGAAAGAAATTGGTACACCAAAAAGGTAGTGTGTTATATTTTTATTAGTTGCAACTAATAACTAATAGTAACAGTGGTTTGTTAAAAACTAATAACTAATGGTTACAATGGTTTGAGTGAAAAGATTTCCATTTTTACACATTGCAATTTTTTGTGTTTTGTGTTTGTTTCATTTGAAGTGCATTTGTCCATTTTCTTATTGAAGTGTTTATTTTTGCTGCATTTATCCATTTTCTTATTGAAGTGTGGGTTTTATTTTATATTCTGTGCGATTAATACTTTGTGCAATTTTGGTATTTTTTACAATTTTGGTATTTTCCACATTTTTCTGTGTTTTCATTTACATTCACAATTTAATTAACATAGTTATCTTCATTACTTAATCATTGCACATTTAATTGAATTTAACACTTATGAATTAATTTATATTTACTTAGAATTCTTTTTAAGTTTCATTGTTGTTTAGCACATGTGAATTAATTTCCAAATTTTAGATTACCTAACACTTTTGAATTTCAATTGAATTAATTTTCTTGAATTTTTGATAAATGAATTTTGATTTAATTTTACTTAATTGATTCAAGAATTAATTAAACTTTACTTTGTTTTCAGGTAACAGTAATTTTCCCTGATATTGTGAATTTCACTTTTAAATTTTGAGTTTAATAATAAATTTTTGTATTTAAAATTTTTATAAGTGTTTTTTCACCAGTATGATTATACTTATGTTAGGTAGAAACATAGAGTGGTAATTGATCGGTTTTCCTTCAATGTACTTGAAGTGAGTTAGAACCAGGGAAGAACTTAGACTTCTGAAATCAGGGAAATACTTAGACTTTTAAAGTTGTTGATGGAGTGATGCCCTTTGATTAATTTAATTAGATACAAGATTACCTCACACCTGTTTTGATTAACTTAGTCTGATTTTCTGCAATACTGGTAAGTTGTTTAAGGGATCACTGTTACCTTTAGAGTATTCAGGCGTTTAGTACCTGTGATGAACATTCAGGTGTCTGGCTGTTGTGAGGTAACAATTAATGAATGGCAAATGTAGTAACCAGATACTTCAATTAATGAATGGTAAGTGTAGTAACCAGATACTTGGCACTTCGTCACAATATTTATATATATATATAAATATATATATATAAACTTTTGGGCCTCTCGCGGTGGTGGGGTGAAAGAGCTTCACTGACGTGCCTGGATTTGAATGTCTCCTGCGTTCGCGCCCAGGTACAGGTAAATCTATTATCGAGAAAAAAATTCCCCTTTGGTTAAGCATATATAAAAATATATTAATTCCGAGGTAGAGTGAATTAGATATTATAGGACATTGTAGCTCGATGTATGTATATGAATCACGGTAATGTGATATGACTTATGTAAATGCTACGTGTTATCAAAAAGCGCTACTTACACTACCGGAGTCGAGGCGGGTTGATGTTGTCTCCAAACCAACGAATACCTCAGCGCAAGAGGTATTTGAGGGTGAGAGACGACATAAACTTTTGGGCCTCTCGTTGTGGTGGGGTGGAAGAGCTTCACCGATGTGCCTGGATTTGAATGTCTCCTGCGTTCGCGCCCTGGTACAGGTAAATCTATTATCGAGAAAAAAATTCCCCTTCGGTTAAGCATATATGAAAATATATTGATTCCGAGGTAGAGCGAATTAGATATTAAAGGACATTGTAGCTCGATGATATATATATATATATATATATATATATATATATATATATATATATATATATATATATATATATATATAATACACATCGAGCTACAATGTCCTTTAATATCTAATTCGCTCTACCTCGGAATTAATATATTTTCATATATGCTTAACCGAAGGGGAATATATATATATATATATATATATATATATATATATTATATATATATATATATATATATATACATCGAGCTACAATGTCCTTTAATATCTAATTCGCTCTACCTCGGAATTAATATATTTTCATATATGCTTAACCGAAGGGGAATTTTTTTCTCGATAATAGATTTACCTGTACCAGGGCGCGAACGCAGGAGGACATTCAAAAAATCCAGGCACATCGGTGAAAGCTCTTCCACCCACCACAATGAGAGGCCCAAAAGTTTATGTCATCTCTCACCCTCAAATACCTCTTGCACTGAGGTATTCGTTGGTTTGGAGACAACATCAACCTGCCTCGACTCCGGTAGTGTAAGTAGCGCTTTTTGATAACACGTATCATTTATAAGTCATATCACATTACCGTGATTCTATATATACATCGAGCTACAATGTCCTATAATATCTAATTCGCTCTACCTCGGAATTAATATATTTTCATATATGCTTAACCAAAGGGGAATTTTTTTCTCGATAATAGATTTACCTGTACCTGGGCGCGAACGCAGGAGACATTCAAAATTCCAGGCACGTCAGTGAAGCTCTTCCACCCCCACCCACCGTTGAGAGGAATTTTTTTCTCGATAATAGATTTACCTGTACCTGGGCGCGAACGCAGGAGACATTCAAATCCAGGCGGGTTGATGTTGTCTCCAAACCAACGAATACCTCAGCGCGAGAGGTATTTGAGGGTGAGAGACGACATAAACTTTTGGGCCTCTCGCGGTGGTGGGGTTGAAGAGCTTCACTGACGTGCCTGGATTTGAATGTCTCCTGCGTTCGCGCCCAGGTACAGGTAAATCTATTATCCGAGAAAAAAAAAATTCCCCTTCGGTTGGGTTTTAAGCATATATGAAAATATATTTATTCCGAGGTAGAGCGAATTAGACATTAAAGGACATTGTAGCTCGATGTATGTATATGAATCACGGTAATGTGATATGACTTATATAAATGCTACGTGTTGTCAAAAAGTGCTACTTACACTACCGGAGTCGAGGCGGGTTGATGTTGTCTCCAAACCAACGAATACCTCAGCGCGAGAGGTATTTGAGGGTGAGAGACGACATAAACTTTTGGGCCTCTCGCGGTGGTGGGGTGGAAGAGCTTCACTGACGTGCCTGGATTTGAATGTCTCCTGCGTTCGCGCCCAGGTACAGGTAAATCTATTACAGAGAAAAAAATTCCCCTTTGCGGTAAGCATATACGAAAATATATTAATCCGAAGGTAGCGAATAATTAGATATTAAAGGACATTGTAGCTCGATGTCATGTATATGAATCACGGTAATGTGATATGACTTATGTAAATGCTACGTGTTGTCAAAAAGCGCTACTTACACTTACGGAGTTGAGGCGGGTTAATGTTGTCTCCAAACCAACGAATACCTCAGCGCGAGAGGTATTTGAGGGTGAGAGACGACATAAACTTTTGGGCCTCTCGCGGTGGTGGGGTGAAAGAGCTTCACTGACGTACCTGGATTTGAATGTCTCCTGTGTTCGCGCTCAGGTACAGGTAAATCTATTATCGAGAAAAAAATTCCCCTTCGGTTAAGCATATATGAAAATATATTAATTCCGAGGTAGAGCGAATTAGATATTATAGGACATTGTAGCTCGATGTATGTATATGAATCACAGTAATGTGATATGACTTTTATATATATATATATCTATATATATATATATATATATATATATATATATATATATATATATCTACACAACACACACATATATATATATATATATATATATATATATATATATATATATATATATATAATATATATATATATATAAATATAAATATATATATATATATATATATATATATATATATATATATATATATATATATATTATATATATATATATATATATATATATATATAATATATATATATAATAATATATAATATATATATATATATCTATAATAATATATATATATATATATATATATATATATATATATATATATATATATATATATATATATATATTATATATATATATATATCTACACACACACACACACACACACACATATATATATATATCTATATATATATATATATATATATATATATATATATATATATATATACATATATATATATATATATATATATATATATATATATATATATATATATATATATGTATGTATAAAGGCATGTCTTTCACTAGTATTGTTTATTACGCCAACGTTTCACATCACATGATGCATCCTCAAGGCTGGAAGTTATATATTATGAATACTAAAACATCACTCACTCATATAAAAAATCTAAAAAAGCACAACAAATATTTGACATTTACAAATATAATAAATTAAAACGAGAACTTGAGAGGGATCACCTACCAAGGTAAGAGTTAAAAAGTGACTAAAAAGGTTGAGGGAATATAAAAATAAGAAAGATGACTAAAACGAACGTGGAGAATAAACAAACAGGCAGTTATGCTAAAAACAGTTTTGTGGACGAAGATTGGGTGTTTAGTGTTGGTACATTGGTTTTTATAAGAAGTAACTCCGACACCATCATATCGTCGTCTCTACTTGCAGATCCAATAATCTTAAAATCATTGATGTCCAAGCAGGCACCACAAATCTGGGAGTGATTCCGAATATTAGATAATTATTTTCTCTCAACCTTTTTAGTAACTTTTTAACTCTTACCCTGGTATGTCACAACTATGAAATCTATGGTAAATGTGCATACCTAGATGGCTATGAGGATGAATGCAGAGATCTTCATCCAAAAATATGCAAAAACCTAAAAGAAGGAAAGGGATGTAAGTTCGACAAAAAATGTAATATATGCACTCTGTAGCCATGAATCAAAATCAATTAAATAATCAATTAAATAATAAAATCCAAAATAGAAAAGAAACAAATAAAGAGAGGAACAAAAAACATTAGGTGAAGGAAAAAAGCAAGCCATCACCGCGATATGGAGTGTCAGCAAAGAATTTCCAAGCATCAACTCCAAGATACAGCTCAAGAGATGAATACTGTATTTACGACGCTAGGGGATGGTGCAGATATGGAGAAAATTGCAGATTCAGACACAAAATGAATAATCATGACGAAGGAAGATCAAATATTTTGGAAAAGTTGGATTTTTTAATGTCAGAATTTCTGGAAATGAAGAAAAGAACAACATACCAGAACAGGAAAGAGATATGGGAAAATCCTTATTATTACCCATATTAAATGAAGGAGATAACACGCAAACCATCATAGCGATGAATGCGCAGGGTTTAGTTACCAGCAACTCAAAAAGAAAAATAGAGTTCTTAGAAGAACTAACCCAAATTGAAAAGAAAATAGATATAATGAATATAAGTGAAACCTGGTATTCCCAAGATACTGGTAATGATGATCAAATAAAAGGGTTCCAAACTTATAGATCAGATAGAAATAATATGAATCAAGGGGGAACCGTGATATATGGGAAAGACCAAAAACAAGGAAAAATATGTGAGAAATATAGTAACTCAGAATGTGAACTAATAGCGGTAGAATTTGAATCTGAAAAATTAATGAATATAGTAATATATAGACCCCCTAATACTAAAGAGTTTGACACAATAATAGAAAATTGGATGATATATGTAGAAATCACAAGGACTGGACTATTCTCAAATCTGGAGACTTCAACTTTCCGTTTGTAGACTGGAAAGAATGAATGGGAGATTGTGGATGCATTTATACATATAAAAAAGAGAGTAATAGTAGTGCAGAAGATAAGAGGCAATTCGAAAAGCTATTAGATATGCTACTAGAATACAACATCCAACAAATAAAGCACCTGCCAACAAGAAAGGAAAATACTTTAGACCTAGCATTTGTGAACGAGGTGAATTATGTTAAAGAAATAATAGTTTATAATGCAAGTATTTCAGACCATAATGTCATAGAATTAACAGTCCATTCTAAAGCAAGTGAAAACAGAGATAAGCAAGAAATGAAAAAATGGGAAGGATATGGAAAATACAATTTCTACAGTAAAAATGTAAAATGATCAGAAATAAATGAAGAATTAAACAAAGATTGGGATAACACTTTCGTAAGTGATGATATATAGGTAAATATGGAGATATATAAAATAGAGAAAATAGTGGATAAATATATACCGAAGAAGAAAAGTAAACATCAGTCATGCATACCAAGAGACAGACGGATCTTGTTCCAGAATATCAAAGGTGGAAAAAAGGTCTTGGAAAAGAAAAAAATGCATGGAAAGTGATGGAACTAAAAAGTAAGATAGAAAATGCAGAACAAAAGATAATGCAATCAAAAGAAAATGAAAAACGGGACTTGGAAGAAAAAACCCTAGTAAATATCAAGCAAAACCCCAAACTATTGTACTCGTATGTGAAAAAGATGAATAAAAGAAGAATAGAAATAGGTCCTCTAAGAATAGAAGGGAGATTAACGAATGAAAAAAAAGAAATATGTAACATATTGTCAGAAAGATATAAGAGAGAATTCACCCCAAGAATTGATTATGAAGATAATGATACAGAAATAAGTGATGACAATAGTGAACATTTATCAGACATAGATATTAATGAAGCTGATATTGTGCAGGCTATTAATGAAATTAAAAATGGGGCTGCAGCTGGGCCTGATGGTGTCCCTGCAAAGCCACTTGCAATATTATTAAGACAAAGTGTAGATACAGGCAAGATTTATGATGAGCACAAATTAGCATATATTACCCCTACTTTCAAAAGTGGATCAAGACTAGAGGCAAGTAATTATAGACCTGTGAGTCTAACATCACATTATGAAAGTGTAGGAAAGGGTAATGAAGAAGAATATTATGAAACATTTAATAAAAAATAATTTGTTTAATATAGGACAAAATGGTTTTGTACCCGAAAAAAGTACACAAACCCAACTGTTAGTCCACTGTGAGAACATATACAAAACTCTAAAACGGAAATGAAACAGATGTGGTTTATCTGGACTTTGCAAAAGCTTTTGACAAGGTAGATCATAATATATTAGCGAAGAAAATTAGAAAACATAATATAGTGGACAAAGTAGGAAGATGGTTAAAAGAATTTTTACACAACAGAAAACAGATAGTTATTGCAAACGATGAGAAATCGGATGAAGCTAATGTAATATCCGGTGTGCCACAAGGTGTGGTGTTAGCTACATTACTGTTTGTTATTATGATTGCAGACATAGACAGTAATGTTAAGGACTCGGTAGTGAGTAGTTTTGCCGATGACATAAGAATAAGTAGAGAAATTAATTGTGATGAAGATAGGAACACGCTACAAAAAGACCTTAACAAAGTATATGATTGGGCAAGGGTAAATAGGATGGTATTTAACTCTGATAAATTTGAATCAATAAATTATGGAGATAGAGAAGGAAAGCTATATGCATATAGGGGACCTAATAATGAGACAATCACAAATAAGATAGCAGTTAAAGACCTTGGTGTGATGTTGAATAGGAACATATTATGCAATGATCAAATAGCAATTCTATTGGCAAAATGTAAAGCAAAAATGGGAATGTTGCTATGGCACTTCAAAACGTATGTTCATAGTCCACTTGAATATTGCAATATGATATGGTACCTACACTATCAAAAGGATATTGCACAAATAGTGTACAAAGGTCCTTTACAGCTAGAATAGAAGAAGTTAAGGATCTTGACTACTGGGAAAGACTACAATCCTTAAAATTATATAGGCTAGAAAGGAGAAGAGAATGCTACATGATAATTCAGGCATGGAAACAGATAGGAGGAATTGCCGAAAACATCATGGAACTAAAAATATCAGAAAGAGCAAGCAGAGGTAGAATAATAGAGCCCAAAACTATACCAGGAAAAATAAGGAAAGCTCACAGGACATTAATCCACTACGCACCAGCATCGACAATGCAGCGTCTATTCAATGCGTTGCCAGCTCATCTGAGGAATATATCAGGAGTGAGCGTAGATGTGTTTAAGAATAACCTCGACAAATATCTAAGCTGCATCCCAGACCATCCAAGATTGGGAGATGCAAAATATACCGGAAGATGCACTAGCAACTCTCTGGTAGACATTAGAGGTGCCTCACACTGAGGGACCTGGGGCAACCCGAACAAGATGTAAGGTCTGTAAGGTGTTCCCTTTCAAGTTCTCGTTTTAATTTATATTTGTGAATGTCAAATATTTGTTGTGCTTTATTAGATTTCTTATATGAGTGAGTGATGTTTTAGTATTCATAATATATAACTTCCAGCCTTGAGGATGCATCATGTGATGTGAAACGTTGGCGTAATAAACGATACTTGTGAAAGACATGCCTTTACCTCTTCAACCTGGATGCTGATCGGGTCTGCTACCCCAATGATTCTTCTATATATATATATATATATATATATATAATATATATATATATATATATATATATATATATATATATATATATATATATATATATATATATATATATATAATATATATTATATATATATATATATATATATATATATATTCACTCTGAATGTACTTACAGATGAGCTGAGACGTGAAATCCCCTGGACAATACTGTATGCAGTGATGGATTTTTGTGTGCAACTAATGATGAAGAACTAAATATTAAATCGGCGGGATGGAGGAACTGTCTGTAGGAGAGGGGCCTGTGAATAAATAGAATCAAGATTGTTGGAATGCGCTGTGAATTTGAGGAAGCAGAAAGAGAGAGAAAAGTAGATCTTGAGATTGATTTTCATAAGTTATAAGAGGTAAAAAGTTTTAAATATCTGGGGTCTGTGATCCAAAATACAGGAGACCTAGATGAAGAGTTGACCGGAAGGATACAGTCAGGGTGGAGTAGCTGGAGGATATGTAGTGGGGTGCTGTGTGATCGTAGGATGCCGGTAAAACTAAAGAGCAAGATCCAGCGCCAGGTTGTGTGACCTGAAATGTTGTACTCGTCCGAAACATAGGCAACTAAGAAGAGAGATGAGTATGTAGAGATGGCAATGTGGACTTACTTGGAAGGATAAAGTTAGGGACGAACATGTTAGAGGCACAATCAAAATAGCACCAGGTTCAAACAAGGTGAGGGAAAGTAGAATGAGATGGTATGGACATATAAGAGACGAGAGGAAGACTACCCGATGAGGAAGATGATGGAGATGGGACTACCAGGTGGGAGAAGGTTAGGTAGACCAAAATTGCGTTGGATTGACAGTGTGAAGAGAGATATGAGGGAGTTGGGATTGAGCGAGGAGGATGCACTGGACCGAAGGAGATGGAAGAATGTGTTGAAGAACCATTACAACAACCCCAATTAGGGACAAGCTTGTAGAGAAAGAAGATATATATATATATATATATATATATATATATATATATATATATATATATATATATATATGAAATGAATTTTATCACATCACCGTGATTCATATACAAGTATTAATTTACAAAATTCGCTCCCGCGAAATTGATGTATTTTCATATATGCTAACCAAAGAGGAATTTTTTAGTCGGTAAGAAATTCGTCGGCTCATGGACTCGAACCATGGAACTAAAAATTCCCCTTCGGTTAACATATATAAAAACATGTTAATTGTAAGGTAGAGCTAATGAAATATTAAAGGACATTGTAGCTTATTGTTTATATATATATATATATATATATATATATATAATATATATATATATATATATAATATATATATATAAACATATATGTGTGTGTGCGTGTGTGTGTGTACGCGTGTGTTTATCTAATAAAAAGTAGCTCATAAAGACACATTGATATAGGATCTATTTGGTCACTTTTTACCAGATATGTATGAAGTGGTGGATTTAAGGGGGAAGGGGGTGGGGGTGGTCGAGCAGGCCCCGCACCTCAGCAAACAATTATAATAATTGAAGATATATACAAATTAATAATAGTAATAATCTAGAGGTGCTCAATTAGAAAATAAATCTCGGAAACCTAACCCCCACCCCGCCAGCTGTATGGGCCCTCTTTGCTTGCCCATAAACGAGAGGACCCCCTGAAGTCACCGGCCTAGGGGCCTGCATGCATTACATCCGCCCATGTCAGTATTGCATAATTCATGAAGAAAATCATATATGCACATGAGAACCACACAGTGACATGACACGACTTCTTTAATATCCATTCTCGCAGAGAAATGTATAAGAAAGCAATAGAAGATATTATGAAAAGCGTCTGTGGCGCAACTTCCCGGACGGAAAGCAACTCGGCTGTCAGACTCAAGGTGTATCAAGACCTTGGTCCGACTGACCCAACTCATGGCGAAATAAACAACAAGGCGAAGGAAAAAATATACGGCTGGAAGTGAAAAGACAAATCCGTCTTACGATAAACATTACCTGTTCGTGGAAGTATTATAAATCGCCGCTTTAACACACAACCTTGAAAGTGCATTTGGCAGAGCGTAGCTGTACTTTACGGGCAAAATGAGGTTTTCGTAATAAAGCCTGAGTTATGATTTCCTGACCATATATCTCCTCTGCCACCAAAGAATGTGGGGAGACTGCCCCAGAATATCTAAACTATGAAAAACTGAACGAATACACGGAAAGGAATGTCTCGTAAGTACAGCAGAAAAAACTGAAAAATATTGAAAATAAGAACTTTTGAGGAAATGCGAAACAGGACCAAGAGAAATGATAGTTCTTACAAAATTTCTAGAGGACATGAAAATCACACACACACATATAATCATGTGTACGTGTTTTTCTCCTAATTTGAAATACATATATACATGTAACATACATACATACACACACATATATGTATATATATATATATATATATATATATATATATATATATATATATATATATATATATATATATAGATTCAAAATAGACAGGATGGAGAATAGCCAGCATAGCATTATTTATTTATCCAAATATTCGAGACTTGAGTCTCATCTTCAGGGCTGTAAAATATACAAAATACACAAATAAAAACAAGACTCAGCATTAATGTCAATAAAAATGGAACAATAAAAAACTTAAAAATTCTAAAAAATAATTTGAAAAATATAATAAAAAGTGAAGAATACTTAAATCTGTACCTATCTATATCGGAGTTAAAAACTGAGTGACGTTCTCTGGTTTGGAAATAGGACGTTAATTATGCTATAAACAAAACTGTGGAAGAGGTCTGACCATTTAATGGAGGCACAAGCTGTTTATTATCAACGATTCCAAAACAGAGAGAGAATAATCATAGGGTGCTTGGGTAACAATGCGGAAATCCTTATGTGAAAATGATGTTTTACACTTATTACAATGTTCTCGTATGTTAGAGAATTCTTTTATTTTCAAAGTACATCCCGTAAGGTGACTGACTCCGAGATGAGTATCGATCCTGACTTTGAGCAATATTTGGTGGCTCCCACCTATTTCCCGATTTTACATTTCAGGCAAGTAGAGCAACATACCACCAAAGATCGCATCAAAGCCGGAGGTTTATCTTTGTGGGAGAACAAAGAACTCAGACTTTTAGGATTTTTATCTATTAACTTGAGATTCACAGCCGGAAAAGTATTCTGAATTACTTTTTGTATTTGGAACTTAAATGCGTTGGTCTGAATGACAGGTATAGAGGCAAACGTTAATAATTTAGGTACGTCCGGTACAGGTTGACGTGGCTGAAGTTTACTATTTAGAAAACTATTCTCATAATTAAAGAATAAGGCTGGAGGATACGAATTGTTTTTAAAAAACTGGAGTAAAAATTGGATTTCGCTATGAAGGTTATGTCAGCTGGAAGATAACATATAGGCACGGAGTAATAGCGTGGAAATACTATTTAATTTAAATATTAAGGAGCAATTGCTATAGAAGTTAGTACCTTGACCTGTGAACGTCGTTTTTCTAAAGACGCTCGTATTAAAACTATGTTCTGTCTTAGTAATTAAAACATCTAAAAAAGCAAGTTAGTCGTCATGCTCAATTGAGAAATGTATATTAGGATGTGGGCCATTAATAATTCCAAGAAAGCTTCGGTTGCTTCTCGGGACCAAAATAGAGCATTAGTGTCATCATCCACATACCGCTTATAAAGGCATTTCCATCTTTGGCCAACTGTGGAGCAACAAGGACCTATCTGTCTTAGAATCTATAATCATTTATCAAAAAGACTGTACCGTCGTTAAACAGCCCAACGTCCTCTGTAGAATGGTTTATAGCATATTTTGGGCAACAGGTTTGCCTCACTGTTTTTATTTATTTTTGTTAGTCATGCTCTTTCTTTTATATAGGTAGGAGTTTTAAGATTTTAGTAAAGCCCTTTACTTATAATATATTTGGCTTTGAAGGTACGGTTTAATTTTAACTGTTTTTACTTTATCGAGAGCTGTTGTCATTACATTTTACCATAAATTAATTTGAGTTTTAGTTCGCAGATTATAATTTTTTTTAGCCTTGAATATGCGACTTGGAATTCGTCGCAAAACGTCAAAGGATGAGGATGCCTTTCCCAACTTCATGATATATTCTTTGAGTTCCAGCTCCGGCCCTTATGTGTGCGTATATATATATATATTATATATATATATATATATATTATATATATATATATATATATATATATATATATACAATGAAGGCAGGGGAAGCACACCAACAGGTCAAGGAACTCATATTTATTAAGTTGCAACGTTTCGAAGCCAATCAGCAGGCCTCATTTTCAAGCTAAAAGTAACAATATCTAATTAGTACAATAAAATTAAGCTACAATATTAAAATACACAATGTAAGGTATTGTACTAATTAGATATTGTTACTTTTTAGCTTGAAAATGAGGCTTGCTGATTGGCTTCGAAACGTTGCAACTTAATAAATATGAGTTCCTTGAACCTGTTGGGTGCTTCCCCTGCCTTCATTGTATAGTTTGGGTTTAGAGAAACCTCCGCCTGTTGAATATACATATATATATATATATATATATATATATATATATATATATAGATATATATATGATAATGAAAGCTACCTATATTCGTCACATACTTATGTGTGTGTCTATATATATATATATATATATATATATATATATATCTATATATATATATATATATATATATATATATATATATATATATATATATATATATATATATATATATATATATATATACGCACACATAAGGGCCGGAGCTGGAGCTCAAAGAATATATCATGAAGTTGGGAAAGGCATCCTCATCCTTTGACGTTTCGCGACGAATTCCAAGTCGCATATTCAAGGCTAAGAAAAATTATAATCTGCGAACTAAAACTCAAATTAATTTATGGTAAAATGTAATGGCAACAGCTCTCGATAAAGTAAAAACAGTTAAAATTAAACCGTACCTTCAAAACCAAATATATTATAAGTAAAGGGCTTTACTAAAATCTAAAATATATATATATTATATATATATATATATATATATATATATATATATATATATATATTTATCATATCTATAATATATATTTATATCTATATATATATATATATATATATATATATATATATATATTATATATATATATATATATATATATATCTATATAATAAACATACGACATACTGAAAAGCTACCTATATTCGTCACATACTTACACTTGTGCATTAAAAGTATTAAAAACATATGATATAACATCTTACCTGAAGATTTCCAACTTTCCAGTAGGATTTTTTAACAAACGTTCTTACGGTGTGACAACTAAGAGTGGCGATAACTTCGACTAGTAATTACTTTTTTTCTTCAGAAAGTAAACCACAACTCCCCAAGCTGACAAGACAGTGA
>NC_061107.1:56211634-56241634 GCF_015104395.2 Macrobrachium nipponense | reverse complement strand
TAGTTTATCTGTGTGGATAAAGGGAATTGATGCGTACATATTAAGTTTAGGTACGTTGAAACTAGCAGGGGGTGGAGATACGTAATTAGAAACCATTTTATTAATAATATTAAAAACAACTTGTTTTGGGTAGGAGTTAGCTGTAAAAAATTTCAGTAGGTACTCAATTTCACTATGGAAAGCAGACCAGTCAGACGTATATTTAAATGCTCTGTGTACCAACGTAATGACAGAGTTAGCTTTAAAGCCATAAAAACACGAACTGTAAAAATTATTTCCCAATCCAGTAAAAGTACTCTTGCGATATACACTAGTATTAAAACGTTGTTCACTCCTAGTAATTTTTACATCCAAGAAGGCTATTGTTCTAGACGTTTTATTGAAAGATAGATATTACCCATTCTCAGGAGATTATAAATGTAACACTAACAGCTCTAGTCAATCATGCTTTCTGTCGGCTGGGGACATAGTGGATTAGGCTGTAGGATGAAAAAAACAGGCGTCTTCACATTATCGCCACTTTTGGATACTTTTGGCGAATTGTCCCATCAAGATGTAAAACGATGCCAGGAAATGTATCTGTGTGACAGCGTCTTAATGGCCATCTTTAATCTTTTCTGAAGATCCAAAGACTTGCATTGGGAACACCAATTTAGACCAATATCTTTAAAAAACGCAAGCAAATGTCTTCATTCTACGAAGTAGGATTTAGGCAATAGCACCAGAATAGTTTGATTTGAATCCGCTGTCTTGTACCTGACCTGGCATGATGCAAATAAATGTTGTATCTATCTAACTCTGTTTTTTCGAGTTTTCTGGCTTACCAAGTTATGTTTTTAAGGGCCTTGGGCTAAAAAAAAATTCAGCTGACTACGACACCAGTTCGATGTATGCAATGTACAATTACTACGTCATTACTTATGTCGAGATAAGATTGTCGATGTGCGTAGTCGTACACGTACGTCGAAATGACATTGCCGATGTACATAGTCATTCACGTATGTCGCCGATGATCTATGCCACGTGGCCCACGCCCACTTTTAACGGTTTTTTCCGGACAGCAACTGCCATGAAGGCCATTACAAGACAAATTCCGACATATGCAACATGATTGATGCAACTGTGTCATGAACATGGTGAGAATTCGGCACTCATTTCCGTTCCAGGTGCAGATAGAGGCACAAGATGGGGCACCAGGAATTTCTGAAGGTAATAGTTGACAACTTACATGATCCTGAATTAGCACTGGCCATGCCAGATCATTACTATGCCCTGTTGCAGTTAAGATTAATGAAGTGCCTGCAGGATGAGCGCAAGAAGCCAAAAAGATACAAAACAAAATGCTGGGTGTGGGTCTACTTACAAAGAAGAGAGGAGAAGGGTTACTACGACAACTTGATGAAAGATTTGGCAACTGGAACTTCAGGACTGTACTGGAACTTTACCAGGATTAAAAAAGAAGCTTTTCAATGAAATTGTTTCATTGGCTCTTGCCGTACATCAAGAAAAATTTCACATTCTGGAGAAGACCCATTGAGTCAGGCCTGTGTGTTGCATTTACCCTGTGTTTCCTTGCAAAGAGCCTGTTCTTTCAACTCTGAGTAGCTCCCAACACAATCTGTGGTATTGTGCCTGAAACTTGTACGGCCATAATAACTGTGTATGGAGATGAGGTGGGCAGTTACCCACAACCCCAGAGCAATGGAAGGAAGTGCCCGTGGGTTTAAAGAATGCTGGAATTTCCCACACACCCTTGGAACAAACAGTAGACGGGAAACATATCAGGATCAAGAACCCATTGCAAGGAGGAACTCATTATTTCAACTATAGGAAGTTCTAGTCTATTTTTACTTGGAGTTGTTCGTGCTGAATACAAGTTCCTGTATGTCGATGTAGGTGCCATAGCATCTGAGACTGAAGGTGGTGTCTTTCCCAAGATAAATCCCCAGTCCACATTTCTTCATTGAGGACACCTTCGCTCTGAAGAATTATGTGATAAAAACATACCCTGCACGAAATCTAACAGCACATGAGCGCATCTATAATTACTGACTGAGCAGGGCAAGACGTATGGTGGAGAATGCCCTTGGCATACTAGTAAACAGGTAGATATTGTTCACAAATATTACACTCTTTATTTAGCTTGGTTGTTTAAAACTGTATTGATATAAAACATCTTTTGTATACCCTTTCTTTCCTACAGAAATAATACGTACTTAACTGAAATACCTTTTGTATACATTCTAATAATTAAATCAATATTTTTCATTTGTCTCCCACAGATTCAGTGTTTCACAGCCCCATACATTTTCAGCATGACCGTATTGAGTCCATGGTGTTAGCCGCTTGTGTGATGCACAACTTAATTTTAATAAGAAATCCAAATGCCACGAATGAGGCAGATCAAGAAGACTTGGTGACACTTGAGGCAGCCCTACCTGGTCACTGGAGGTGTGACAAAGCTTTATTACCGAACCTGACTCCCCTAGGCCGCCAGAGAGGAACCATGGCTTGCAAGGCTCAACGAGATCACATATGTGATTATTTTAACTCTCCTGCAGACTTCGTTCATTGGCAAGATTCAGTGATATAAAACAAGGAAGCAATAGAATATTCCTGTAGAACATACTTTGTAAGATTAAAATGAAGTAGCTTTGTAAATATCAAAATAAATTGTGAAATTTTAAAATTTATATATTTTTACCCAACATATTTTCTTGAGAGTGGTATTCACTGTCATATTATCTATATATGACATTCTTAAAGTATCTAAAAAATAATGAATGTCTAAAATGCAATTTTTACTTAAATTAGAAAATGCCTTTTCATTGATGATATGTCAGAGCATTCTAATAAATTGTATTGATTACAATTAAGTCACTGACTAATATATTTTTTGAAAAGAAAATTCTGTGAAAGTCCTGAATAAAAATTACTAGTCAGAAGTATGTTCATATTGATTATATTTCATTGTGTCTTATTCATGTATGTGAGAAATTCTTGAGTCCTAAATATATTACTCAAAATTCCACCTCAATTCCTCCCAGAAATGCAATTTCACTGAAAATTTAGGCCTTGACTGGAGGATGAGGGGTTTGAACAAAGAAAAGAAAACTAAACTTCTCAGGCATAAGGCCGATTTTACTGAGGAGGGAGGAATTTTACATAAAAGCTGGACTCTAGTTTTAAAAGCACTATATTTACATGAATTTACAGAGGTCCAGGAACACAAGGGGCGGGGGGACCGCTTTTCAATCCACTCGAACACGTGGCGGGAGCAGTTCAGCCACGGCGTTTAGAAAATTGCGCAACGGATCAAGATTGCAAGCTTCAAGGATTTCCAATTCCTACCACAGCCAGGCACAGTGTTTGTCTGCAAATAGAGGACACAGGCATAAGGCAGGGGGACACATGAGGGCGAATGTTACTCACTACTTTCTTTCAATCAAAAGGCCACTCATGGGGGAATGAAATGACTGGGAAATTTACACAGCAAAAAACTATTTCGTGGCTTAAATTCACTAGGGGGGATGTTACTAGTATCACAGGGGAATAATTACAGAATTGAGCCCAGATGGGGAGGGGGGTGGAATGAAAAACTGCACAAGTTGCCTTGGAAAAAGGAAATGAAATACAGACAAAGGTAAACACAATTCCCTGGTTGAAATGGAACTTCCCTACAGTACCTTATGGATGAGACTGGTAGTCTTCTCCTTGATGTCTTGGCACTATGGACTTTAAGATATATTTGGGGCTTCCAAAAGCATGGGAAAGCCAGGCCCAGGAGGGGGGGGGGGGGGGTGCAGTGGCATCTGGTAAGGAGCAAGGCTCTGACCTGTCCTAGGTCTGGTGTTCTTCTGGGAGTGGGCTGCTGCTTTCCAGGCCTTTTGTACTGGTTGCTTCGCAGGGGATAATTCCAAGCACCAATGGGAGAAGAGATAGCTTTGCAAGAGAAAAAGGGAGAATGGAGAGAATGGGTTCTTTCCAAGTGGAAGGGACAGCTTGTATATAAGATAGATGCATGAAACTTGGGTAAAGGACTATTTCTTTCCTTGGTTCTAGCTTAAAATCTTGAACAATATGTTAACCCTCTTACGCCGACTGGACGTATTTTACGTCAACATTTTTTGTCTCCCATGTGCCGACTGGACGTATTTTATGTAGACTTACAAAAGTTTTTTTCAAAATTCGCGGAAAAATACTTATAGGCCTACCAGCCTAAAACTTTTGAATCACGCGCCTTGGGGGATGCTGGGAGTTCACAGATCAAGGTGTTGTTTTGTTTACAATCGTTACACAGGCGCGCAAGCGCGAATTTCTTTCTTGCCGCACTAAAAAGTATCTGTGACACATCTCGGAAATTATTTTGTCACTTTGACATAATTTTTGTACCATTGTAAATTAGCCGTTACATGAAGTATTATATATGAAAATGTGCGCATTTTTATGTAGAATACAACAATAAAATACTCATGATTGTAGCTATTATCAGTTTTGAGATATTTTCATATAAATAACGATAATTGCAAAAATTTCAACCTTTGGTCAACTTTGACTCTACCGAAATGGTCAAAAAACGCAATTGTAAGCTAAAACGCTTATATTCTAGTAATATTCAAGCATTTACCTTCATTTTGCAACAAATTGAAAGTCTCTATCACACTATTTCGATTTATGGTGAATTTATGAAAAAAATAACATTTTCTTTACGTCCGCGCGGTAACTCTTCCGAAAAAATCCTACGTGAGATTGTGGCAATGTTTGCACCATTTTAAATTAGCCGTTACATAAAGTTTTATATATGAAAATGTGCGCAATTTCATGTAGAATACAACAAAAAATAATTAAAGGTTGTAGCTTTTCTCATTTTTGAAATATTTGCATATAAATCACGATAAAAAGAAAAAAAACCACGTTCGGTCAACTTTGACTCTACCGAAATGGTCGAAAAACGCAATTGTAAGCTAAAACTCTTACAGTCTAGTAATATTCAGTCATTTATCTTCATCTTGAAACAAATTCGAAGTCTCTAGCAAAATATTTAGATTTATGGTGAATTTAAATAAAAATCTTTCCTTCCCTCCGCGCGCGGATTCTCCGCCACAAATCTCCGAAATGCGTACGTCCCATTCTCGGAATATTTGCTCCGTTTCATATTAGGCATTTCATAGAGTTTTATATATGAAAATGTGCGCAATTTCATGTAGAATAAAACGAAAAATATTTGAAGGTTGTAGCTTTTCTCATTTCCGAAATAATTGCATATAAAAAATATATATATATAAAAAATTTGACATTTGGTCAACTTTAACTCATCAGATATGGTCGAAAACTTCAATTGTAAGCTAATACTCTTACAGTATAGTAATATTCAATCATTTGTCTTCATTTTGAAAGAAATTGGAAGTCTCTAGAACAATATTTAGATTTATGGTGAATTTTAGAAAAAAATATTTGTTTATATCCGCACGTTACGAATTCATGCATTATTTTGTGATAATATTTTCTCTGTGTTGCTTTTATCGTTTTACAATGTGTTATATACCAAAATGATCGCAATTTAGTGTAAATTACAACGAAAAAAAAAAACTTGTTACCTTTAACCGTTTTGTGCACAGCGCGATTTGAATACAATTATATATGAAATTTCGTTTTTGCGCTATCATATATCGCATTAGTTATATATGATAATGATAATTTTTGTCATTACTGATAGTTGCATACTAAACATCAGCCAATGACAAAAAAAGGAGCCAAAAATGAACTCTTAATCTTGAAAACTAAGCGCGCTGTGATTTTTTGAAAAAAATATTTTTTCCGCTTCCGCGCTCACTCTGAAACACCTCCGGCACACGGGAGACAATTTTTTTTTTACCGCTTCGGCGTAAGAGGGTTAAACAAAATACCTAAAATGCCATTTTTACCTAAATTAGAAAATGCCTTTTCATTTATTATAAGTGGAAATCCTGAATAAAGGTTACAAGTCAGAAACAAATACATTGTTAAAGTATATGTTTCCTTTAAGTTTTTTTTTTGTGTGTCTTATTCATGTACTATATAAGATCTTAGAGTGTATAAAAATACTGAAAATCTTGAATATCAAGTCTATGTGAAGCAAAATATAAAAATAAAGGCTGGGATGCTGCTTTTTATAGCTGGGGACATACGTGTCACAATGTAACTACTGCGCAACCCTACTGCGGTAGTTGAAGGGTTGCCAAGTACATGAGGAATGTTGTAATGAACACCGTGGGCATGACATGGCGACTTTTGACAATTATCGTGGCTCGACCAAGACGACTATATGCAGCAGCTAGTTGTCACCATTACTTGGCGAACATCGTCAAACTCGACGACTATATGACGGAAAATGGAGACTTGAGCGCAATAACGTCGTAATTCAGTCGTCATTCGGCTGTTACAACATGCGCGGTCTTGAATCTCCGATGTGTGATTTGATCTTAACAACCATGATAAATAAAAATTGATTACCATCGGATAATAAAAAAATACATCGCAGTTAATTGTTATATAGAATTCAGTCTTTTGTGTTAACAGAATCGATTATATTGTTAAAAGACATGGAAAGATTTTAAACGCGATAAGAGTACTTTGAAATGCCATGCATAAACCTGTGAAATGCCCAATACCTTTATTTACAAGACAGTTTAAATTCCACTGAAACGGTAGAAAGTGTATGTTAAGTAGAGAGCTACTTTTTTTCTTCTTTTTTGCATGGATGGTGACTGCCAAGGAAGGCCACATGCAGATAACGATTAAACACAAGTAGCAATTAGGGATATGGTTACAGTCTTTTCCAGATAGTATTAAATTATGGTATCAGCATTTTCCAAAGGCACTGCTGTTAGCCTATTTAGATATATAACAGAAATAGCCGAAGTACAGGAGAGATAAAAAGAAAGATAAATGAAATAAACCCACTCTTTCAAAGGTGCCTGTAACCCCATCATCGGCTTAAAGCAGATTCACTGGGCAAAGTAAATGTCTTGATCGATAACCGACGAAATATTCCGTAGAGTTATCGTGCAAAGGCTCTTTTTAGCTCCACTAAAATTAGCTTCACGAAACAAAACATGCGCCCCCCCACACACACAAGAAGCTAAGTAAGTGCAAGTCTGACATGAACCGCAATTTCACGCGTGGGAGTTTATCTTATGATATTAAGTACATAATTCTGACTGGAATAGCACAAATAGACTCGGGAAAACACACCTGCTAACACGGCCAGAAATAGCAATAACAAAGAGCACAGCAAAGACAACCAACCACACTTGACAGTGCCAAGCACTACACAAAATATCAACAACGAACAGATTTAATGGAAACTCGACAGGATCTGTAAACAATGTGGGAGGATCGCAGAAAATGTAGAGTAATTCTGACGTACACTTGTTCACAAAGAACAAAATACAAAAAAATACGAACTTGTGAAATTGTTTTTGAATACAGATTCTAAGAGATCTCTCTTTTCGTAGCAATATTACCTTCTAATTGATATATAAAGTATAAAATAAGATATTGTCACTTAATGAATACTATCAAAACAGCTAATAATGCTAACACAGATGGAATAATTTGAGATAAGACACAATCGCCACCAGAATTTGATGGCGGAGGTACTACCAGAAACAGGTTTATCGATACCACGACGTGGACTTGACGCGTTTCTTTTGTTCACCACTCCTTTACAGTAGGGGTGATTAAAAACGAGATGGTTTCCATAGCAACCGATGTAGTAAAATTTTTATCAATTTGCATAAAATGTGGATCATCTTACAGGAGGGATCACCGCTGGAATATGTCGACCATGGTTATCGCATCTCATTCTCCTCGGTAAGGGTAATAAACAAGCATAACAGACGGATAAAGAAATAAAAAGTAGATGCTGCAAATAAACAAATAAAGAGCAGGAACAGAGTGATAAACAACAGACAGAATCAAAGAAATCGTTCGCCCAAATAGGTACGTGCTTCTTATTCACATTAAACTGCTTACTGAATTTATATATAACGGGTTTATTTTGATAACAGCTGGAACGATTAAAATAATGTACAGGTTGGTTATTAGAAAAAAAAAAAAAAAAACTTTCGTCGACACACAGCAAAAGTAAATCAGCCAGAAATGGTCACCTAAAAAAAGTTTGAACACTCGCACTTCGAAAACCGTTAACCAGTTCTTGAGATAACATCCTGCCACAACGCAGACCCATGAATACGCAACCTTCTTCCAACTCAATTGCTAGAGTAGTTGGCCAGAAGCTACAATTGCTTAATATTTATAAACAAATAAAAGATGTCAATGACAATAATAACGAATCGAAGCTCAGCTCACGATCTAATGTAATTTAGTGAAGCCTTACAGAGCAGGAAATTAGCGAAGGGGAGCAATTGCCAAGAAGTTGCGATGATTTACGATAATTACCTAAAATGACTTTGTAATTAAAGCATAAGTCATTTTCAACAGCCCATATGGAATAAATCAGCTGCCGTAGGTTTCAGATATGCTGTTACCGATGTACGATGATGAACAGATTTTATATGGAAAGTGACAGGAAACGAGATGAAATGTATCAATTATTATTATTATTATTATTATTATTATTATTATTATTATTATTAATTCTTTGAGGTACTAACTTTGAAGTATTGGCATTAGCCAGTCAAACAATAATATACTTTATATAAATTCGTTAAAATATATTATACATAATAAAATTACTGTTATGAAAACATAGGAAAAATACAGAAGCAAGTAGGTTCATTAATTAAAAGACAGATATCACATCATATCATTTATATACAAAACATGTAAAGTGAAATTAATAAGTAGTTATGATTGCATTTAAAACCCAGTATCTGTAGTTGGAAGTATACAAGACACTCACATACGTATATAATAGTGTTGTACATATAAAATGATATAATAATTAATAATGAAAGACATTAGATTAGAGTAAGTAATTCAAGGTCACCATTCCGCTCTCAAAGGTGACGAAAATGACAAGAGTAATAAAAGTTAGTGAATGGTATAATTACATAAAGGCTATACAAAGCGATATTACATTTTGTGAAAACATCACACACCAAACAAAAATTCCGTGGAAATGTTTTTTCATGGCTCTAGCAATATTTTTTTTTTCACCTTCCTGAAGAAAAGCTTCATAAATCACCTTTCTGTCCACAGAACCAAATAGAAATCATGTCAAAAAGAAAGAAAGAAAGACAATTTACTGATAAAAGATGAACACTTGATGATTGAAAGAACGTTTATTTCAAGATTTGGTATTACAGGCCATCTCTTAAGGCAAACAGAAAATGTTATGAATATCCACCTACAGGTCCTCGAATGACTGAGAGAGGGTAAACATTCTCAAGAAAAAACTCTGAGGGAAGAAAGTAAAAATATCTAAACACGCTGATATACAGCTTAGGCTGCTAAAGTATACCATTTACGCCTGGATTAAGCTTTAACTGTGTCGAGAAATAACGCCTGGATTAAGCTTTAACTGTGTCGAGAAATAACGAGTAAAATATGCGCCGATGTTTCTTAGGCGCAAAATCGATTTCGCTGTACACCGTCTAATCAAGCCCACCGAAAATAGATCTATCTTTCGGTGGTCTCTGTATAATGCTGTAGGAGCCGCGGCCCATAAAAATTTAACCACGGCCAGGTCCTATATCGTGTCTATTTTCATTTACTTACTTATTTCTACCTTGTATCTCGCCTCAATTCCTCCATCATTTCTGGCTTTAAAAGACAAGGCAATAACTACTGAAGCTCCTGACGTCTCAGTCACTTCCCTCTCTAACCCAGTTGGCGACCAAAATAAGGACAATCTCGCGCATGACGTCACGAGGCTGCATCTGGCCGAGGTTTAGATAAAAAAATGTCATCAGTCAGTATTTGACTTCACCAGAGTGAAGAACAAGGAAGCTCTCTTAGACCGGATTCAATCCTTTAATTCAGCAGTACCTGAAGATTAACGGGGACCTTTCTCACCCAAGGTCGTGACAGATAGAGAGAGGGAATGAGTGTGGGCAAACAATTCCCATAGTGACCCTTCATTTTATTGTTTTCTTGGTTTTCTTTTATGGCCACATAACAGTGACGTCACAAGTATGCTCAGTAACGCTGAGACGGTCTGACCTGGTATTCTTTAGACCTTGCCAGTTGGAATCATTATCTCCTGATATACGAATCGGTGACTTTCTTTCCCCTTTAATACCGACTTTGGAATGTTCTCCTTACGGTCGTTTTCTCCCAGTTTCTGTTGTCAGCGTTTAACGACTTTTATTTTCTCGTTCATTATCACAGGGTAATTGGATATTTCATCGTATCAATCATGATTATGAAATTCTTTTTATTATTATTATATTATTATTCAGAAGATGAAACCTGTTCGTATGGAAGAAGCCCACAGGAGCCATTGACTAGAAATTCAAGCTTCCAAAGAATATGGTGTTCATTAGGAAGAAGTAAGAGCAGGTAAATCGTAAAGAAGAGATCTCACTTATCGAAAAAGAAAGTGAGATAAAATAACATTTTAATAAACAGGCCTGTTTAGGGACGATAGGTTCCCCGTCCACCAGATGGTCGCTTTATTGAAGTCAGCTCCTTGAAGACTTTTTCATGTTTTCGGAGTAGTAGGTTGCAAAAAGCGTTCGGGAGGATGTTCAAGACATCGGGACAACTTCTTGGACGAATGAGAAAGTCACCTGCCGTGCTTGAAAGAATTGCAGCGAATTTTGCAGCCAGGGGCCGGGTAACCTACGGCTAAACCTCCTTTATAAAAAGTTACATTTACAAAATTACGGATTTTTTTTACCTTATTACAGAACTGGAAGCTTGAATATTTTATCGCGTCTCCCTGCTTCGGCAAAAGAGTCATTTATAACCTTTTGATAAATACGTATTACGTATTTATATCATGAGCACAATGGTACAAATTCGGTACCATTACCAAACGCATGTAAGTTCGTACAAAACTGAGATAACGAAGCTGTTTGTGTATCATGGTGATTATGAGCGCAACAACCAGGCCTGTGAGAGGTAAGTAACGCAATGCCTCTGCTTGTGAGAAGCAAAAAGGAGGATCAGTTCGCTCCGAGATGTGTTGACCTTGAGTTTCAACGCTCGACATCTCCAGCCTCATCTCTCGTGAACAGAGAGAGAGAAGGCGGCCCAATTACATCTCTTGCAGTACTTACTTAAATCTGTTTACTCTATCGCTCGAATGCTTTGGCAAGCAATAAATGTTCCAAGACAAGCTCATCAAAGCAGGTAAATAAAATTTCTTCTCATCAAAGATAAGTAAGGGCGCAAGCTCTATGACGAATTCATGCAAATAAGAGCTATTTAGGTTGCCAGATACGTTTGAGGATTTCGTGATGAAGTAAAAAATTGTCATGTTTTGCTAAATTCTTGTAACTCTCGATCCGTTCCTTGAAAACTTTCTTAGACATAAAAAAAAGAAATACACATTACGGTTTACCTGCTTCTGAAAAACAACAACAAACAGCCAATGCCTCAAGAACATTTGTTTTCGATGCTAATGGTGACTCATTTAGCTTTTAAAGATATCCAGTAGCAATGATGTTAAAAGCTTAGAATGAACATAATAACCATTCAGACGCTAATTGCAAGGAAGATATAGCTTTCATCACATTGTCAATAGTTAACGTCGTTACCTGCATTTGACGACAGGTCATTCCATCCTCTCTCCTCATGGACGGTTAGTGTTTGGGTGTTCTCTCTCTTTTTACTGTTTTTACTTTGTACTTTTTTCTCTCTTTTTTGGGTTAATTTTAAGACAAATATTTTAATACATGTGAGTTCTGTTTGCGTTTTATGGTTTTGTATGTCATTTATTTGTTTTATTGCTCTTTCACAGACTGATGATGCACCGATGTCTCATGTGCGAAACGTTTCGTAGTAATAAACTTCATCTTTTTATACCTGTATCATGGACACCCTCTGAAGATTCGTATATAATTTCTCCACTGAACGGCTATATAATATATATATGTATATATATATATATATATATATATATATATATATATATATATATATATATATATGCATTTAATTGCAAACGTCCTTTAATATACAATTCCCTCTACCTCGGAACTAATGTATTTTCATATGCCGAAGGGGAACTTTTTAGTTGATAATAATTTCGTCCTATAGTGGATTTGAACCAGCGTACAGCGGAGAAATCAGGACTTCAGTGAAGTTGGCAGGGCCGGTAACCTCACTGAAGTCCTGATTTCTCCTCTGTGCGCTGGTTCAAATCCATGAGAGGACGAAATTATTATCAACAAAAAAATTTCCCTTCGTTTAACATATATGAAGATATATTAATTTCGAGGTAGAGTGAACTGGATATTAAAGGACATTTGTAGCTTAATGCGTGTATATGAATCACGGTGATATGATAAAAATTCACATACAAACACACACACTATGCATATATATATATATACACACACACACATATATATATATATATATATATATATATATATATATATATATATATATATATATATATATATATATATAATGAATGACAGATTTGGAACGTGATATATGTATAAAAAAGCAAACCCACGAAGGAAAGTGAAACAATGGAGTACCACTGCAAGGCCTTTCGACTCTTGTCCTTTACTAGTAAGTTTACAAAGAAAGCTAGTATAAATGACATATAGGGATTATAACACACATGAAGAGTTAGCAGACCTACCCAAAACAGAAGTACAATTTGAGAGGTTTACAAAAGATTAAGTCCAATTGCTCGGAAGCAGGGACAAGACAATTAAAAGTTTATACAGGGCGATGACTAACTACACACACACACAAAATATGTTATAAAAGTACAATTCAGTAAATCTCATTTTGGTAAACTATAAATTTTTTTTTTCGCAAAGTGTAAACTTTCACAAAAAATATACTAAACATACAGATAAAAAGAAAATATCTATAAGGTAATTAATTTGTAAATAAGTCAGTGATTTATCTTCAAGGTCATTCTTAAACATTTTACTTATGCAAAGGTCCAGAGCACAATTGTATTATCTTTGTGAAAATGGTTACTTTGCGAAAAAAAATTTTATTGTCTACCAAAATGAGATTTATTGAATTGTGCTTTTATAACATACTTTTTTTGTGTAGTCAGTCACCGCCCTGTATAATCCCTTAATTGTCTTGTCCCTGCTTCCGGGCAATTGGACGCAATCTTTTGTAAACCTCTTAAATTGTACCCCTGTTTTGGGTAGGTCTGCTAATTCTTCAGGTGTGCTGGATTCCAGATATTTATTTTCCTTTATGATCCCTAATTGTTATTCATACGAGCTTTCTTTGCAAACTTACTTTAATATTTATATCAGTCTGCTCAGTGAAGGACAAGAGTCGAAAGGCCTTGTAGCGGAACTCCATAGCCTCACTTTCCTAAGTGGCTTTTGCCTTCTCTCTCTCTCTCTCTCTCTCTCTCTCTCTCTCTCTCTCTCTCTCTCTCTATATATATATATATATATATATATTATTATATAGTATGATAAAAAAAATCCTACATGTACCTTATAGAAAATATCTGTAGTATCATTTAAATCAAAGCAAATCCTTCCATAAAGAACGCATCAACTACTGTATTGTTTATTCTGGTGTAACGATAAAACAGCAATAAGCGATGGAGTAAAAAATAGTCAGATCTTGGTAAAGAAAAATATTAAAATAATATAATAAGTACTTTTCCGAAAGTTATCAAAATGTCCATAGTCATTTTGGCCTTTCTTTTCCTCTCGCCTGTTTGCTCACTTTCGCTGTCGGTCGGGAAAGCTCTCTTGTTCCCTTTTGACAGAACGCGGCAAATTCCAGTGTCGAAGGAATGGTATTTATGCGTGACTTGTGGCCAGTAAAGCATCTTTTTTATTCGAATCCAGAAGTCTTTCCACCTCTAAGACACAGTGTACTGTGGTAGATACCACTATAACAACCGAGGGTTGGTCCAGGTGTTAATTTTATGAAGGTATTTCTGTTGTTGACACTAACAGATCATGTCCCAAACTTTTTTTTATTGACTGCGCTCAGAGATAATGACCACGTGCGCGAGTCTAAAGACAGACGGTAACTGATATACCGTAGGCTTATTAAACGCGGTCGATGACGTCACTGAGTGACCACCAGTGACAGCTGAAGACCTGATATATACGTATCTCCCTTTAACTTATTACAATTCTAATATTCCCAACACCACAAGCTGTATTTCGTCTCCCGAGAAATGTTCAATCCAAAAGATGGCTACACCATTGCCACTGAAGCACTGAAAGGAAAAAAACACATTTATCTTTGGGCAAATTTGCATTAGTTAGTTAAGTGGCCTCTGACATTCTTCAACATCTGAGCTCATAAAGTAACTTGAGCACCGACCTTGGCTGTCCTGCGGTTCCGTTTCACCTCTTTACATAAAATAATTTAAAATTAAAACTTTCATATGGTTAATAATACGTCCATTCCTTTCCTCTCCTCTCCTCTGATTCACTTGTTTCAAAAAAGGATAATCCAGTAATACCAAGTACGAGTCAATCTAATCTGCTCACCTTATTGTGCTCAAACATGGACGTGTCTCGTAAACTGTCTGCGCGGATTATCTCGGATGGGCCGTTCAAAGGAAACCTGGACTTTTCGAATTTTTCCTTTTTCTGCAACCTTGATGCCCTTAGGAGGCTTGTTGTTTTTATGATTTTTTTTTTTCAAACAACCCACATGGTCATAATTTTCTTCATAATGTTATGAAACCTTTTTAAATGTAGAGTAATTAATTGAATTACAGTGGTTGTTATGTGGTCGCACAAAAAATTTGATTTAAAACAAACCTATTCTATTATGGCTATAGCCAAGATAAAAAAAACTGGATATACTTCTTGCACCAGATAAACACACACACACACACACACACACACACACACAGAGGACATTATTTTTCTGGGTTATTGTTATAATTATGTATAGAACACATTTGCAGACACTCGCAAATATGCAGACACATATATATAAAAATTATATATATATTAGATATATATAATATATATATATATAATATATATATATATATATATCACATATACATATCACATCACTGTAATTCATATACATACATCGAGCTACAAATGTCCTTTAATATCTAATTCGCTCTACCTTGGAGTTAATATATTTTCATATAGTTAACCAAAGGGGAACCTTTTAGTCGATAAGAAATTCATCTGCTCACGGGCGTGAACCATGGAACCAACAAATTCAAGACGCCCAGTGAAGCAGTCTAGACCACACAGCTACCACGAGATGTATAAGTAGCCATTTTATGAGTGAGCCGACGAATTTCTTATAGACTGAAAAGTTCCCCTTCGATTAACATATATAAAAATATACTTATTACGAGGTAGAGCGAATTAGATATTAAAGGACATTTGTAGCTCTATGTGTAAAATACGAGTGAATACTCTGAAGGCAAAAGTGATCCTTAAACAACTTATCAATATAGCAGAAAATCAGACTAAGTTCATTAAAACAGGTGTGAGGTAATCTTATATGTAATTAAATTAATTAAAGGGCATCACTCCATCAACAACTTTAAAAGTCTAAGTATTTCCCTGATTTTAAAAGTCTAAGTACTTCCCTGGTTCTAACTCACTTCAAGCAAATTGAAGGAAAACAGCTAAATTAATTTATAAGAGAAATTCACAATCTCAGGGATATTTACTGTTACTTGAAAACAACACAAAGTTTAATTAATCCTTGAATTAATTATCAAGAAAGATTAAATCAAAATTAATTTATCACAAAAATCAAGAAAACTAATTAATCCAATTGAAATTCAAAAGTGTTAGGTAATAACTAAAATTTGGAAATTAATCACAAGTGCTATACAACACTAAAACTTAAAAAGAATTCTAAGTAAATGCAAATTAATTCACAAGTGTTAAATTCAATTAAATATGCAATGATTAATTAATGAAAATAATTAGGTTAATCAAATTGTGAATGCAAAGGAAAACACAAAAAAAAGTGGAAAATACCAAAATTGCAAAACACACAGAATGAAAATAACACACTTCAATAAGAAAAATGGACAAATGCAAAAAAAAAAAAAAATCACTTCAATAAGAAAATTGAATAAATAAACAAAAAATCACTTAAAAAAATAAACGCAGAACATAAAAATTTGAAATGTGTAAAAAATTAAATAATTTCACCAAACCACTGTAAATGTTTTTAGGTTTCACCAAACCTCTGTAAATCTGTTCTAAAGTTTCACCAAACCACTATAAATCTATTTTTTAAGGTTGCAACTAAAAAACCTTGTGATAACACATTACCTTGGTACCAATTATATTTCTGCTGCAGCTAGCTCCAAAATTCACATAAAAAAAATTCACCATGTTCCAAAAAAGAAAAGCGCTGTTACACACTTGTATAATGTTTGTTCAGATTCCACAACAAGCACTAAGCTATGGAGGAGTTATGGAGTTCCATTTTACAACGTCTGTGTGAGTGTGTGTGTGTGTGTGTGTGTGAGAGAGAGAGAGAGAGAGAGAGAGAGAGAGAGAGAGAGAGAGAGAGAGAGGGTGCAAATGCTGTATGGGTAGTTAACGACTGAATTGGCTGTTGGTGAGTTCTGGGTTGTCTGCTGGTGCTGTTGGAGTTTAGAGTTCTGTGTTTTGAGTTAGTTTTTAGTCAGTCTTTAGCCAGAAACTGTGGTAGTCAAGTGGTGTCGGCAACAGTCTGTTAAAGGCATTGAAAGTCATTTATTATCGTTTCCAGAGGCCGTGTAATAGTGTTTTTCCTAAATATCTAACAAAACGGCTTATGAATTCCCATGAAACTACAGCAATGATGTTCAAACTTGGCCTAATTTTTGGTGGACAATGAATTACAGTGCTTAATTAACCCGTTTAACTCTTAAAAAAAAAGAGAACTTCTTCCCTCCTTCAGGGTTTCGAAGAAGTGGTACTTAATCACCCGTAACTGTGACGCAGAGGTTCCCCCAACCCTCCTTCGGTGTTCACGCCTATGGCTATCCTAGTACTCCCCCCCCCCCCCCCCCCCCCTTCCTTCTTGCCTTCTTTCCTTCATTCCCAATGTTATTAGGCTACCGAGTAAATCCCTGTTGGGAAAGACTGTGTACTGCACATATAAAATGAGCCGGAAGAGCAATAAAATGTTTTATGGTGGTAGATAATGATTAGATGGTTAACACAAATTATCGAACATAATAGAAGAGGTTTAAAACAGGGGTGTGGAATCGCACTTAGAGATATTCTACTCGGACTCCTACAAATTTTAGATTTGCGACTAAAAAAAATAAATAAATAAAATAAAGTAAAATAAAAACATTAGTAGAAATAGAAAACAATTTTTTTCCTTGAGAGAGTTTTATATTTGGAATGATGTTATTGGGGCAAGACTGGAGCAGGATTCAGAAATAATTTCACCGACTTCGACTCCTACCTCCGAGCCCTTTTAGTACATTTAAGGTAATCATCGGCAGCAGTTGTAGTAGTAGCTCTGAACTATTTCATATAGATTCGACTTTAGTCATGGCAAATATGTTGCTTTGTCCTCGCCATTGCAAAACTACAATTGCGCTGAAACTCTTCACCATTTACAACAGAGAGAAAGAAAGAAACCGCCTGAAAATTAGCATAAATCGGTAAGAAAAGTATGACTTTAATAAGTACATGATATATTGCAATATACTGCTAGCCATATATATATATATATATATATATATATATATATATATATATATATATATATATATATATATATCTATATATATATATATATATATAAAGATATATGCCACGAAGGAAAAATAGAATAAACGAATGAGGATCTGCAAGATCTTTCGACGTTAAACGTCCTTTACTGAGCAGAGACTGACAAAGATACAGGAAAAGACAATACAAGAAGATTCGTATAACTGACAGATAGGGATTATAAAGAGATTAGTACCTAGAATCCGACACACCTGAAAGATGAAAATCCTTCCCAAACAAGCATAAACAATGGTTTAAGGTTTAAGACAATCATCTCAGATACAAGGTCCAGACAATTAAAGGATTATAGGTGACAGGTATTCAGAACTTGGTAAACAAAACCATAATCACAATACATGACAGACATACATTACAACAAAAATAATAACTCTAAGGTAACTGATTTTTATTTAAGTCAGTAATTATATCTTTGAGGTCATTCTTAAACATGTTACAGATACAAGGGTCTAAATGAAAAAGGCCACGACTAACATTGCAATTACAATGAAAAGTAAGTTGTATTAAAGCAGATTCTAAAAGATTTCGTGATAAGACATCTCTTGACCTTGCAATTACTGAACTACCATCCCACTTTATTCGGTGGTTGTTTTCACTTAAATGAAGGAATATTGCATTGGATTTTTGCCCAGTTTTTACAGAATATTTATGCTGGCTTAGCCTTACTTCTAGGCCTTTGCTAGACTGTCCGAGATAAAATGAGGGACAATCCATACATGGAATTTTATTTATTATGTTGTTGCTTTCTCTGGGGCCATTTTTTATTAACATTCCTTTTAGTGTGTTATTATAGGAAAAAACAAGGTTGACATTAAAAGCTTTTAACAATGATTTAATAGTTTCAAATCTGTTAAAATAAGGCAAACTGAGAATGTTCTTAGAATTTTCTTTCTGCGTGTTACTTATACTATAAAACTTTTTGCGGGCTTTAATATAACAAATGTCTAATATATGTGAAGGATAGCATAAATCTTTCCCTATTTTTCTTATGTATTCAATTTCTTGATCAAAATATTGTGGACTGACAATGCGCAATGCTCGTAAAAAGCATATAATTACTGACTTAAATAAAAATCAGTTACCTTAGAGTTATTATTTTTGTTGTAATGTATGTCTATCATGTATTGTGATTATGGTTTTGTTTACCAAGTTCTGAATAGCTGTCACCTATAATCCTTTAATTGTCTGGACCTTGTATCTGAGATGATTGTCTTAAAAAAGTCACTTATGTCCCTACTACCATATTCCTCATATTGTGCACATTGGGGTACCTCTCTCATATACACAGCCTTTCGTACCTCTTGCTCACTCTCACTCTCACTTTCGCTACTTCCATTCTGACCCCTCTTTCCCTCTTCCGAATACAGCGAATCCACTTCCATACTCACGTCCATACCCCTGACTACGCTCTTCTTACCCTTCTTCTTTCTACCTACCTGTTTCCACTCACCGCTATCCAAATCACTCTCAGCCCTTTCCCCAATGTATTCTGTCCTAATCTCATCCTGTCCGTCACCCTTACTGACCTTCTTTCCCTTAGTCTTCTTTTCCTCAGCCCCCTTCTTATTCTTGTCCTCAAGTTTATCCTTATCCTGTGTCTTCCCCTTCTTTCCCTTACCTATCACAACCAAATCACCTTCGTCACTCGTACTCTCATCCACTCACTCTTTCACTTTCTTTACCACTCCTAGCCCGTCACAAGACCCAATAGGCCTACCTCCTACAGCTCCCTCTCCCAAAAATCCCTTCATCATTTCCTGCATCATCTCTTGCACTGCATTCATCATTACCCCCAATTTTTCATCCATTTTCTCAACCATTTTCTCTTCTGCTCTTTTCTCCTCTTCTTTCATTTCCACTTTCGCAATCCTTAGCATTCCTCTCATTTCCTCTAACTCCCTCTTCTGCTCCTCACACACTACCCTCAACCTCTCATTCTCCACTTCCAACCTTCCCTTAGCTTCCCCCGTAACTCCTCCTTCAGCCTCTCTATCTCCTTCAACCCTTCCATCCTCACTTTCTCCACCAATCACACAACTCACTACCTCAATTGCCCTGCAGCTGCCGCACCAACAGTCCCTGTTCGGGCGCCAAAAAATAATGTGGCAGGATCACAAGCTAGAAAAAATACAAGTGGCAAACCCTCTCCACATTAACCTAATCGATCCAGCTGCCAAACCCACCCTCAGTCACACTTTCTTCTTTACACAACAAAATACAGCAGGACAACTGACCTACACCTATACAAAAACAAAACAAAATAAACAAAACACATGTACTTACCAACTCCAGATATTCCAGGGCTATCCTGTGCTGTCTGCCATTGAGGTCGCAGAGATACCAACCACAACCCAGAGCCCAATAGCACAACAACCAAGGACTACAACCCAACAACCAAGGACCACAACAACAACCATGGAACACAACCACAACTCAACACAGCAACCAACAAGGAACACAATAACAACAACAACCCAGGAATGCAACCACAGCAAAAGACCACTGCACAACCAATCACTAACACAAAAACAACAACACAAAATAAAAGGCAACACAGACACGCACTAACAACAACAAGAAATCAAACAACAACAAAGACAACAGCACAGGCACAACAACTCTAAGCAAACAACACTAACTCAACAATAACCAAAAACAAATCAACAAAACACAACTTATCTGCCCAAAATGCCTTCAGCACACTGCTGCTAACACTACTGGCTGTCACCAGTAGTGTCAACTGTTGGATTCCAGCCTCAGATCAGAGACCAGGTCTTGTTCTGGCAGCCAAACGCCACCCCCCCCCCCCCCCCAACTGCCTGTGGTCCTCTGGCCTCAGCTCAAAGTCCAAGGGTTGTTCCAGCAGCCCCCCAACTGCCTGTCGTTCTACAGGCCTCGGCTAGAATCCAGTGTTGTTCCAGCAGCCCCCAAACTTGCCTGGCATTGGCTCAAGAGTAGTCCAAGGGTGGGTTCCAGGCAGTCCCCCAACTACCTGTTGTCGGCTGAAGAGTAGTCCAAGGCTGGGTTCCAGGCAGCCCCCCAACTGCCTGCCGTCGGCTCAAGAAGAGTCTAAGGCTGTGTTCCAGGCAGCCCCCCCACCCCCAAACTGCCTGTCGTCAGCTCAAGAGTAGTCCAAGAGTGGGTTCCAGGAGGCCCCCAACTGCCTGCCATCGGCTCAAGAGTAGTCCAAGAATATTTCCAGGCAGCCCCCCAACTGCTTGTCATCGGCTCAAGAGTAGTGCAAGGATATTTCAAGGCAGCCCCCATCTGACTGTAGTCGGCTTAAGAGTAGTCCAAGGATATTTCCAGGCAGCCCCCAACTGCCTGCCGTAGGCTCAAGAGTAGTCCAATGCTAGGGTTCCAGGCAGCCCCCCCAAAAACTGCCTGTCGTTGGCTCAAGAGTAGTCCAAGGCTGGGTTCCAGGCAGCCCCCCAACTGCCTGCTGTAGGCTCAAGAGTAATCCAATGCTGGGTTCCAGGCGGTGTCAGGCAAATTTCTCGAAATCAATTGCGCGAAGGTAAATTTCTCGAATTCAATTGACCGAAAAATAATTTCTCGAACTATCTTTTTCTCGAATGTCAATTACTCGAAAACAAACAAGTAAATTTGTTGAACACAATCGAAAGTATCCCATAAGCGCCAAAGACCAATTTTTTTTCAGTTGTATACAATACATGGTGTGCATTCAGGAAGTATCATACCCCTCATTTATGCACTATTACCGAACAAAACTCAAGAGACCTACAAAAGATTCCTGCAGATTGTAAAAGAAAAAATCCCAACATTTGAGCCAGCCACAATAATGATAGACTTTGAATTGGCCATGATTAGAGCTTTAGAGCATGAATTTCCAAGGACAAAATGCCGTGACTGCTTTTTTCATTTTTGTAAATCCATTTATCGCAACAAAATTCAAGAAAATGGCTTCAAAGTACGGTACGACACCGATGCTGAATTTGCTATTCAAGTTCGCCTGTTATCTGCGTTAGCATTTGTACCAGTTTTCAAGGTCGAAGAAACATTTGAATATTTAATTGAAAATGAAGTTTTTCCCGTTGAAATTCAAAGTGTGGTTGACTCTTTTGAAGATACATGGATCGGGCGGCTGCATAGAAATAACCGTAGACGTGCTCCTTTCTTTAAACATGAATTATGGAACTGTTTTGATCAAGTCAAGGAAGAAATGCCCAAGACGAACAATGCAGTCGAGGGCTGGCATTACGGTTTCGAACAGCAATTAAGTGCTTGTCATCCATCCATCTGGAAATTTATACAAGGATTACAACGAGAACAAAGTCTACAGGAGCTACGAATTCAACAATATTTGGGAGGTGTTGGTATTCCTGTGAGCAAAAAGAAGTATCGTGACTGTGCAAAAAGGTTACAAACCATTGTAATAAATTATGACGAAGAGAGGCCTGTCGAAGAATATCTACGAAGTGTAACATACAACATTTCATTTTGATTGATTAAATTTTAATACTGTATTTCATTCTGAATGATAATATTTTTATACATACAATAAAATTATAACCTTTGTATTTTTTTTAATTCCTTCATTTACAATAAATTTTTAACATTTGTGTTTGTCAATCCAAAAGGAAATATTTTTCCTTGAAATAAATGAAAATTTTTCCATTCAATTTTCTCGACAAAATAGATATTAGTTTTCGAGAAATATGGGATTCGAGAAAATGATAGTTCGAGAAATTATTTTTCGAGCAATTGAGTTCGAGAATTTGACTTTCGAGAAATTGCATTCGAGAAATTTACCTAAAATCGTTCCAGGCATCCCCCCAACCGCCTGTCGTCGGCTCAAGAGTAGTCCAAGGCTGGGTTCCAGGCAGCCCCCCAACTGCCTGTCGTCGGCTCAAGAGTAGTCCAAGGCTGGGTTCCAGGCAGCCCCCCAACTGCCTGTCGTCGGCTCAAGAGTAGTCCAAGGCTGGGTTCCAGGCAGCCCCCCAACTGCCTGCCATCGGCTCAGGAGTAGTCAAGGCTATTTCCAGGCAGCCCCCCAACTTCCTGCCGTCGGCTCAAGAGTATCCAAGGCTATTTCCAGGCAGCCCCCCAACTGCCTGTCGTCAGCTCAAGAGTAGTCCAAGGCTGGGTTCCAGGAAGCCCCCCAACTGCCTGCCGTAGGCTCAAGAGTAGTCCAAGGCTATTTCCAGGCAGCCCCCCAACTGCCTGTCGTCAGCTCAAGAGTAGTCCAAGGATGGGTTCCAGGAAGCCCCCCAACTGCCTGCCGTAGGCTCAAGAGTAGTCAAAGGCTGGTTTCCAGGCAGACCCCAACTGCCTGCCGTAGGCTCAAGAGTAGTCCAAGACTGGGTTCCAGGCAGCCCCCAACTGCCTGCTGTAGGCTAAAGAGTAGTCCAAGGCTGGGTTCCAGGCAGCCCCCCAACTGCCTGCTGTAGGCTCAAGAGAAATCCAAGGCTGGGTTCCAGGCAGACCCCCAACTGCCTGCCGTAGGCTCAAGAGTAGTCCAAGGCTGGGTTCCAGGCAGCCCCCCCGACTGCCTGTCGTCGGCTCAAGAGTAGTCCAATTCTGGGTTCCAGGCAGCCCCCCAACTGTCTGTCATTGGCTCAAGAGTATTCCAAGGCTGGGTTCCAGGCAGCCCCCCAAGTGCTTGCCGTCGGCTCAAAAGTAGTCCAAGGGTGGGTTCCAGGCAACCCCCCAACTGCCTGCCGTAGGCTCCAAAGTAGTCCAAGGCTGTGTTCCAGGCAGCCCCCCAACTGCCTGTCGTCGGCGCAAGAGTAGTCCGAGGGTATTTCCAAGCAGCCCCACAACTGCCTGCCGTAGGCTCAAGAGTATTCCAAGGCTGGGTTCCAGGCAGCCCCCCAAGTGCCTGCCATCGGCTCAAGAGTAGTCCAAGGCTATTTCCAGGCAGCCACCCAACTGCCTGTCGTCAGGTCAAGAGTAGTCCAAGGCTGGGTTCCAGGCAGTCCCCATACTGCCTGCCGTAGGCTCAAGAGTATTCCAAGGCTGGGTTCCAGGCAGCCCCCCAAGTGCCTGCCGTCGGCTCAAGAGTAGTCCAAGACTGGGTTCCAGGCAGCCCCCTAACTGCCTGCCATAGGCTCAAAAGTAGTCCAAGGCTGGGTTCCAGGCAACCCCCCAACTGCCTCTCGTCAGCTCAAGAGTAGTCCAAGCCTATTTCCAGGCAGCCCCCAACTGCCTGCCATAGGTCTCAAAAGTAGTTCCAAGGCTGGGTTCCATGGCAACCCCCCAACTGCCATGTCGTCAGGCTCGAATAAAAAGTTAGTCCAAGGCTTATTTCCGGCAGCCCCCAACTGCCTGCCGTTAGGGCCTCAAGAGTAGTCCAAGGCTATTTCCAGGCAGCCCCCTAACTGCCTGTCGTCAGCTCAAGCAGCCCCCTACTGCCTGTCGTAAGTCAAGAGTAGTCCAAGGCGGGTTCCAGGCAGCCCCCCAACTGCCTGTCGTCGGCTCAAGAGTAGTCCAAGGCTATTTCCAGGCAGCCCCCAACTGCCTGCCGTAGGCTCAAGAGTAGTCCAAGGCTATTTCCAGGCAGCCCCCTAACTGCCTGTCATCAGCTCAAGAGTAGTCCAAGGCTGGCTTCCAGGCAGCCCCCCAACTGCCTGTCGTCAGGTCAAGAGTAGTCGAAGGCTGGGTTCCAGACAGCCCCCCAACTTGCTGTCGTTCGGCTCAAGAGTAGTCCAAGGCTGGGTTCCAGGCAGTCCCCCAACTGCCTGCCGTAGGCTCAAGAGTATTCCAAGGCTGGGTTCCAGGCAGCCCCCCAACTGCCTTTTGTCGGCTCAAGAGTAGTCCTAGGATATTTCCAGGCACCCCCCAACTACCCTCCATAGGCTCAAGAGTAATCCAAGGGTGGGTTCCAGTCAGCCCCCCAAGTGCCTTTCGTCAGCTCAAGAGTAGTCCAAGGATATTTCCAAGTAGCCCCCCAACTGCCTGCCGTAGGCTCGATAAGTCCAAGGGTGGGTTCCAGGCAGCCTTCCAACTGCCTGTCATAGGCTAAAGAGTAGTCCAAGGATATTTCCAAGTAGCCCCCCAACTCCCTGTCGTAGGCTCGATAATTCCAAGGGTGGGTTCCAAGCAGCCCCCCAACTGCCTTTCATCGGCTCAAAAGTAGTCCAAGGATATTTCCAGGCAGCCCCCTAACTGCCCTCGTAGGCTCAAGAATAATCCAAGGGTGGGTTCCAGGCAGCCCACCAAATGCCTTTTGTCGGGTAAAGAGTAGTCCAAGGATATTTCCAGGCAGCCCCTCCATCTGCCTGTCTTCGGCTCAAGAGTAGTCCAATGGTATTTCTAGGCAACCCCCCAACTACCTGGCGTAGGCTCAAGAATACTCCAAGGTTATTTTAAGGCAGCCCCCCAACTGCCTTTTGTCGGCTCAAGAGTAGTCCAAGGGTGAGTACCAGGCAGCCCCCCAACTGCCTGTCGGTGGCTCAAGAGTAGTCCAAGGGTGGGTTTCAGGCAGCCCCCAACTGCCTGTTGTTGGCTCAAGAGTAGTCCAAGGCTGGGTTCCATGCAGCCCCCCATCTGCCTGCCGTCAGCTCAAGAGTAGTCGAAGGCTGTGTTCCAGGCAGCCGCCCCCCCCAACTGACTGTCGTCAGCTCAAGAGTAGTCCAAGGCTGGGTTCCAGGCAGCCCCAACTGCCTGTCATCGGCTCAAAAGTAGTCCAAGGATATTTCCAGGCAGCCCCCCAACTGCCTGCCATTGGCTCAAGAGTAGTCCAAGGATATTTCCAGGCAGCCTTCCAACTGCTTGTCGTCTGCTCAAAAGTAGTGCAAGGATATTTCCAGGCAGCCCCCATCTGACTGTCGTTTGCTTAAGAGTAGTCTAAGGATATTTCCAGGCAGGCCGCCAACTGCCTGCTGTAGGCTCAAGAGTAGTCCAATGCTGGGTTCCAGGCAGCCCCCAACTGCCTGTCGTTGGCTCAAGAGTAGTCCAAGGCTGTGTTTCCAGGCAGCCCCCAACTGCCTGCTGTAGGCTCAAGAGTAGTCGAAGGCTGGTTTCCAGGCAGCCCCCAACTGCCTGTCGTCGGCTCAAGAGTAGTCCAAGGCTGGGTTCCAGGCAGCCCCCCAACTGCCTGTCTTTGGCTCAAGAGTAGTCCAAAGCTGGGTTCCAGGCAGCCCCCCAACTCCCTGCCATCGGCTCAAGAGTAGTCCAAGGCTGGGTTCCAGGCAGCCCCCCAACTTCCTGCCGTGGGCTCAAGAGTAGTCCAAGGCTATTTCCAGGCAGCCCCCTAACTGCCTGTCATCAGCTCAAGAGTAGTCCAAGGCTGGCTTCCAGGCAGCCACCCAACTGCCTGTCGTCAGGTCAAGAGTAGTCGAAGGCTGGGTTCCAGACAGCCCCCCAACTGCCTGCCGTAGGCTCAAGAGTATTCCAAGACTGGGTTCCAGGCAGCCCCCCAACTGCCTGCTGTAGGCTCAAGAGTAGTCCGAGGCTGGGTTCCAGGCAGCCACTCAACTGCCTGTCATCGGCTCAAGAGTAGTTCAAGGCTGGGTTCCAGGCAGCCCCCAACTGCCTGCCGTAGGCTCAAGAGTAGTCCAAGGCTGGGTTCCAGGCAGCCCCCAACTGCCTGCCGTAGGCTCAAGAGTAGTCCAAGGCTGGGTTCCAGGCAGCCCCCAACTGCCTGCCGTCGGCTCAAGAGTAGTCCAAGGGTATTTCCAGGCACCCCCCAACTGCTTGCCATAGGCTCAAGAGTAGACCAAGGGTATTTCCAGGAAGCCCGCCAACTGCCTGTCATCGGCTCAAGAGTAGTCCAAGGCTGGGTTCCAGGCAGCCCCCCAACTGCCTGTTGTCGGCTCAAGAGTAGTCCAAGGCTGGGTTCCAGGCAGCCCCCCAACTGCCTGTTGTAGGCTCAAGAGTAGTCCTAGGCTATTTCCAGGCACCCCCCCGAACTGCTTGCCGTAGGCTCAAGAGTAGTCCAAGGGTATTTCCAGGAATCCCCCCAACTGCCTGTCGTCGGCTCAAGAGTAGTCCAAGTCTGGGTTCCAGGCAGCCCCCCAACTGCCTGTTGTCAGCTCAAGAGTAGTCCAAGGCTGGGTTCCAGGCAGTCCCCCAACTTCCTGCCGTTGGCTCAAGAGTAGTCAAAGGCTGGGTTCCAGGCAGCCCCCCAACTGCCTATCGTCGGCTCAAGAGTAGTCCAAGGCTGGGTTCCAGGCAGCCCCCCAACTGCCTGTCGTCAGCTCAAGAGTAGTCGAAGGCTGGGTTCCAGGCAGCCCCCCAACTGCCTATCGTCAGCTCAAGAGTATTCCAAGGCTGGGTTCCAGGCAGTCCCCCAACTGCCTGCCGTAGGCTCAAGAGTAGTCCAAGGCTGGCTTCCAGGCGGTCCCCCAACTGCCTGCCGTAGGCTCAAGAGTAGTCCAGGCTGGGTTCCAGGCAGTTCCCCCACAACTGTCTGCCGTAGGCTCAAGAATATTCCAAGGCTTGGTTCCAGGCGACTCCCCCAACCCCCCTGCCTGCCGTAGGCTCAAGAGTATTCCAGGCTGGGTTCCAGGCAGTCCCCAACTGCCTGCCGTAGGCTCAAGAGTAGTCCAAGGCCGTGTTCCAGGCAGTCCCCCAACTGCCTGCCGTAGGCTCAAGAGTATTCCAAGGCTGGGTTCCAGGCAGTCCCCCAACTGCCTGCCGTAGGCTCAAGAGTAGTCCAAGGCTGGGTTCCAGGCGGTCCCCCAACTGCCTGCCGTAGGCTCAAGAGTAGTCCAAGGCTGGGTTCCAGGCAGTCCCCCAACTGCCTGCCGTAGGCTCAAGAGTAGTCCAAGGCTGGGTTCCAGGCGGTCCCCCAACTGCCTGTTGTCAGCTCAAGAAAGTAGTCCAAGGGCTGGGTTCCAGGCAGTCCCCAACTGCCTGCCGTAGGCTCAAGAGTAGCCTCAAAGGGCTGGGTTCCAGGCGTCCCGCCCCAACTGCCTGCCATAGGCTCAAGAGTATCCAGGCGTTTTCCAGGCGATCCCCCACTGCTGCCGTAGGGCTCAGAAAGTAGGTCCAGGCTGAGGCCAATGGGTTCCAGGCGTCCAACTGCCTGCCGTAGGCTCAAGAAGTAGTCCAAGGTTGTTCCAAGCGGTCCCCCAACTGCCTGCCGTAGGCTTCAAGAGTAGTCCCCCAACAAGGTGGGTTCCAGGCAGTGCCCCCAACCCTCCGTAGGCTCAGAGTAGTCCCCAAGGCTGTGGCCAGGCGATGCCCTCCCCCCCAACTCCTGCCGTAGCTCAGAGTATTCCAAGGCTGTTCCAAGGGTTCCAGGCAGTTCCCCCAACTGCCTGCCGTAGGCTCAAGAGTAGTCCAAGGCTGGGTTCCAAGGCAGTCCCCCAACTGCCTGTCCGCCTCGAGGCTCCAAGAGTAGTCCCAAGGCGGGTTTCCATGCAGTCCCCCAACTGCCTGCCGTAGGCTCAAGAGTAGGCCAAGGCTGGGTTCCAGGCGTCCCCCACTTCCTGCCGTGGCTCAAGAGTATCATGTGTCCAGGCAGTTTCCCCCACTCCGCCGTAGGCTCAGATAGTCAAGTTGGGTTCCAGGCATCCCCAACTGCCTGCCGTAGCTCGAGTAGTCCAAGGGTGGGGTTCCGGCGTCCCCCATGCCCCGTGGCCAAGTAGTCGGCTGGTCAGCCCCCCCAAGACTTCCAAGGAAGACTGCCTGCCGATGGTCGAGTGTCCAGGCTGGTTCCAGGCAGTCCCCAACTGCCTGCTGTAGGCTCGAGTAGTCCAAGGGTGGGTTTTCAGGCAGCCTCCCAAGCCTGTAGTTTGGCTCCAAGAGTAGTTCAAGGCTTTCAGGCCCCCCAAGGGCTTCCCAACCTGCACCCCTTGTCCGTTGGCTCAAGAGTAGTTTCACGGCTGTTCCGGTCAGCCCCCCAAACTGCCTTTCGTCGGCTCAAGAGTAGTCCAAGATAGTCCAGCAGGCCCCCATTGGCCCTCCGTATGGCTCAAGAGTAGGCCAAAGGCTGGGGTTCCAGGCAGTCCACTTGAACTGTCCGTAGGCTCAAGAGTAGTCCAAGGCTGTGTTCCAGGCAGTCCCCCAAACTTCTGCCGTAGGCTCAAGAGTAGTCCAATGTTTTGGGTTCCAGGCAGGTCCCCAACTGCCTAACCGTAGGCTCAAGAGTAGTCCAAGGCTGGCTTTCCAGGCAGTCCCCCCAACTGCCCTGCCGTAGGCTCAAGAGTAGTCCAAGGGCTGGCGGTTCCAGGCATCCCCCCAGGAACTGCCTGCCGTAGGCTCAAGAGCTAGGGGTCCAAGGCTGGGTCCCAGGCAGCCCCCAACTGCCTGCCGTAGGCTCAAGGAGTAGTCCAAGGCTGGTTCCAGGCAGTCCCCCAGCTGTCCTGCTGTAGGCTCGAGTAGTCAAGGGTGTTCAGGCAGCCCTCCCAACTGAACTGTCCGTTGGCTCAAGAGTAGTTCAAGGCTGGGTTCCAGGCAGCCCCCCAACTGCCTTTCGTTGGCTCAAGAGTAGTCCAAGGATATTTCCAGGCAGCCCCCCAACTGCCTTTCGTCGGCTCAAGAGTAATCCAAGGATATTTCCAGGCAGCCCCCCAACTGCCGCCGTAGGCTCAAGAGTAATCCAAGGGTGGGTTCCAGGCAGCCCCCCAACTGCCTGCCGAAGGCTCAAGAGTATTCCAATGATATTTCCAGGCAGCTCCCCAACTGCCTGCCGTAGGCTCGAGTAATCCAAGGGTGGGTTCCAGGCAGCCCTCCAACTGCCTGCCGAAGGCTCAAGAGTAGTCCAAGGGTGGGTTCCAGGCAGCCCTCCAACTGCCTGCCATAGGCTCAAGAGTAGTCTAAGGCCGGGTTCCAGGCAGCCCCCCAACTGCCTGCCGTAGGCTTAAGAGTAGTCCAAGGATATTTCCAGGCAGCCCCCAACTGCCCTCCGTAGGCTCAAGAGTAATCCCAGGGTGGGTTTCCAGGCAGCCCCCAAGTGCTTTCGTTGGCTCAAAGAGTATCCCAAGGGTATGGTTCTAGGCAGCACCCAATGCCTTTCGTCGGCTCAAGAGTAGTCCAAGGATATTTCCAGGCAGCCCCTCCACTGCCTTTCGTCGCTCAAGAGTATCCAAGGATATTTTTCCAGGCAGCCCACACTGCATGCCGTAGGCTCAAGAGTATTCCAGCGTTTTTTTCCGGCATCACCCCAACTGCCTGCTATCGGCTGAGAGTCCAAGGGTAGTTCCAGGCAGCCCTCTAAGTTCCTCTCGTCTTCCAG
>NC_061107.1:56176696-56206696 GCF_015104395.2 Macrobrachium nipponense | reverse complement strand
TGGCGCATTTTTCTTCGAAAATCATGACAAATATTAATGAAAGTGGCACTACTTTACTTTTTATAATAAATTTTATATCTCGTGTAGCGGCTGGAACTCTCTCTCTCTCTCTCTCTCTCTCCCGAAAAATGCATTCCATCACAGAAGGACAAAAAGAAAGAAGACTCCGAGGGTAAACCATTCATTAAAAGGAACATTAGATCTACAGAAATCAAAAGAGATCAACCTACTGAGACAAAATTCCGGCCAAACTACAGAAGTCATTTTTTATTAAACGACAAGACCATCTTAAGGTCGTGGGTCGTGGGCGACCCAAGGAATGTTTCAAAAAACATGTTTTTTTCCCATAAATTATCACCCATGTCGAATGCGGGTGTAATCGACCTGCAGACGGTTAGTATGCTGTCAGGTTTGATGGTGAGCAGACTTGCCAGCCCCTATCTTCAGTGCATCCCTATTTTCTGAGGAACCACTCGGGTCAAGGATGACCCACATCTTAGTAGAAAGGTTAGTGATCGAAAATCAAAGTTATTACATAAGAGTTTCTCAATGAACAGTATGTATAGTCATGTGACTTTGTTGTGTTGGAAAGTCTAGCTGGGTCCTATATCTAAGTGATACACCACAAACCGAGTGGCAGAGATGCCACATACCGCCATATTGTCCAATTTGCTTCGAGTGCCACTTTTTGCATTTTTTGCAAAAAGCAAAGTTTTTAGATAAACATCAGATATTGAGTATTATTCATTCTAATCGTGCTATGTACTGTTGGAATATGTCGGAGGATGATGTTTCTATGAAATGAATGCCTTTGTGAATGCATTATCACGTCGTAAATGCGCTCAAGGTCACGTGACCTTGTAGTGTCAATTTCTGTGTTTTTTTGCGAATAGCAAAGTTATTACGTAGCCAATTCATGTCGGACTGTGTGCATAATAGCTAATTAGTGTATTTTTTTTATATTGTAAATTGTTTCGGGATGTTTATGGGTCACGTGAGCAACTCTGGGAGCGGCAGAAATGCCATATAGCAGAAATATTGTCTAATTTCTTTCGAGTGTCATTTTTTGAAGTTTATAGGTAAAGGTCGGATACTGAGTATTGTTCATTTCAATCGTATTTTGTACTGTTGGAATATGTCGGAGGATGATGTTTCTATAAAATGAATGCCTTTGTGAATGCCTGCCACATACTACGACCTACGATATGCCCTTATGGTCACGTAACATTCAAGTGCTAATTTCTGTGTTTTTTTGCGAAGAGCAAAGTTATTACGTAGCCAATACGTGTAGGACTGTGGCATAATAGCTAATTAATATAGTTTTTTTTTATATTGGGAAGTTTTACTACGTGCGTAATCATGTATGGGAGACGTTTTACTTCGTATGCTGTTTGTAGCAAACGTGTGCGCGACCTTGGTAGTGGCTGAGGTGCCATATCGCCAATATTCCATACGTCTTTGAATGCCCGTTTTTTTTTTTTTTAATGAAAAAAGCAAAATTATTAGGTAAACGTAGCATATTGAAATTGAACAGTGTTCATGCTAGTAGTGTTGTTCATGTCAGTATAGTTTTGTTCATGCTAGTATAAATGTTTATAGTTGTTTTATCGCGTACGTGCTCTGGGCCTTTATATGCGAAGATTCTGTTTACCTTCTTTTCCGAGTGCTCATTTCTAATGTTTTGCCTCTCTCTCTCTCTCTCTCTCAGGCCTCTTTGATCCTTTATGATTAGTGTTTCGTATATTCGTGGGTCTCTCTCTCTCTCCCTTTGTTTTAGTGTTTCACATATTTCTGGGTCTCTCTCTCATCCTTTGTTTAGTGTTTCGCATATTTCTGGGTCTCTCTCTCGCTCACTCTCTCTCTCTAATGCCTCTTTGATCCTTTATGTTTATGTTTCGTATATTTGTGGGTCTCTCTCTCTCTCTCATCCTTTGTTTTAGTGTTTCGCATATTTCTCTCTCTCTCTCTCTAAAAATGAATCCATCTCATCTTTGAAAGCTATAGTAAGTAAAGCGCTCTCTCTCTCGCCATATAAATAATTCCATCTCATCTCTGAAAGCTGTAGTAAGTAAAGCTCTCTCTCTCTCTCTTGTTGTGCGTAAACATCTCTCTCTCTCTCTTTTGTTGTGCGTAAACATCTCTCTCTCTCTCTTTTGTTGTGCGTAAACATCTCTCTCTCTCTCTCTTTTGTTGTGCGTAAACACCTGCGTGACCGACCTTGGAAGTGGCTGGGATCCCATATATTGACATTTGATCCTTTTCCTTTCGAATGCCCCTTTCTGTGTGTGTGTGTGTGTTTTTTTTTTAAGCAAAGTTATATGGTAAACATTGCGAAGAGAACAGGGTTCATGCTAGTATAGTTTTGTTTTATTACTGGAATATGTTGGAGGGTGGTGTGTTGTATCGCGTACGTGCCCGGGGTAATGTTTGTGCTGATTCCGTTTGAGTGCTCATTTCTAATATTTTTTTTTTTTTTTTTTTTTTTGAGTGCTCATTTCTAATTTTTTTTTCGAGTGCTCATTTCTAATTTTTTTTCGAGTGCTCATTTCTAATTTTTTTTTTTCGAAGTTGCCCATCTAGAGACGACCACAAGATGAACACAGCATGTTTGCGATGCAACGGGCCCGTCTGCCTACAGCATCAAACTGTCTTGTGTCCGAAGTGTGTGCCTCGTACGTAGGTAAGTTACATCATGAAACTTTTTTACAACTTGTTTGCATAAATGCTATAATTTTAATCTTTACAAAATATATATCATCCATTTTTTACCTAAAATACTGCAATAGTTTATTTTTCATTTTTGTCGAAATTTCAAAATGTTCTAAAATATTCCCTTTTCGAAATATTTCTTTTTGATGACTGCAAAATAATTTTCAAACATCCAGCAAGCCACCATAATAGTTTTATGCAAATCAATGCATAATTAGATAGCTAAGTAACACATTGAAAATTTCATTCCATTCCTCCATTTCAAGTAGCGAATTTGGCCGTTGCACTTGTCGTGGGTGGGGGCCCATTTACTGTACATATCCATTAGGTAAGTTGCATACCGCTATATATTCTTGTTCTCTATAGAATTTGTGATATTCTGGTAGATTTTCATGCATAAATACCATATCTTATAGTAGTTACAGCCATTTTTATAAGAAATTTTCATGGTGAAAATAGCAGGTAAAAAAGTGAACTTTAGATTTGGCCCCTGATATAACATCTAATATCATCTTTGTCCAAATATTTTTACATAATTACTTTTTAGGATAGTATGACTTTATTCTGTATAAAAATCAGCCACTTCCTAATTCATTTAAGTACAAAAAAAAATTTGTGAAAATTTGCCTGTTTTTGGAGACAAAAAAAATTTACCTTTTTTTTCTCTTTTCAGATTTTGACCTCTATGGGTCTGACACCTTTTCTGGCTGTGGAGACTTGTATATTGTAGTTTTAGGAAGGATTCCCTCAATTTATTTTTTTATATAGGTTATTTTGTATTTTTTATAAATATCTTTGTAAATTATTTTTTGTTTTATACTTATTTTTTTTAAATATTTGTAATAAATATTAAATTTGTAGATGGGTATTATTTATCTCTTCAGTAGTATAGTATTATCTTTAAACTAATTTTAGAAACTATAATGTACAGCAAAAATGAAGTTACTGATTTTTGGCATCATCAAATACGTCGCCTCTGGTCTTTGACAACTTCACCGTTGGTTCCATTAGGAGACATGTGCACAGCATGTTTGCTGCTAAGCGATTTTTCACTATTGCCACTTTAGTGGAAGAACTTAAAATGCTAAATATCATTCCTGAATTTGGGTTTGCAGTACAAAACATCCCAGCGGAAAATGTACCTAAGGAAAGAAACTTTGGACGTCGTTTGCCGCCGAGTTGATGCTCTATGATCCCTCCAGCAACATCGTGATGAAGGAAGAGAAGTAGTGTATGTCGATGAGACGTGGTTTACGACGAGAATGCAACATAGCAAGGAGTGGGTGGACACCTCTCAATCTGTCACCAGTGCCACCTACAGCCGGCAGGTGCCACCAGGAGAAGGAGAGAGGTTTGTGGTGGTAGCAGGTGGTACAGCTAAAGGTTTTGTAGAAACTTCATTTTTATGCTTCCCTGAGAAAAATAAAACCGGCGACTACCATGGAGAAATGAATTCAAAGATATTTATTCGGTGGCTAACATCACAGCTCCTGCCGTCGCTTGAGGATCCTTCGGTGCTGGTGCTAGACAACGCCCCATACCATAGCCAATTGACAGGAGATAGCCGATGCCCAACAACAACTACAAAAAAGGAGGATTTGGTTAACTGGCTCAGGTCTCGAAAAATACAGTATCCTGCTCACGCAACACGCCCTGAGCTTCTAAAGATATGCAGGGGCAACCGGCCGAAACCAGTTTACATTGTGGATAATATAATCTGTGAATGGGGCCATGAAGTGGTTCGCTTGCCCCCTGCCCATCCTGAGCTCAACGCCATCGAGCAGGTGTGGGGCTGTATGAAACGACAGGTGCACTCCTCGTTGCAGCGGTTTACCCGTGCTGATCTCTTTGCCAGGCTTGAAGAGGCCAGGCTTGCTGTAACAGGGGAGACGTGGGCTGGCGCTGTCAGGAGATCAAGATATTTTGAAGATGATTACTGGCTTTCAGATAATATTCAAGACAGTATAGATCCGGTCATCATCAACATTGATAGTGACGAGGAAAACGATCTTTTCCTTGAGAGTGATGATGAGTAAAATGTATAAGTGTCCATTTCTTGTTTTTTTTTTCATCCCTTATATATCTATGCTTTCCAGCAATTGGTGATAACATTATTTTGGAAAAGCAAAGCTAATGAATACTTTGATACGAGTATATCAGCTTGGCATGTAGACAATGTCAATGGATTTCTCAAAGCAAGGTTGATTGGTTCATTAATTGAAGTCTGGTATAATTCCAGTGACAAAGTCGCAATGATATTTGTCACATACCTTTTAAGTAACAACAATAGGTACTGGTACTTATAACGTAAATAAATATATATAACTATAGGTTGAAATATAATAAATCTTATGTATGTATGAACACACACACACATTATATATATATATAATATATATATATATATATATATATATATATATATATATATATATATATATGATTTCAAAATTTATCAAATGGCCGATGTCAATGCCCTTATATGAATCATCTTTTAGAAGTCTACCTTCTAAGGAATTCAAGCTACTCTCTCTGGTGAAATTGATATGATAAATTATATCAAACAATGCTCTCTGTCATTTTCTTCCTGGCAATTGCTGTATCGAGTAACCTGTGTTGTATGGAAGAATGAGTCCTACGGCTTAACCTAAAGAAAACTATATTTCTATTGCTTTACCAACACTCGCTTGAAGTGCGAAGTGTAGGGTTAGCATGGCTTCTTTCGTCTCCTGTCATAAGTCTCATTCTTGATCTTCCTATGTGAGTGAGTGGGTAAGATATAAAAGGTTGGTCTTGTGTTTAGGTAAAGTCTAAAGTCACGAATCACATTACCAGGTATGCTGAACTTTTACTGACAAAGAATTTCGTATTGCTTGGGGTAGGTCATATGACAATTATCTATGGAGTTAAACAGGCGTTTAACAATTCGGGGGATGGGAGGTACAGGGGAAGAAACGTTATACCAACGTCACTGAGGGACGTCATCACTTTTGCGAATGTGTGGGTGGCTAAGACTGGCTTTAGCCTCATTTTCTTAAGTAAAAAAGTTAATGAAACGTAATTGGCAATGCACAGTATTTCCCAAAATTAAGCCATTGTATGAAGCGCTCCCTGCTTTGATATCATGGAAATCCATCAGTTATTTTAGGAGATATTTAAAAAAAAACACTATTACATGGCCTCTGGAAACGTTAGTAGGTAGTGTGTTATTGGTTTGTTGCTGATTGTTGTTGGGTTTGATATTAGTTGCTTAAGGTTGTTGTGCCTGTGTTGGATTTGTTGTGCTTGTGAGTTTTGTTGAGTTATTTGTGAGTTGTTATAGTTGAGGGTTGTTGTTGGGGAGCTGTTGTGGTTTCTTGGTGTGGTTGTGAGTTATTGAGGGTCTTTATTGGTGAGCTTTTGTGATCCCTTGGTGTTGTTAGTGGGTGTGTGTGTGTTGCCTTTTTGTATTGTTGTATTTGTGTTAGTGGTTGGTTGTGCAGTGGTCTTTTGTTGTGGTTATATTCCTTGTTTGTTGTTGTGTTGTCGAGTTCCTTATTGTTTGCTGTGTTGTTGAGTTGTGGTTGTTCCTTATTGTTTGATGTGTGTTGAGTTGTGTGTCGTGTGTTGTTTATCCTGGGTGTTGTGTTGTGGTTCTTGGTTGTCTTTGTTGATGTTGGTTTCTCAGTGACCTCAACCAGCGGACAGCACAGGATCGCCCGGAGTATCTGGTGTTGGGTGAGTACATGTATTTGTTTTTGTTGTTGTTCTGTGTGTAGGTATAGGTCAACTGTCCTGCGTGTGTTCTGTAGTGTGAAGAGGAAAGTGTGACAGAGGGTGAGTTTGGCAGCTGGATTGATTAAGTTTATGTGGGGGAGATTTGCCACTTGTTTCTTACGCTTGTGATCCCGCCACAAAGCAATATAAAACAAATCTAAGAAATAAGAAATCTTAAATTTACGAGTGACCAATGGCTAAGTATAAAATCTTTACGTTAATATGAAATTAAAAATCTCTCGTGCAAGAGAGAGAGAGAGAGAGAGAGAGAGGAGAGAGAGAGAGAGAGAGAGAGAGAGAGAGAGAGCAGCTTCCGCACGATAGCAAATCTCAGAATGACAAGACTTCTCTGTTCGTAAGGCAACAGATCAGTGTATCTCGCCCTAAAATGGTTGTGGTGAACGATTTTAAGAATGAGAGACAGTTAATATCGCAAAAATTCTCTTTTAAAGTAAAAGATATGATTATCGAATCTTCTCAAATGAAATTAAGTATTGTTATTTCCTTGAGTGACGTCACAAACTTTCCACTTCAAAATTAAAGCTACTTACGAGTCAAAAAATTCTCTTTTGACAAATCGAGAGATAATAAGAGTTAATTTACCAGTAATATTAGATAGTTTTCAATACAAAAACATCTCTCTCTATCTACTTATATGAATTGAAAGGCATCAGACGTATGTGAAACATTTTATGCTTATGGAAGATGATGTAATCCTTCACGTGATTTCTCGACAAAGACACTAGTCTGAAACACGTACGAGTATTGCAAGATTGTTTATAAAAAAAAAAAAATAATTGAAACCAAGCGGCCCCAAGTGGTGACATCTATTTTTCTGCTTCGAACAGACAATGCTAATCTCTCTCTCTTCTCACATTCTACGCTATTCTTAACTTCTAAATCATGTTATGCAAAATCTGAACATACATTATTAGAACATACTAACTCTAAGCAAAATAAGGAATCTGAAAATATTGCAATTTTACGACACTTCATACAGTTAAGGAAAGGATGACATGCTTTACGAAAGTAACAGCATATAAGAATATATATATATATATATATATATATATATATATATATTATATATACACATGTACATAGATATGTATGTATATATGTATGTATGTATGTATGTATATATATATATATATATATATATATATATATATATGTGTGTGTATATATATAATAATATATATATATATATATATATATATATATATATATATATATATATCGAGCTACAAATGTCCTTTAACATCTAATTCACTCTACCTCGGAATTAATATATTTTTATATGTTTAACCGAAGGGGAATTTTCTAGACGATAATAGAATTGCCGGCCGACGGGCACAAACCATCGACATCTTCAATTCCAGGACTGGCAGTGAAGCCTTAGCCCACCCAGCCACTGCAAGAGGATATAAGTTTATGCCACCTCCCACCTCAAATACCTGTCGCACTCGGGTAATCTGTAGTTTTGGAGACTGCATCAAACCCACCTCGTCCTCGGTAGCGTTGTAGTGCTTTTGCCCGCACGTAGCCATTATAGAAGTCATGTCACATTACCGTGATTCATATACATATATCGAGCTACAAATGTCCTTTAATATCTAATTCGCTTTACCTTGGAATTAATATATTTTCATATATGTTTAACCGAAGGGGAATTTTCTAGACGGTAATAGAATTGCTGGCTGACGGGCATGAACCATTGACATCTTCAATTCCAGGACTGGCAGCGAAGCCTTAGCCCACCCCGCCACTGCAAGAGGATATAAGTTTATGCCGCCTCAGACTTCCAATACCTGTCGCACTCAGGTAATTTGTAGTTTTGGAGACTGCATCAAACCCACCTCGTCCTCGGTAGTGTTGTAGTGCTTTTGCCCGCACGTAACCATTATATAAGTCATATCACATTACCGTGATTCATATACATATGTCGAGCTAAAAATGTCCTTTAATATCTAATTAGCTCTACCTTGGAATTAATATATTTTCATATATGTTTAACTGAAGGGGAATTTTCTAGACGATAATAGAATTGCCGGCCGATGGGCACGAACCATCGACATCTTCAATTCCAGGACTGGCAGTGAAGCCTTAGCCCACCCCGCCACCGCAAGAGGATATAAGTTATGCCGCCTCCCACCTCAAATACCTGTCGCACTCAGGTAATTTGTAGTTTTGGGGACTGCATCAAACCCACCACGTCCTCGGATATATATATATATATATATATATATATATATATATATATATATATATATATATATATAATTCTTATATGCTGCTACTTTCGTAAAGCATATCATCCTTTCCTTAACTGAATGAAGTGTTGTAAAAATTGTTTGCAATATTTTCAGATACCTTATTTTGCTTAGTTGTATGTTCTAATAATGTATGTTCAGATTTTGCATAACATGATTTAAAAGTTAAGAATAACGTAGAATGTGAGAATAGAGAGAGATTAGCATTGTCTGTTCGAAGTTGGAAAATATAAGAACCTCCCAAGCCCTGAGAATACCGTCATAAGGATACCACTAACGGTCATCTCTCAGCAGTAAGAGGAACCCTTCCCTCACCCCTGCAACCGCCCCCTCCCCACCGCTGCCGGCCCGCCCGTCAACCCCCTAAAAGTTTGTTGCGATTTAGCATCACCTTTTATTTTCGGCACCGATTGGCTAATAGGCCTAAGGAGAGCAGCCAGAAACAATCCTGTCCCGCTCAGGGAGGAAGATATTGGGGTTTTGAGCAAGTAGAGGAAAGAGAGAGAAGGCCCAAGACATCCCCATGAAGGTAAATCAGTTACGCGCCGGACAAGAACTGGGGAAGACGTGCATTCATTCAAATGGCTGCCCTCTGTCGGTTTCCCCCTCAGCCTCTAACTTGCGGTTACTGTAGATTTTACTTCAGATTCACTTGGACCCTATATATATATATATATATATATATATATATATACATATATATATATATGATATATATATATATATATATTATATATATATATATATATATAATATATATATATATATATAGTGTGTGTGTGTGTGTGATCCATTCTTGGTCACTGGGATTCATGCAAAAATCAAACGCTCTGGTTTAACACAATGCTATATTCTAGAGCAACTTACACAAGGGTCCAAGTGAATCTGAAGTAAAATCTACAGTAACCACAAGTTAGAGGCTGAGGGGGAAACCGACAGAGCGCAGCCATTTGAATGAATGCACGTCTTCCCCAGTTCTTGTCCGGCGCGTAACTGATTTACCTTCATGGGGATGTCTTGAGCCTTCACTCTCTTTCCTCTACTTGCTCTCAACCCCAATATCTTCCTCCCTGGACGATTGGTTCTGGCTGCTCTTTTAGGGGTTGGCGGGCGGGCCGGCAGAGGTGGGAGGGGGGGCCCGGTTGCTGGGGTTGAGGAAGGTTCTTCTTACTGGTGAGAGATGACCGTTAGGGCTCGGGAGGTTCTTATAAGCCCTCTAGAAGTTAAGTATATCTTAGTTTAACCAGACCACTGAGCTGATTAACAGCTCTCCTAGGGCTGTCCCGAAGGATTAGATATTTTTATTTGTCTATGAACCAATTGGTCACCTAGCAACGGGACCTACAGCTTATTGTGGGATCCGAACCACACTTATTCGAGAAATGAATTTCTATCACCAGAAATAAATTCCTCTGATTCCTCGTTGGTCGAGCCGGGATTCGAACTTCGGACCTCTGGATTAGCAGCCGAGAACGAAAACCTTTGTACAGCGAGGAACTTAAATCCTTTAGAATAGCTATATATATATATATATATTATATATATATATATATATATATATTATATAAATATATATATAATATATATATATATATATATTATAATAGATATATATATATCATATATATATATATATATATATATATATATATATATATGTCACTCAACATTCCTTGTTGACTAAGGCCTTCAGCTCATCTGTTTTTACCTGAACCCACAATTCAGTCAGATACGTAATTTTCATGATAAGAAAGTCCTTTCCTTAGTTAAATCATAAAAGTAACTACCGCTCAGGATTTCAAGTCGTTTCCCGGATAAAAAACATAAAAATACATAGGTATATATATATATATATTATATATATATATATATATATATATATATATATATATATATATATATATATATATATATATATATATATATACCTATGTATTTTTATGTTTTTATCCGGGAAACGACTTGAAATCCTGAGCGGGGTAGTTACTTTTATGATTTTACTAAGGAAAGGACTTACTTATCATGAAAATTACGTATCTGACTGAAATTGTGGGTTCAGGTAGAAACAGATGAGCTGAAGGCCTTACTCAACAAGGAATGTTGCACATAAAGCTTTGGTTCACATAAAATCACACACATTTATATCAACACAAAATCAGAAGAATGGGGAATGAATTAGACAGATAAACAGATTCCTGCCGAAGAACTAAATTTAAAAACATGAGGACAATTGAAGATGCTGGGGAAATCCACTTCAAGGGCACCGTAGAGTAGGTATCATTGGTGAGAGATACTTCACACACGCACAATCGGAACGGGGCGATTCCACAGCTAGCAAGTCCGTCTGCAGTTGAGAATGCATCCGGTTACGTGACGGAAAATTAGCGCTACCAAAGGAAAATCCGGAGTTGTGCGCAAAGCCCCAATAAGTCTCGATTTGAAATACTGGTAAACACTTAGGAATTTAAATTACTGCACTGCAAAAATGGTCAGATCAGTGTGGAAAATTGCACTTTGAAACAGAAAATAAATCAGTAAAAGATAAAGAATTCGTGACTGTTGAAAAGCCTTAAATTCGAGCACTTTACCTAGAACAAAAGCAGCCGCGTGTAGGAGATATGACTACGAACTTGTTATTTAATGAAGTTTAAAAAATAATTTTAATAATACAAAGTCTTACATAATTAACGGCTATGCTATGAAACGAAACTATGTAACATTCACAAATATATATTCTGAGAAGTCTATACCTATATAGTCTGGTCATCTGAATGGTAAGAGACGACTGCGTGGCAGCTGGTTGCTTGGGACCTTCAAAACTTTCTCTTTGGATAAATATCCGAGGCAGTCGCGGAGTCGAGAAGAAAGATGAAGTTTCTAGAAAACGATAATAAGAGCTTAAAAGAAGGGGCAATGTTTTCCACTGCAGGCACCAGATGAACTGGTAATGGGGATTAACGGATCAACCCAAAGAGAAAGTTTCGAAGGCCCCACAGCAACCAACTGACATGCAGTCGTGACTCGTCGCCTTACCAATGCGGTTGTTTGTTTGTATGGTGCTTTTACGTTGCATGGAACCAGTTACTAATGGTTATTCAGCAACGGGACCAACGGCTTTACGTGACTTCCGAACCACGTCGTGAGTGAATTTCTATCACCAGAAATACACGTCTCTCACTCCTCAATGGAATGGCCGAGAATTGAACCCGCGACCACCGAGGTAGGACGCAAACACCATACCAACCACGCCACTGAGGCGCTCCAATGCGGTTGACCGGACAATCGCGAGATCGAGCCAAAACCCATGGGTGCTGAGAGCTTGGCAAGATAATCAAGCTGAAGTCATAAAAGGAGCCACGTGACCGGAACCAAGGCAGAGATGCCCAGGATGCAGTTCCGGTACATTACCCTTTGACTCCCAGCTCCGTCCTACCCAAATCCCCTACACGTGGCTGCTTTTGTTCTAGTGCTAAGTCACTTACACTTACATTCCTTCTCTCCATCTTGGTGCAACGACGAGGACCTCATCTCTCTGACATAAGGTAAAGTGCTCCGATTTGAGGTTTTTCAACAGTCACGAATTCTTTTATCTTTTACCGATTTATTTTCGATTTCCATGTGCAATTTTCAACACTGACCTGACCATTTTTGCAGTGCATTCATTTAAATTCGTGTTTACCAGTATTTCAAATCGAGATATATATATGTATATATATTATATATATAGACAAAATCCACGATGGAAAGAGAAACGATGGTCTTCAAGTTTTTTCGAATTCTTATTGAGTAAAGGTCAATTAGTCGAAAGGCCTTGTAGGCCTCCATCGTTACTCTTTCCTTCGTGGATTTTGTTTTTATTTATATATTCATCGCGTTCCATATTTTCGTGATTCAGTTGTACATAGTATGGTATATATAACAAAAATAATTCGGTTATAATTATATTAATTACGAAAAAATTACTTGCATTACATGAAAAAATAATTTTTTGTTAAACGAATGAGAGAGAGAGAGAGAGAGAGAGAGAGAAAGTCCCATGCTTTTAAAGTTCGGTATATACATAGTAGAGTCAATGAAAGAGCAGACTGATAGATTCAAAGGTAAGAAGAGACGTATATCTGATAATTATCCGGCTGAAACAAAAGTGAAAATGGACTGAGGTGTTGGTTTGAAAAGGATTAAAATGGACCAGAAAGGCAATTCAGACAAAAGAACTTGAGAAGCAAGAAGTAACTAGTGCTTGGGAGAGGAAGAAGATGTGCAATGGAACAGGATTAATTATACTTAACTGGAAGGAGCTTATGAAGAGCGTTTACAGATGACGACGGGTAGGAGGCAGGAATAAAAGCAGAGTTTCCTTAGAAGCCGAAATCAAAAGAAGAGTGAAGGGAAAAAGACTTTTCATGAGCAGATGGCAAGAAAATGATCACTTACTGATATACAAGAGGATAAATACAATAGTTTTTGCGAGAGTGAGTGACAGAAAACGCATTAGTATTTTGAAGACTTAAAGAGATAATTCTGGGGGAAATGTAGTCGCAATATGAAAGTCACTGCCAACAAGTTTGGGGAAAAAATGGTTCTTGGAGAAAATATGTGAATGGAAAAAGGATGTTTGAAGAGTTATTGGAAATAGAATTTTGAATGTAGACTAAAATGGAATGGTAGATCTAAATGATGCAAGATTAAAGGGTATGGTGAATGTGAGCGTTCTGGTGGATGTGACTACTGAAGCATTAAGGAGGCCAATTAACATATTGAAGGTTAGAAATGTACCAGGTGCTAATGCACACTCAAGCGAGAGATGTTGTGATATACTGGTGAAAGTGCGATTGAGTGGCTGATTAGGGAGTGTCAAGTTGTGGCGGGATCACAAGCAAAGCAAAGCAAGCAACAAGATCTTCCCACATTTCCTTTATCAAAAACGGCTGACATATAGTTCCCCCAGCCATACTTTCCCCTTTACGTTACCAATTACGCAGGACAATTGGCTTAACGAGACACAGAACACACAAAACACAAACACATGTACTCACCTTGGACTCGAGACACTCAGGGCGAGACGTTGTACCGTCCGCTGGATACAGTCGTCGGCACACAACAACCGCTGAATTCAATACACAAAGACACACAAGCACGAAAACCACACAAGAGCTCCAGAAATAAAACATAACAATCACTACGCAAACAAATACCAACAACTCGAAAACAACACAACAAATGGTTAATCTTAATAAGAGCCCCGGCCGATTTTTAGTATAAATGTGTTTATACCTTGAATGAAGATACTAAGTATGTTCTAAGGAAGAAGGAAATTAGTGGCGGTAAGTCCTATCGGTGTAGAAAACACAACTTAAATATTTGTTCCTACAGAAAAAACAGGGTCCTTCATGTTGTTGTCTCTGTCGTATCACCTATGTTAATGAGCTCCTGTTCGTTCGTTTGTGTGCTGCGCAGTCTCAAATTGTCATGGGGAAACCACACCTTCCGAATGACGTCACGAAAAACACTCCACCCAAAAAGTGACATCATTATAGACAATATCCAATCGTAAATAAGCACGTTTCAGTTTTCTCTGAAACAAAAGAAAGCACAGTGTTTTCAGCCAATGACAATATTTAATGTTACCAAGTCGTTAATTTTTTCGGCAAATAAACGTATTTTCTCCATTTAAGCGTTACTTGCACTAGCGCCATGGCCGAATTAGCAGGACCGTGTACAAGGTCCGATTTTGTTGCCCAGGAAAGTTTCCCAACAGTGTGTGAAAATTGCTACGTGAATTAGAGATTTCACAAACTATTATTATGGGAAAATAGAAAGGCTCGTAACTTTTGCCCAAAATCACGGATTAATCAAGAGTGAACACATTTGCCCGACGTGTAAGGAAAAGTGCCGTCTTGACTTGAACAAAAAAAGCCTTTCGGTGCGATAAAACCTATGTAGTGTCAAAAAAGAGAAAAAAAAGTGTAATTTTTTGTCTCAATATTTAAAAACACATGGTTCTCCAAGTCTGACGTGGATATTGAAACTAATTTAACATTTTGCTTTATTTTTGTATCTGATTGGTTTTCTTATAAGTTTGCTAATTTTGAGCTTCATCTCAGCGATCCCACCATCGATGATTGGGCTTCATTTTGTAGGGAAGTAATAGTAAATTGGGTATTTAGGCGGTCTCATAAAATTGGAGGGGAGGGTAAAATAGTGGAAATTGACGAATCAAAATTTGGGAAGAGGAAGTATAATGTGGGCAGAATTATAGAGGGTCAGTGGGTATTAGGGGGAATTTGTAGGGAAACTAGGGAGTTCTTTATGGTTCCTGTTGAACAACGAAACACTGAGGTTTTGCTTGCTGTCATTAAACAGTACATCGAACCAGGAACAACAATCATTTCCGATTGCTGGAAAGCATACGATTGCCTGAAAAACGAGGGCTACAAACATTTACAGGTCAATCACAGTGTCCACAATTTTGTTGATCACAAACTCGTGCCCATACCAATACGATAGAGAGACGGTGGAGAGATGTCAAGAATTTAGTCCCAAAATATGGCCGGCGTAAAAAACATTTTGTTGGATATTTAGCCGGTGCATATTTCAAATTGCACATTCAAGACCCCTTACGAAGGTTTCACGCCTTTGTGAAAGCTCCTGCTGAAGTGAATCCTCCACTGTAAGGTAAGCTATTTCCTGTATATATTTTGATTATGGTGTGAAATATGCTGGAGTATTGTCTCTCAGTTAGCCTAATCGCTGCTCAAATTTTTCGGAATTGTCATGAAGTGTGCAGGGAAGGTAGTGCCCTTAAGGGGGGGGTCGCAGGGGGGGCGAAGCCCCTCCCCCCCGCTAGGCCTAGGTAGGGGTACGGCGTTCTAGGTTAGGTTAGGTGGTTTGTTTGGTTAGCTAGTGCCCTGGAAATCACTTTTCTCCTGCTTACCCCCACCCAAAAACCCCGGTTCCCACTGGGGTTCCCCAAGATTGTTAGATGGGAACAAGGGTATAATTGCTTGATGCCACCAATATTAATGATCAGTTTAAGCATAATCAATAAAAAATACATCGGAAAAATATATATTCTAATGCAAACAAGAGACGGAGCTCTCCTTTAGATTTACCCAACAAATCACACAACAACTCAGAAACACAGCTATTCCCTGCACAAACAACACCAACAACTTCAAAGACAACTCGACAAATTAATACACAAACAACCACCAACACTGTCTCCAACAAACAACTCCCAAACATCAAAACACAAAATCAAACACAACAGACCCTCTTTAGCTTAACAACATCCAGACACACGCACAACAACTAGACAATATCAAAATCAATCAAATCACACAACAACAACTGACCATCAATAGACTGGCTCATCTCTGTCCTGTACGATTGCTCATCACAGACTGACTCACTGACTGACCTGGCAACTGCGCCAGCAGACCCAAAAAAAAAAACCCCGGGATTGCAAACAAGCAAACCCACCTTAAAACTATCCATCCACCACTTACGTCTTTCTTTCTATCTCTTCTCAGTAGCTTGCTCCACTCACAACTCTTCAGAAAAAAAAACATTCACTTAATTCACATTAACCACTACCAGCAACCACCAAACACGAACGTTACACATCAAACATAAGAAAACATTTAAACTCTCAATTATTCCCGACAACTACAAACAACCCAATGACTCTCTCTCTCTCTCTCTCTCTCTCTCTCTCTCTCTCTCTCTCTCACGCAACGCCTTAAAGACGTTGTCAAATGTAACTACCATATCACTCCTCCATAAGATATTTCTGGATTAGGGAAGGATTCTTAAAGAATGGGCGATAGAAATCATCGTACTTTTTTGTATAAAGGTAAAGGTTTACAGCCAAATAAGAATGATCTAGGTATAATATTACTTAGTATGCTAGGGTAGAAGTACGATAGGGTTTTGTTTGAGAAAGTAATGCAAATTACAAAAGGATTAATAGGGGGAGATCCTTGTGGGTTAAGACAACGAGGGTACACAAATCCGGGCTGACTGGCCGCAGCTCAACTGGCCGCTGGGGACGACTGGCCGCAGCCGACTGGCCGCAGCGGTAAGAGAGAGAGAGAGAGAGAGAGAGATTTTTTTTTTATCTTTTGAAGGAAACTAGTGTTTATTTATTTATCTATTTTTTTTAAATACCCTTTTGATTTTTGTGATTGTTGTTATTGGTTATAAACTCTTTCGAATAAAACTGGTTTTTATTGTTATTAATGGTTGAAAACTATTTTCATTTTTTAAATGAGAGCTTGATACTTTGCCAATTGGACTGTTTCCTGTTTTAAATACATTGTTGAACTTTGTAATTATTGTTAATGGTTATAAACTATTTATTTCATGTATGCATATCATTTTTGAAAAGAGGTTTTCTCTAAGAAAAGAATAATACTTAAAATGTAAATTTTATTACACAGCTGAATTACATAGAAGTTACATAAAATCTGAATTACTGGAATAAAAAAATTAAGAAAATAAAAGATAATTAAAGATAAAAAAGTTAAATTTCACTAAAAAGCTGAATTATTGAATAAAAAAATCAAGAAAATAAAAGATAATTAAAGATAAAAAAAGTTAAATTTCATTAAAAAGTTGAATTATTGGAAAATAAAAACTGCTTAAAATAGCAGTTACATAACTATATATCTTAAGAGAAGTTATGAGCAATTCCTCTCAGATACTCTTCGTCTTTTAGATTTACTGTATCTAAATATTTTCTGTGTGAGAGAGAGAGAGACAGAGACAGACAGATAGACAGAAATAATTTTTTTCTCTCATCTCTTCGTCTATGGACAGTTGGGCTGCGGCTAGTCGGCCCCTGCGGCCAGTTGGGCTGCGGCCAGTCGGCCATGGCCAGTTGGGCCATGGCCAGTCGGTCGCGACCAGTTGTCCCATTCCCCCCAAATCAAGGGTTTGCTATGACACAGTTGTGTAAAAAGTTTGCAATCAGAGAGGTGAAGCTTTGTGAGGCTTACGTGGCTCTAGGAAAAACTAACATAGAGAACATAGTTAGAATTTTGAGGGTTTAAGGTATGTGTGGAAGGTAATTTGTTGAGAACAATGAAAAGTTTCAATAATGAAAGCAAAGCATGTTCTGGGATATTCGGACAGTTGAGCGTAAAAGTTGGTCTGAGACGAGAATGTATCGTTTTCATAGCTGTTATGAATGGAGTCATTCTAGAAGCCTGAAGAGCACATGAGACGTGCGTGAATTACTTTGGCTTAAGACAGGAGAGGTAAGTGGAGTATGATGTGGCGGATTTTGCGGGTGAAACAGTAATAAAATGAAATAGAATAAAAAAAACTCTAGATACTAGTGAATGAATCTGGAACTGTTTGAAAGAGATGGAAGTTGATGTTTAATGTAGATGAAAGGACAAATGTCGGAGCTGGCAAGATGAATTGTAAACACAATGAGGTGATTTAGTCATGAGGGACAACTGATGATATGCTGAAGGAAAGTTTGTACAGTTCTTAAGTGTTGGAATTAAGGAGAGGAAGGCATAGAAATTGATGCTTTGGGGGAGTATAAAAGATATGTTAGTGACCAAGGGCCTTCATGTCCAGGGAGTAAGAGATTACATGCAAGACAGAGATGTCCGGAGCATTGGATGTAGGGGTACAGTGCTTACGGGTGAGTCTTTTGTGTAGTCAAGTGAAGAGGCCCATTTTGGAAGTTTTTTGCACAAGGGTTCAACCTAAATGCTTTAATCACAGGATGAATGTGGCAACGAATGAAGCTCCTATACCTTCTTTTCCGAAGTTACCCTTAATAAGGAAACGGTTTATTGCTGAAAAACACTCATTTGTATCGTGAAAAACCAGTTGATAAATATTTCGACAGAACGTCATTACCGAATCATTAAATTTATATAGTTCCAAAAGGACTCCGCATCAAAAATAATAATAATAATGATAATAAAAAAAATGAAACGACCCAGTTCATTAAGCACACATTTTCCTTTCCTTTACAAATTCTACCTCTCCCTTTAAAACCGAAGAGGAATGGGTCAATGTAAATTTCTGGTCACCCAATTAGTGAGGGCTCCCTCCATTTCATTAAAAAGATCAAATAACTTTTTTCTCTAACTTTTAGTTTCCATTCACTCCCCTTTGTATAGCCTACCAGCAAGCGGTTAAGGACTCCACCTCATCGTCCTCCCCCTAATCCTTGTCCCACCCCCCTCTCCTTCTCTCTCTCTCTCTCTCTCACTCTCTCTCTCTAGATTTTATTTATTAAACGGTGGAAATTAAAACAAAACTATTTAACTGAGATATCATTCTTTAAATTGGCCAAAAAATAACTTATTTAAATGATGGTTCCAATGGTTACTTTAAGAAAAATTGGTACCAAAACCAGGACTTAACAAAAGAAAAAAGTTAAGTAAATCAAAGTATGCTCTCATTCCCTAAAATTTGTCAAATCAGTTTCAGAGTACAACGTAATTTCATTGTGGTCTCACCCCACGGTTTGCTGCGCATTAGATAAATCACGCGATCTTGAATGATTCTGAGTACCTGTCTATAAATGTTGTTATTTCCGAATCCAAGATGACAGGTTCCAGATCTGGCGCTTCGTTATTCTGAAGTGTTGTTTTCCAGCGCAGTTGTGAGCGGCCTTCAGGGATCGTCGTCATCCTCCGGAAAAATGAAGCTCGAAATCGAGGTTTCCTTTTTTCACGATCATGGTCAGTTTGATGTAGACCGTCACTGGATGTTTACCCGTTGTTCACATTCCATAATGTACATTTCAACAGAGAACATCCACTTCCCCTTTACGAATGGAATGGAGTGGAATGGAATATAAAATTCATGCTAGAGGCTAAGTGATGGGACCTATGAGGTCATTCGGCGCTGAAAGGGAAATTGAGAGTCGAAAGGTTTTGAAGGTGTAACAGGAGGAAAAGCTCAAAGCAGTTGTACTATGAAACAATTCTTAGGAGAGGTTGGAAAGTAAGATGGAAGAAAGAAAATATGAAGGGAGTTACAGTAAAAGAATGAAAGGGGTTGCAGCGAGGGGCTGCTAAGCTTGCGGACGGAAGGATAAATTCTGGGGCCACCCTTCTAAGGAAAACCGCGAAAGGTCAAAAACTTTTCCCAGAGTAAAACAGACCTGCGTTTTGAAAGTGATCAGTTAGTTTTCAAGAAATGTCACTAATACGCTACCACCCTCCATTGGGTAGTAAGTCGACATCCCTTCAACAATTATTGAGCAGAACTGATGATAACAAACGCATAATTAGATGTCAGTCAGTATTCCACACCTACTAGTTTAGTCATTATTTTTTGTTTTGTTTTGTAGATTACACCTAAGTAACGCAGTAAACTGCATAACTTGTCAAAGGTAAAAATAAAGATATAATACAGGTAAATTTCTCTGGAACGATACTGAAATGATTTTTTTAACGTCTGATTTACTTTGTAAAATATGATGTTTAAAATTTTAAAATTACACTGTAACACAAAACTACGATGGTCAACCCTAGCATTCTAGATCATTTTACACATTTTCATCTGAAGAGGAAAAGAGAAAGCGACACTCGGACACACACAGATATATATATATATATATATATATATATATATATATATATAATATATATATATATATATATATATAAAGAGAGAGAGAGAGAGAGAGCTGCCATTACAACTGGGTTTTCTTACTCAATTTCTTTCTCGATTTTCTACCTGAATAATTTGCTAAATAAATCAAAGCACTTCATTTCCAAACTATTTTTAGGTGCTTTCAAAAGAGAATTACTGGTTTGACTTTATTTTTGTTTTGCATTAAACTTTCAGTAAAACAAACATGCCAAGAGCAAACATATTTTGTGCCGCACGGAAGAATGAATATATTATAAGTGAGCTGTGCTGCAAGAGAGTTACATAAATTTTGAGCCTGGTTCCTCAGTGCAAATGAATTTACTTGTCAGTATTTGAGGCAGTATAATAAGTCATTTTATAGCATTTTGACATATACAACCGAACACTTTAAAAATGTGTTTTGTATAGCTTATTGTTCAGTATTGGAACACTTTCAAGGTGCTTAATAATATATTATCTGAAGACGCGAGCAATATTATCATTCACATTTGCCTTTATAGACTTGGAAAAATGAACAAGCTTGGTCAGTGTTAATAACTTGCTGATAAATGTCTGAGCAATGCAAGTTTTGTTGGTGAATTTTCTATTCAAGTCGCCTTAATCAAGTATTTGTGAGATTTAAAGTAAATCTTAGCGATTCAACTGCTGTTCAGTTCCAAAAACGATGGTGCTTTTTCAATTAAAGGCCCAGAAAGCCTCTGGGTACCTACTGGTCATCTTAAAACTGCTGTCTAGAAACGGAACCATAAGAGGTGAACGAGATCTATATTTATCAACATCTTCGAGTCCCTGTCATCTCTTACCTTGACCAACTCGTACCCTACCAACACGTACCTTAACCAACCCGTACCTTAACCATGCCGTACCTTTGCCAACTCGTACCTTTACATAGTCTACCGGCATAACAGTATAATATTAACTTCGAATCTTAACATGTTGGGCACAACCCACCAATTGGAAATTAATTATAAAGAAAACGTAAGGTTTTTAGTCTTTATTGCATCATTAACATCTTTAACATAATAATTAATACACACACACATATATTAAAATGTTAATATAAAGTCTGTACTGATCTGTAAAATAATAAAATTGAATGTAATAATTAAAAAAATCGTTTTCAATTTGACAAAAATCACATTGTTGTTATGAACTACGTACGTGTTTTTCTGCATACTGATGGTCACTTTATTTAAGTACTGTAAAAAGTTACTTTATGTATAGAATATATATTAAAATTGAATTACCTCAAAGTTGAGTTCTTGTGGTTCAGCAGGACGAAGTTTCTGTTTGGCGCGATTAACAGCCCGAATGAGGTTGGCCTGGTTTACTCTACTGCCTGCCGGCTGGTCTGGGTCAGCATGTTCCCTGATTAAGGTCTCAACCACGTCACCAGTTGATCGGAAGACGTTCTGGCAACCCTGTGTCTTGGCCTATAATGGTATTGGAAAAAAGTACAGTTTAATTTTAACGGTAAATAAAATAACTATTCTAATGTATAAATACTGAAAAAAAATTTTGTACATGTTGCAATTGAATCAACATATTCATTAAAATTTTCATTTTGGAGATTTTTGATAGTTTTCAGTGAGACACAATTAAGAAATGTTTACCTGTGTTGTTATTTGCACTGATGTCAGCATGCCTGGAGTTGCTGTGTGACAATGCTGGAAACGACCAGGACTGAAGTCGTCACCATTCTGTAGAACTTTTGCTGTGCAGTTTGTTGTCTTGTTGCGAACAGAACACCACCTCGTCGTTGAGTCACCTTTCTGTTTCTGAAGAAAAAAAAAAAAAAAAACTACAGCATTTAATACGCATGTATATAAAAACCCAATTACAAGTCTTGAGTTTTGAGAATTAGAAAAATATCGAAAACAAGAAAAATAGCGATGTATAAAGAAATGATATACATTTTATATAAAAACGAGATAGCGATATATGGGGAAAATGAATGGATAATGAATGAATGTTCTACATGTTCTGATTTAATTTTCAATTAATTCTTTACGACTTTGTATTAAAATTGTCTTATCAAAACTTATTTAAGGTAAGTTTCACTAACCTTTACTGTATAAGTGTAACCGTCGATATCCACGAGTTTACGCTTGCCCCTCTGCGATGCACCGTCGACAATACTGTATCTTGGTCTGTTATCTGGTTCTGGTAACTCAGCTGGAAGAGGCTCGTCATCTAGGATGGAACTGAAAAAGAAAAATTTACACATTACAACTACATAAAATTGGGATCCTTTATTTATTTTATAATATCAGTCCTCTTCATTTTTGATGACATACCATTTTATGAGTTACACTGTCACTTAAATATGTATTTTAAGTTGATACTTTTAACACTTACTTTTCTGTGATGATATCCGGAGTAGCAATAGAGCGATCTGTTATGTCAAAGGACCTATCAGGCTGGATAGTAGAAGAATCAGAGTCGTCGTCGGATATGGTGAAAGATGAGTTGTTGAGCTGATTGTTGTGTCTGTTGAGTTGCTGTTAGACTGGTCAGCTGGGTTAATGGTATGGTCTGCCGAATTTATGGGGCTCTGGACTGAAGAGTTAGCAGTTATCTGGGCTGACTGGGCTGCTGTGTGTGTAGACACTCTGGTGCTTTCGGCAACTGGTATATCAGGAACGCTTGAGTGGTCTGCTGGTGCACCACATTTGTTACAAAAGAGGTCGATGTTTTCTTCACCGGTAACAAGTTGGGCGTACAGTTCCTCAGACACACCTAAAATATAGCTGATGGCTTTTAAAACATTTTGAAAGTACTGGACAAAACCTTACTAATTTCAACATAATCTTTCTGTCGGACTTGGCAAAATGTTTGCATGCCGCGATTTCTCGGGCATCTTCTAGTAATTATATACACAAAGACTTACCAGTGTCACAGTGACGATGCTGCCAACCATTACAGGTGTCACACTGCAGAGCTTCTTGTCGTGCAGTTACTGTCTTTTTACATTCTATACACCGAGGACGAACCATGTTTTCGAAATATGAACATTTTTTATTCGTTCTGTATATATATCCCTCCTCTTAGCTTGGCTTACACAGCCCTTAGACCTTTGTAGATGGTATATGTTGCTTGTACAAGAATTACTCAAGAGCTCTTGAAACATGCTTGCCGCTTAGTAATAGGTCTTCATTGTTTTTACATAAAAGATCAAAATAGGTAATTAACCCCAAACAGTCGTTTCTGTTATATACGTGTTAATTATTACAAAAACACCAGTAATGAACCAATAATTAAGTTATTTTTATAATAAATACATATATATATAAAATATATAATCCAATTTTTAATTATTGAAAATACTTATTTTTTTACTAAATATAAAAATAACCTCTAATAATGAAAACATTAAATTTTTAAACCAATACACAAAATATTCCTTGAAAATATGTAATCAATCTTTATTCATATTATATATGTAAAGGTACGAGTTGGCGAAAGTACGAGTTGGTGAAAGTGAAAGTACGAGTTGGTAGGGTACGAGTTGGTCGAGGTACGAGTTGTCCTGCTTGCGAATATTACTATGACTGACCTGTTATTTATATACTACAAATGAAAAAAATGTTGTCATGCACATAAATCTTACACACACACACACACAGAAAACGCGTTAAGAAATTATATTAGCTCTTTTTTTTTTCCACTGAAGAATTTTCACTAGAAACAGCCATAAGCCTTCTATAATGCCATAATTTTCCTCTCGAGTTTCCTCCGTCTACCAATTTTTGTTTGAAAAAATTGCAATATAACGCAGCCCGTCGTACTTTTTTCTCTCTTTAATCTAAGGGAAAAAAATGCGAATAATGATTGAAAGGGTTGAATTCCCCTCTGTCATAAGTTTGGGAACAAAGCTAATTTCACGCATAATTTGGTCCGCTTGAAATAATTTGTGACATTTTAAAACTTGTTCCACGGGAAGTTCCTAAAAATGTACGAAATTAGTTTCACTGAAAGTTATTAGTGTACTGGAATACGCTGTGATTTTTATTTATTTCAGTTATTCACTTATAACGAGTTTGTCAGTGAAGCAATATATATATATATATATATATATATATATATATATATATATGTATATATATATATATATATATATATATATATATATATATATATATACATACATATATATATATATATATATATATATATGTATATACATACATATTTGTATAAGTTACTAACTCTCTCTCTTTCTCTCTCTCTCTCTCTCTCTCTCTCTCTCTCTCTCTCTCTGCGACATCCGTGAAATGTAAGGAGGACATATCGATGAAACACGATGAATTTTTCATTTGAAATTAAGAAAATTTATTTTAACAATCTAAAGGTACTACTTCTCAGTCCGCCATGTTTTCCTTTTGGGAAGTCACATACAGAGGCGAAGGAGACAAGCTCTCTGCCACTCATTGTTTTCAAATTTAAAATTGACAACAGATTCGTCAGAGTCCAAAGTACCATCCTTTGTAGACGTCCTACGCCTCTCCAAAAGCGTCACTCTAAATCTGTCTCTATGACTTTCTGGCCGAAAGCCTTTCCTTCGAGATAGCGCCTTGTTTCTTGGGATACACGTGAAACACCCACAGCAGAATCTAACTGGCATTGGACACTATAGAAGCATCCTACCTGAATGCCCCGGCAATCCAGGGCAGGTCATATAAGGCTGCACAGAGGTTAAGAAGCCAAGCAAGTGGAATCTGCGAGAATGAAGCCACAACAGTCAACCACAGCAACACCCATTACACAGACCACAAAACAACGTTGAACTTCGAGGAAAAAGGTCAACTAAACCCCAAAACCACGGAAGACTGAGCCTTTACCTTCCCTTCCTTCCATCAAACTACCTTCCACCTTCCAAACCTAAACATCTCCTTAACCTCACCTGTTCTTGACCCCATCTCCTTCCTCCTCCGATGTTCTAGCCAGTACTAGCCGAGAGAGACACAACAGACAGTGAGAGTTGTATAACTATCACAGTTGAAGGGATTATTATTCTTTTCGAGAAGCCGACAGGAAAACCTGTCGACATAACACTGCTGGAATGTATGCAGCCCAACGTCATCCAAAGCCCTCGGCCCAAAGCAGCTGCCGTTTGCTTTGAGTAACAGCTGCCCTAAAATATCACACCAGAAATGTTTAATTTATAAAGAGTAAGTAAAATCCTTGGAGTATCATCTCAGAGTTTCATCCTTTTTCTCGATCTGCAATTTTTCCATCTTCCTTCCTAGTTCCCTAAGACTCAATTAGGACTTTCTGCTGTAGAACTGTTTCTCCTACTGATGGGTACTGCAAGGTTTAATGTGGTTTGTAACCCTGCCTGTCCTTTTCTTCCTTTATTTTATAACTGCCCTTTTTTTTGTCATTACAGAACACATCTACTGTTACGGGCTGCTCTGAGAGCAAGAGCCCATGCTGGCATAGTGCTGGCTTTAAGTGGCTTGATCTTAGACAACAAGAAGCCAGAAGCAGACAGGACATTGAATCAATACCACGTTGCTGTGTGACTCCCTCGCTCAATCCTTTGTCTGGCCAATAAACTAACCATCAAAGTGCCAATGTGAATGTCAATTGCAGAAGTCCCACTTGATTGAGAATCCATTGATGCTGTATTCATGGATTTTCACTCAGGAAATAAGGTACTATGTAGTGGAAAAGTTTTCTGTCAACTGTCTTATTCACTATCTCATTCCACTTCCATTTTCCGCTTGCATTGTGCTTAGACCCTGAATCATTGTTGGTGACCATTTATCAATGTTACGAGTAATTTGCCTGATCATAAATTGACGTCATTCTCCTTACAACTAGAAAACGAATCATAGCTAGAAGTGTTTGCAAACTGTCGGTGATTGGATTAGTGTCAGAATAGTTAGTTTTTCGAGTGAAATATAAAAAACTTGATAAGGATGGCAACAAGTGGCAGCAGCAGCAGAAAGAAATGGAGAAATCTTGCTTTCATTGCAGACATGCAATATGATGACTTTGCAGGAAGGGAACTGGCATTTCTTATCTATGAGATCAATAACAACTTTAACCAAAAAGATGCAAAAATATTCATAGACATATTGGAAGGATATGATCCTTCAAACTGGAGCAAGTCTATAAAAAATACTTTGAAAATAATTGAAGGAGTACCAAATAAAATTCAAGTGATCAAAAGACTTATAAAGAAAATTTACATCAATCAGCATATTCCAACAAAGAAAATGAATGAGGTGAATATTGTGAATATACTGATTGATGCAATAGGAAAACGAATGCCAAAAACATGTAATTTATGTAAGGTGTGGTATAGCATTGTAAATCCTCAAAACCTGATCAGGAAATGCTATGCTTGCTGCGTACCAATGCATCCTCAATGTGCAGAAGTCCAGCAAAATACAAGTAAGGACACAAGAGTATTTTGCTCAACATGTCTATCATTGATAGCTAATGTTATTAAATCAAAACTTATTGTACAAATAGTAGAGGATGAAGAAGATGACGAAGAAGAAGAGGAAAACAGAAAAGAAGAAAATAAAACTGAAGTGATAGATAAAAAAACGAAAACAAAGAGCAGGACAAGAGTATGGCTGCAGAGATACTCATAGGTACTACATATGAGGCAATACAGCAGCATACATAAGAAGAAATAAATTATGACATGACAACACAAAATAAAATCCCGAAGAGGCTTTACCCAGATCTTCATACTGATGGGAAAGAGCAAGAAAAAAAAAGAAAAGGAAGACAGTCTGCACCCTTTTGAAAAGAGGGAATTGCATATTTGGTAAAAGATGTTACTACAAGCATCCCAAGGTATGTCACAATTATGAGCTTTATGGCAAATGTGCATACCTAGATGGCTATGAGGATGAATGCTGCATCCAAAAATATGCAAAACTTAAAAGAAGGAAAAGGATGTAAGTTCACAAAAAAAAATTTAGATATATGCACCCTGTAGCCATGAATCAAAATCAAAGAAAGGATAATACTTTAGATCTAGTATTTGTGAATGAGGTGAATTATGTTAAAGAAATAATAGTATATAATACAAGTATTTCAGACCATAATGTCACAGGGTTAACAGTCTATTTCAAAGCAAGTGAAAACAGAGGTAAGCAAGAGATGAAAAAGTGGGAAGGATATGGAATATGGAAAATACAATTTCTATAGTAAGAATATAAAATGGTCAGAAATAAATGAAGAATTAAACAAAGATTGGGAAAACATATTTGTAAGTGGTGATATACAGGTAAATACAGGTATATTATATAATATATTAGAGGAAATAGTGGATAAATATATACTGAAGAAGAAAAGTAAACGTCAGTCATGCATACCAAGAGACGGAAGGATCTTGTTCCAGAAGATCAGAAAGTGAAAAAAAGGTCTTGCAAAAGAAAAGAATGCATGGAAAGTGATGGAACTAATAAGTAAGATAGAAAATGCAGAACAAAAGATTATATTACAATAGAAACAAAATGAAAAACAGGATTTAGAAGAAAAGACCCGAGAAAATATCAAGCAAAACCCCAAACTATTGTACTCATATGCGAAAAAGATGAATAAAAGAAGAGTAGAAATGGGCCCTCGAAGAAATGAAGGGAGATTAACGAATGAAAAAAAGGAAATAATGCAACATATTAGCAGAAAGATATGAGAGAATATACCCTTAGAATTGATAATGAAGATGATGATGCAGAAATAAGAGATGAAAATAGTGAATATTTATCAGACATAGATATTAATGAAGCCGATATTGTGCAGGCTATTAATGAAATTAAAAATGGATCAGCAGCTGGACTAGATGGTGTCCCTACCATTTTGTTAAAGAAAGAAGTTCATTCTATTGCAAAGCTGCAATAGAATGAACTTCTTTCAAAAGTGGATCAAAACTAGAGGCAAGTAATTATAGGCCTGTGAGTCTAACATCATATATTATGAAAGTCTATGAAAGGGTAATGAAGAAAAATATTATGATACATTTAATGTAAGATAATTTGTTTAATAAGGACAACCTGGTTTTGCACCCAGAAAAAGTACATAAACCCAACTGTTGGTCCACCGTGAGAGCATATACAAAAATATGATAAACGGAAAAGAAACAGATGTGGTTTACCTAGACTTTGCAAAAACTTTTGATAAGGTAGACCATAATATATTAGTGAAGAAAATTAGAAAACAGAATATAGTGGACAAAGTAGTAAAATGGATAAAAGAATTTTTACCCAACAGAAAACAAATAGTGATTGCAAACAATAAGAAATCGGATGAAGCTAAGGTAATATCCGGTGTGCCACAAGGTACGGTGTTAGCTGCATTGCTATTTGTTATCATGATTGCAGACATAGACAGTAATGTTAAGACTCAGTAGTGAGTATTTTCGCTGATGACACAAGAATAAGTAGAGAAATTACTTGTGATGAAGATAGGAACTCACTACAAAGAGACCTAAACAAAATATATGAATGGACAGAGGTAAATAGGATGGTATTTAACTCTGATAAATTTGAATCAATAAATTATGGAGATAAAGAAGGAATGCTATATGCTAGGGGACCTAATAACGAAGCAATCACAAATAAAGAAGCAGTTAAAGACCCTGGCGTGATGTTGAATAGGAACATGTTATACAATGATCAAATAGCAATACCACTGGCAAAATGCAGAGCAAAAATGGGAATGTTGTTGTGGCATTTCAAAACAAGAAAAGCTGAACACATGATTATGCTTTATAAAACGTTTGTACGTAGTCCACTTGAATATTGCAATATGATATGGTACCCTCACTACCAAAAAGGATATGGCAGAAATAGAGAGTGTACAAAGGTCCTTTACAGCTAGAATAAAAGAAGTTAAGGATCTTGATTACTGGGAAAGACTACAATTTTTAAAATTATATAGTCTAGAAAGGAGAAGAGAATGCTACATGATAATACAGGCATGGAAACAGAAAGAAGGAATTGGCTAAAACATCATGGAGCTAAAAATATCAGGAAGAGCAAGCAGAGGTAGATTAATAGTGCCCAAACTATACCAGGAAAACTAAGGCTAAGGCCCCACCGAATCCGTCGCGGCGCGTCGCGTGCGTCTAACACGGCTACGCGTTTTGTGCATTTCGATCAAATGTTATAGTTCAAACACGAGTGGCCCCACACGGCGCATGAGCGTGCGTGGCGTCAGGTGCGTTACCGGACTAGACGCGCAAGGAACAAAACATTTTGTTTTTAGCCGCACGTGGACGTGCGTCTCCGAGCTGGGGTCCGCATGAAGGAAGAAATTGTGGTAGACTTACAACACCTGCATTTGAACCACCGGCCCAACTTTGAGTTATAATCAAATGTGATGATTTGTGGTTATGATAAAGGATTAAAGAATTTTTTTATTATATTCTAATGGATACATTTATGTAAATATCTTTGTTTCAGAAGTTCCTGCATCAGTGTTCAGTTCACACACAATTCTACGTATCTTAATTTTTGTATTAAATAAAATAAAGTGCAACTTTAATTTCGAAATCAGTAATCCTTCACTCAGAGTTACTACAAGTTTCTTTCGTTGATACGGATCTTCAGTAATTGGTATCAAATTTTGATATTCGAGATATAATGCCCTCGTGAATTAAGTCAAA
>NC_061107.1:56164196-56169196 GCF_015104395.2 Macrobrachium nipponense | reverse complement strand
TTGTAAAAAATCGCTGACTAAAATGGTTATGCAGACCATCTCTGTTATTACATTCATTGCGGCTGATGATGATCCAGGTAGTGATGATGACGATGGCGGTGATGATGATAATGAACGATAAAGATGAGGAGGAGAAGGAGAAGGAGAAGGAGGAGGAGGAGGAGGGTGAGGGAGGAGACAAGTGAGCTTATATTGAAATAACTAGACTTAGCTGTTTTTTCCCTTAAAAGTTAACATATATTTACTCATTTGGGTGACCTCAAATAATGACAGAACATCTACGGTAAATACGATGCATGAATAAGCAAGCAAGAGGTCATTCTGAAGACTCCTGAGCCGAGACTCGTGGTCAGTCAAATGAGTAACTGTTAATTTCGTATAAGCAGAGTAAGGCGGTTAAAAGGCTGGATAATGCAGAGAAACAACAAATTGGCGGTAATAAGGGAGCCATGAGTAAAAAAAAAAAAAAAAAAAAATCTTAGTCGGGATTTTCTTAGGGGCTTTGTTCACGTGGAGAGAATGGAAAATAAGAGGCTCGTGCAAAGTCTGCGTGATTGGGAATCTGTGGCAGGGAGAGGAGAGGAGAGGAGAGAGAGAGAGAGAGAGAAATTGTCGGCTTGATGAAGTTTGACAAGTTATTGAAACAAAACAGAGGTGATTGATGTAATATGTAAGAGGTTGTTGTAGTACGTAAGTATTCAAAGAATAGTTTTTCTTTGACTGAACGTAGCTGTGAGTCATTGATTTGCATTTTTGCAAATCAGGAATTTTAGGATAGGATATTTATGATCCATATTTTAGAATGAAAATGTTAAAAATAAACAATGTGCACGTTAAAAAGTACAGAAAAATGAGTTTAATGAAATATAGCACATTATTCTAATTTTCGTTTGTAAAACAAGGCTTTATTTAACCATAATTTAACCATACTATAATGTTTACAACTTCTGCATGAGGGAAAAATCTTGCACGTGGCCCGATTAAGCTGGCGGTGGTTCATGCCTTGTTATGATCGTTATCAAGAGTGTATCATTAATCTTATGCTTAATGGTAGATTATTTGATTACCTTGATTACTAATGCCACGCACCATTTAAAAATTATGCTTTAAGGATTAATTATTATCATTACTGCTGCTGTCATTCGCCTTTTCTGTGATCTATCTATTCAACATTTCATCCTCTCTGCCAGAAGTTCTGTCACTCCCTCAAACATTTCCTTCCCTCTTTCCCACCCCCTCACTTTTTAATGTCCCCTTCTCGAACCATCAGTGCTGAGAACGGAGACCAACGAAGATTTCGAAAATCTCCCAAGTTCTGATCGAAGCTGATCAGTTCTGCCTGAGACAATCTCTCTTCGTAAAAGACTCACTCTCTCTCTCTCTCTCTCTCTCTCTCTCTCTCTCTCTCTCTCTCTCATCCGTGAAATCTACGGATAGATAACTCACAGACGAAACAAAATTAATTGGTCATGGGAAATTTAGACAATTTATTTTGACAACCTGAAAGTCCTATTACTTTTGCAAGATTATGCACACACACACACATATATATATTTTATTCGAACTACAAATGTCCTTTAATATCTAATTCGCTCTACCTCGGAATTGATATATTTTCATATATGTAAACCGAAGGGGAATTTTTTTAGTTGATAATAATTTCGTCCCCTCATGGGATCGAACCACCGTCCAACGGACAGGAACGAAATCAGGACGACATTGACGTTACCGATTCTGCTAACAGTTAGCCGAATCGGTAACGTCAATGTCGGTCCAGATTTCGTGCCCGTCCGTTGGACGGTGGTTCGATCTCATGAGGGGACGAAATTATTATCAACTAAAAATTCCCCTTCGGTTTACATATATGAAAACATATAACTCTAAGTAAGATCGAATTATATATTAAAGGACATTTGTAGCTCGAATAATTTATATGAATCACGGTGATGTGATAATTATTCATATATATATTATATATATATATATATATATATTATATATATATATATATATATATTTTACATATATTTGTAAATATATATGCATTACATACTCATATGAATACTCACAAATATATATATATATATATATGGTATATATATATATATATATATATATATATATATATATATTTATATTTATATTCTCAAAGAGATAGTAGAGAGAGAGAGAGAGAGAGAGAGTGAGAGAGAGAGACAGAGAGAGAGAGAAAGGGAGTTTTATTCGTACAGTAAATTTCCATTGTCTCAACAGAAAAAGATTTATTTGGAACGATGCCTAAAACGGCAATGAAAAGCGTAAAAGCGAAACTTTTTCGACTGACAAAAATTGATGGAAATTTTTATTCCGCGAAAAACATAATGTTAAAAAAAAATAAAAACGGCACTCAAAAACATTGCTCAAAACAATTACGTATGCTAAAGGCAAAGCAGCGTTTGTTTCTTCAGAAAATTTACTTAGTTTGTATATGATTATGGTTGATTATTCTAAAAAATCATATATATATATATATATATTATATACTATATATATAGATATTATATATATATATATAGATATATATATATATATATATATATATATATATATATATATATCTTATTATCTCTATCTATCTATCTATCTATCTATCTATCTATCTATCTATATATATATATATATATATATATATATATATATATATATATATAGTATATATATATATATATATATATATATATATATATATATATATATATATATCATATATATATGTGTGTGTGTGTCTGTGTGTGTGTATGTAATGATAGCTAGTAGAATGTTAGTTAGGAATAGTGTAAATATAGGAGAGAGAAAAAGAAATGAGAGAGAACCATTAATAGACAACTGATAGACAGAGAAAGAGAAAGAGAGAGAGAGAGTGAATAATAGAGAAACGAGACAGAGAAAGAGAGAGAAAGTAACGATCAGGAAGTGTCGTGAGTTTGTAGACAAAACACTGGTGCCAGAATAATATAAGCGCAACCATTAAAAACTGCCTACCCGTTACACCTGTGACCTGACCTTTCAACTCCCCCCGGGACCTGAAGACTTATGGTGACGTCAGTAGTCCCACCCACAAAGGAGGATTTATGTCAATTAATCACACACAAGGGACGTCATTAGATAATCTTCAACCAATAACGACGACTACAAGTGGAACAGAAGCTATTGTCCGTCTACTGGTGGGATGGATAATTTCCTTTGAAGAACCTTCGAGAAAGCAAGCTTGAAGAGAGAGAAGATAGAAGATAGCCGAGAGCCTTAGCGGAGTGAGGTCGAGAGCCTCACCATTTGTGGGTTGAGAAGATTCAAGAAAGGATCATACTTCGATTCGTAGTCATACTACTTAACTTATATATTTTCTGTATTATTTTACTAGTGTGTTAATGAAGTAAGAAATCTGCACTGTGTCTTCCTAAGCCTCCTGAGACTCTAACAACTAACAATATACAAAGCAAGAAACAACAATGCAAATATAAAACTAATCCAAATAAGAAGAAGCTGCAAAACATTACTATAACAAACATTACAAAGATAACAATAATAAACTTGCATTCTCTTTAACAATTATCTAAGGTAAGTCATAAACGCTCCGTTTTCCCATATTTCCTCTTTTTTTTCCCTTACGTTTTGGACACGTGGGGGGCCACGCCCTCCCGTCCCAGACCATTTGGCGGGCCTCGCCCGCCTATCCCAGGACACTTGGTTGGACTTGCCTGCCCATCCTGGGACACGTGGTGGGCCTCACCTGCCCGTCCCGGGACACGTGGCGGGCCCTGCCACCCGTCCTGCGACACGTGGTGGACTATGCTTGCCAGTCCCGGGACATGTGGCGGGCCTCGCCCGCCCGTCCCGGGACACGTGGCGGGCCTCGCCCGCCCGTCCTGGGACACGTGGTGGGCCCTGCCACCCGTCCTGCGACACGTGGCGGACCATGCCTGCCATTCCCGGGACATGTGGCAGGCCTTGCCCGCCCATCCCGGGACACGTGGCAGGCCTTGCCCGCCCATCCCGGGACACGTGGCGGGCCTCGCCCGCCTGTCCTGGGACACGTGGTAGGCCCTGCCCGCTCATCCCGGGACACATGGCAGGCCTCGCCCGCCTGTCCTGGGACACGTGGCAGGCCTCGCCCACCTATTCCGGGACACATGGTGGGCCCCGCCCGCCCATACCCAGACGCGTTGCGGACCCCGCCCGTCCGTCCCAGGACACATGGCGCACCCCGCCTGCCCGTCCCGGGACATGTGGTGGGCCCCACCCGCCCCGCCCCCCCCGGGACACGTAGCGGCCCCGCCTGCCCGTCCCGGGACGCGTGGTTGGCCCCGCCCACGCGTCCCAGGACACGTGGTGGGCCTCGCCTGCCTGTCCCATCATAGACAACACCTTTGCTTAGTCTTAGAACCAGAATATGCCACTGACTCCTTCCAATTCTCCAAGGGGTTCTCTGAATCCTTTCAGTTCTCCTGAGGCTTCTCTGAATCCTTTCAGTTCTCCTGGGGCTTTTCTGAATCCTTTCAGTTCTCCTGAGGCTTCTCTGAATCCTTTCAGCTCTCCTGGGGCTTCTCTGAATCCTATGCCTCTTCTCCTGGCACTCCACCAATCCTGTCATTTTCCTCACGCTTTCTTCAATCCTCCCATCTTCCTTTCCCTTTCAGGAATCAATAAAACTCTTAAGAAAACATTTTAGCATATTTATTTCCCTGCAACTTGAACTTCCTTCAAGGATCAACAAAGCAAACTTATTACAAATAAGCATTAAACTTTCCATACAACAAACATTATCCTCAAATTTTTCACATCTCACCCGTCTTTTCCCTCTTTTCTTGGTTGTTCTCAATCTTCAGGAACAACGTGTCAGCTTCGAGCGAGTAGGCCCTTTCTTGCCAGGCCTGCTGTTGCAACACCTCCTGAGTGATCTGGATAACACGAGTTGGTTCTTCCCTTCCGCCCGCCTTGTGAAGAATTATCCTGTCCAAGTT
>NC_061107.1:56146696-56161696 GCF_015104395.2 Macrobrachium nipponense | reverse complement strand
ATATATATTAATAAATGATAATTAACTACTCAACCATAAACATTTACAAAAACTATAGGTAAGTTTTAAGATTTCAAATGTTTATCATATGGATACAAAGAAAAGATGAACTGAAATTTTATGATATTACATTTTGTCCTACATAAAAGTAAAAAAGATATAAAGGAGTACAATTTTATTAGAACATAACTCGCGTTCGTAAACTGAAATGCAATATGAAAACAAAGTAGAAAACACTAACATCCCTATTCCTATTTAAGGCGAAAATGACACTAGCCATGAATTAGCGCGACTCCACACGAGACGTTTGGTGTGAACGCAACCTTAGTAAGACGTTGGGTATATGTTTCATATAATGTGCCGGCAGCTTTCTGAACGTCGGAAATATTTGAGACTCCTTGTAACACATTAAAAATGCGATGTAAATATGCAATTCACAATTATCTTATTATTTGAGAACATAGAAATAATAAGAATTGTTTTGAATGAATGCAGTTCAGCGACCATTAATCACCTGGAATCTAAATTCAGTCCGAATTCAGTAATAGAACAAAAGTAAACACACCTTTGATTAACCACAAAGTCATTTTCTAGGGAATCCATGTTATGTGACTGGAAATTCTTTGTACAATTCTGTGATGGACGGTCAATTTGAATCACAGTAGTTTTAAAGAATGTTGTATTCCAATAAAATATGCAGCACTCTTACAGTACTGTGTAACCATACTATATCATCAAATTGTTTTAAAACTGAAAATTTCATAGAGATGATGAAAATTTGAATTCCATTTTCAAGTGTTCAGTTATTGGCTAATTAATTATGTAGTATACTACCGGGTGTTTCGAAATTAGAGCACCAATCGCCCCCCCACCCCCAAATCCACAGAACAAATGGAAAGTTATGAAGTTTTCTGCTATAGGCTATCTCCAAGTACATTATCCTAAGTTTATATTAAGTCATTTTTTATTTTACATTTCTTGTATTTTCAGACTGAGTGACGGAGTTAGATACAGCCATGGCTAACGACTTGGAGGAAATCAGATGGATTGACCGAATCTGGGCTATAACCTTCAGAGAGGCCAGGGATGCTGGTGCATCCTTCATTTCACGTTAAAAGACATCATAGCTGAGGCATTGGGTAGACCAAGAAAGTCTTTATGTAAATTGGCGCTTGAACTAGAAACAAAAAGGGGATAGAAGAGAAGTTAGTGTTGCATATCGTGAGTTGAAAAAATCTGGTATCAAGCCATTTCATGTTATTAGCAAGCCCAACATCAATCAGCAACAGAAAGAAGACTGTGCATGGTTTTGTGGTTCATTTCTTAAAGATTGGGATGAAGCTGACTTTCTCCATGTTGCTGCATCAGATGAATTCTTCATTTACACAGTCAGGAAGGCAAATCATAAAAATGACATCATTTGGGCTGCAAAGTTGGATGATATCAGCGATGACGTGTGCTATCGCCAAATTGTGAAATTTCCTGAATGTTTGGGAATTTTTCTCCGTTTTACAGACAAACGGTTAATGTAGATCATCAAAGAAAAAGGACAGTCATGGAATGGCAAATACTTCAGAAAAACTGTGTTTACTGGTGGAGTATTTCCTTTCCTCAAAGATTCTGAAAAAGTGTTATCTGTTGAAGAAATCACATTTTTGCATTATAAGGCACCGTGTTTCAAAGCTCTTCAGAAACAGGAGCTGCTTTGAAACAGTGGTATTGATTTCTTCTCGTCAAGTGAATTTCCAGGTAGCTCCCCTGACCTTAATGTGTGTGAAAACATTGGTAGTATCTTAAAAAATCTTGTTGAAGCGAGCACAGTGAACTATGATGGTATACTAAGCCTCGACGACCTGCGAAGAGAGTTGACCGAAGTGCTCAGGGAAATGGAGTTTGAGTCTCAGCTTTTTTGCGATTTACTGAAATCATACCCCTCAAGAATACAGGCTGTAGTACAGGCACATGGAGGCCACACAAAATATCAAATACTGAAAGAGAAACTTAATAAATACCTGTTCTGAATTACTATTGTTTTTGTCCATGTCAATTTTAGTTTATGCTGTAGAGGGGGTGGGGGAGGGGGGGTTTAATTTCAAAACACCCTGTATATATGTTCATACAACCGAGTAACCTACCTATCATATTGGATATCGTTTCTATCGCTATGGAATGCATCCACCTACAATTCCAGTACCTGTTATTTAGTATAACACTGAACCGTCTTCTCTACCAGAGAGAGAGAAACAACAGTTACATTTGCTTTGAACTTGGGAGCACTTTTTTTTACCTGGTGCAGTAGTTTTCATCAATTGAGACAATAATCCATATCTAAGATATATAATTATCTAATTAATTTTGTCTTGAGACCACTAAACTAAACAAAAACAAGAAAATGCTGGCACATTTCATAATCATACAAACTCACATTGTTAAGAATGCAGAAGTCTGCAGAAACAGTTATGTAGGGAATATATTAGCTAGGAAAATCTACAAGTAGAGTTATGGTAGATGAAGGCGAAGGAGAGGTAGAAAATGAACGCAAAATAGGAAGTTTGAAAAGTGAGACCCATAAAACCACCGCCTTTGACAAGTTGTAAGTGTTGAACCTTGGCCCATCAAGTGGGTGGTTACGATGGATCACGGCACCCACTAGGATTCGGCCAAGGTTGGGACCGGAAACAGTAGGCGTTCAAGTTCAACCAATTAACAAGAAATAGGGTGTTCTCCAGTTGAAAAGAAGGAGGACTCTGATTTATCCTTATTTTTTATTACTCATTGAAAACAAACTAATGATAACATATAACAAGGAAAAAGTTTTAATCTGGCCTTGGTCCTGAATCAAATATTGGCGCAAATACAATGGAAGCTCAACTTCTCACTGCATAAAGAAAGCATAATTTCAGGTCTATTTTAAATGTATAATGATGTAAACAGATATTACTATAGTAAATTCACATCACCGGTGCATATGATGTCTAGGCCAGTTCTTTACGACGCTCCTGATTGGCTGTTGATAAGCCAATCACGGAGCTGGAAACTCTCAGTCTCTCTCAAGAGTGCACATAGGCAGGATGTATGTTCCACCTCTCATGAGGGATACGTCTTTCAAAAGCATCCATCAGGAGAAGTGGAACATACATCCTGTCATTGGCTTATCAACAACCAATCAGGAGCGTCATAAGGGACTGACCAAGACATCAAATGCTCGGCTGATGTGAATCTAGCATATATTGAATAATGTGCACTACTAATTTTACTTCAACATAAATGTCATAGTTGACATGATAATGGAATGGCGATCTGGGAAGATAGAATACTTAGTCCGCATAATTAAGGTTGCCACTTGATCTTTACGAGTTTTGCAGAGATGCAGGTATATATAATATTAAAAGTTTCATTGTCTATGAAACGTGAGCTCCAAAGATATATTTTTGAAACTCTGGACATTACCTTTGTACAAAGCAAATTAATTAAAAGCGAGAATTCTGGCATTGAAAATCCTTCTTTGAAAACACTGAGTATCGCACTTGTTTAGCCTACTACCTACTTGCGATAAAAACTGTATGCCCATAAGATATAGTGGAGGTAATTGATCAATTGTTTACTGCATCTATTCGTAGGATATGATGATTATGAACTTCGCACATAGGGATTTGAACGATTTATATCAAGTTCGTTATACTTAAGGTACATTACTAATATGTGTATATATATATATATATATATATATATATATATATATATATATATCTATATAGAGATATATATAGATATGAATAAATATAACATGTATATATATATTTTTATATATATATACATATACATAAATATACATATATATACACGCATATATATATATGTATATTTACATATATATATATACATATATATGTATATGTATATAATATATGTATATGTATATATATATATATATATATATATATATATATATATATATATAATGTATATACATATATACACTACACACACACATACACACACACACACACACACACACACACACATATATAATATATTATATATATATATATATATGTGTGTGTGTGTGTGTGTGTGTGTGTGTGTGTGCGTGTGTGAGTGTGTGTATACTATATATGCATACATATACATATTCATATGCATATATACTTCATATATATATATATCTATATATAAATATACTATATATAAATCTTTTTGTAACATTATTTTACATAATTTTAATACACTGCACTGCATATATACATACATACATTTACATATACCTATAGACGTATATATAAATACATTATATATATGTATATATATATATATACATACATACATACATACATATGAGAGGTATTATTTTTCCCTTTCTTATTTGTCCCAGATATATTTACAGATAAGTTTGCAAAAAGCATAACAGCATTTATGTATCAGTATATAACTCATTAAATCATATAGGAAATAATTTTATAATATATTAACAGATTGATGCACATTAATCATATCACCGTCATATTCTGATAAGCGGGTTATCTTTTATTATATTGTATTTGAATGAGAAATTGTTTAAAAGTAAAAAAATATTACAATTTGTATATGATAAATTTACATGAATGCGCCATGAAAAAATTGTTGCTGAAAATGCAGATGTGGAATCCGCATCGGCATACAAACTTGGATAGCTGCCCTGTAGACTTTTTATTCCGCATAGCAGACGAAAATTCTGCACTTCGGCAACACTGCACTACAGACCATGGTCATCATCACCATTAATTAATAATGTAGCCTCAAGGAAATAAAAAACACATTCCCCAAAAAATGATAAAATGACAAAAATGAATTGACGATACATTATAAATTTAGAGAAAAAATCAGCTTCTTGCACGATCTTATATATATATATATATATATATATATATATATATATATATATATATATATATATATATATATATATATATATGTGTGTAAATATAGCTATGTGTGTGTGTGTGTTTATGATAATAGTTTCCATGTGGATCTTGTCCGGATCTTTGGATTTCTTGCACAATACTAAATTACAGAGTTTTATGGATAAGAAATCGGACACGAAAGGCTTCGAACATGTCTTTGGGGGGAAACAACACCTTCTTGGAGATGAATTACGGAGGTTTCTAGGGCTTCCGAAGGCTTCAAGACGATCCCCAGGCTCTGAAGCCTTTGGAAACGACCATTGGATTCTCCAGGCATGCTTCAGGATCTGAGGACTCCTTCAAAGGATCCTGGAGTCGTGAATACGTCTTCAAGAATACTCAGAAACCTTCGATATATATATATATATATATATATATATATATATATATATATATATATATATATATATATAAATGTGTGTGTGTTTGTGTGTGTGTTTATACATAAATGTGTATATTAAATTTGAGTGAGTGAGCGTGTGTGTGTGTGTGTGTGTGCGTGTGTCCAAATGGTCTACGTTGGTTAACAGCTGCAGATTCGTGTTGGGCGTGGCCTCAGCAACCTGAGCAACGATGTTACTTGGATCTCACTGGGTCTTCTCATGTCTGCTAAGGGGCGCGATGTTCTTGGTGGGTTGGGGCGTGCTGTCTGGTCCCTGTTGGGTTGCATATTCCTTCTCCTGCTGGAGGGGAGTATATGGTCCGATTCTTGTTGGACGTTCAAGGTCGGCTTCTGAATAGCAATGCTTACCGCTTCGGTTATTAAGAAACGACCATAGTTGTCTTCTCTGTGCACAACCTGGGTGCCTTTTATAAGCTCTTGTAGAGATGGGTTCCTGTCGTGAACATCTATATAATGTTGATGGATGGCCCCTTGATTTCTATGAGCCAGCAGACGTCTCCGAAGGGTCGTTGTAGTGTGCCCGATGTAGTTTTGGCTGTGAGATTGACACACCTCCTCTGGACAAGTGAATTTGTAAACTACGTTCGTGCACATCTACTTCGGTCCCCCCGGAGCGGTGTTGTTCTTCATTATTAGGGCTGCTACAAGGTTATGCTTACTATTTATCATGAGGCTTATTTTGTGGTAAGGGGCTTTTGGGTTTACTCCTCTGTTTACTATCCCCCGTAGTGTGCAGCAAACCTTGTATGCAGACCCATATTGTACAGTAAGGTCCAGAAGTGAAGCGAAAAATTTCAGAATTGATCGTACTTCTTTAGAAACTATCTTGGGGTCGCACGTTAGTATATTTGTTAGTTCAATAGTTGTTTATTAAAAAAAAATTTCCCCATAGAAACATCTGCGGCTCTCAATGTGTGATATCAAGTGTTCACCAATGAGGGGCAGCAGGAACTGAGTGCATAAGCATTGGCCTAATATGATTTGTAAATTAACTTTCTACTTTTATAGCGTTATATCGCAAGTTATTATGATTTCTTTTGATAAAGCACAAAGAAGTTTAGCATCTGATTAAATGAAATATAAATAAGACACAAGTTGGTGTGAAAAAACAAAAAACAAATCCAAGTTATATGCGCGTTTAGCATTGGCTACATGGTTAGGCCTATTCAAGAATCAAGGAAATATATTTTCCAACTTGTTAGTTAATAATTTCATCGAATTCCTCAATTGTGCAAATTTTTGCACGTGGAATTGCGTTCAGGGTCGCATTAAATAAGTATTTTCGTAGGTTTCCACTTTATTTTTTTTTCAATGCATAAGTGAGACTATTCTTGTTCAGACGATCCAGAGTGTGAATATGCTTGGCGAGCATTATTTGAATTCGAGTATCTCCTGTTATGTTCTCTGTCTGTCTGTCTGTCTGTCTGTCTGTGTCTGTCTGTCTGTCTCTCTCTCTCTCTCTCTCTCTCTCTCTCAGGACCTTTTTATCTAGTCAGGAATAACCAGAGGCCTGTTTTAAGAATCGAGCACTAGGCCTGTTGGTGATGCTCGGGTGCTTCTTTATATATATAAATATTATATATATATACACACACACAATCACACACACACACACACACACACACACACACACACACATATATATATATATATATATATATATATATATATATATATATATATATATATATATATATATATATATAGCTGATACACGAAAAAATATTGCCTCATATCTCTTCTCACAAGGGTTTCCATTTGCACTAAAAATGGCTGCAAAAATAATTGAACTAAACATAGCTCTTATCACCATAGGCCTAAACTATCTCTAAGAAAACAAAATACTAAATGGCCAAAATATTATATCTCCAATTCTCTAGTAAAATAACTGAATGTTACAGTCAAAACTATAAACTCTCTGTTTAGCATAACTGCTGAGAAGAGCAAAAACTCGGCAAAAAAATATTGCCCAAAAAATTCTAGAAAAAAAAAATCATCAGTGTGCCATAACTCATTACAACAGAACTCCAAATCCAAAGTGTCTAAGCAAAGGCTTCCCCATATACACAACGGCACAGACCACCAGAAACTTAATGAAGTTTCGTATCTCTGGCAAAGTTGCAACAAACACAATTGTGCGAGAGGCTAACAATTTCCAGAACACAAAAATCCAGAAAAAAAATGTAGTGCCATTATGTACACATTCAAAAATGCAAAAATTCTCCCTTAAATCTCTTTGCAGCATCAAACGGCTGAAATCATAAACACATTCCCGAACAATGATTCCAAGTCACGAACTGAGATATTAAAAATCTACACAAACTGTCTGGAGAGCAAAAATAAATTCAAATTCGCCCATGATAGAAAAACTTACATCAGCGATGGCTAACGTTCAAAAAGGGAAAGAAAAATCTATGGCACTGTTAACTATTCCCATGACACCTGTAACATCTGTGACTCGCATAGACTTCAAGCAATTATCTGCTGAACTCATAAAAAAAAGGAAAACCAAATTTGTGGTTAGTGCCTCCCATATTCACAAACATCACCACCCTTAGTATCATTACAAGCACCCATGTTAGTATAAAAAAATAACACCAATATCAGTACTCGCCAGTATCACCAGTATTAGCACTCGCCCTCTATCATGTAAAGGCATTCTCCAAAGTGCAAGGAAAACTTGCACCACATTCATTTTAATTTTCTCATTTTCTATTTACTCAAAAGAAAGAACAAAAATCTTTCTAAAAGAAACCCTACGGGCATATCACATCATCCCTTAGTGGCTATCAGCTGATATGGCATTGAACTATGTTGTCAAGGACTCAAAAGCATGGCAATGAACTTTCCTATCAAGGCCAAACTGACCCCCATTACCCTGACACAAAGAAAAAAAAAGGAAATTCACCCTCCCTTTAATCATTCCCCCCTGAAAGACACTAGCCTCCCTTAGGCACTACTCCTTCGTTGCTCAGCAAAAATTGCGCTGAGTGCGCATACATGAGCGACCGCTGTCTCTGAGGGCCAAAAAAATGCAATCCAAGCATCTCCAAAAACTGAACTGTATGTATGAAAATCCTTCAAATGTATACATATGTGTCGTTTCCAAACATGTGCTAAGAAAAAAAAAACACATCATATTCTGCTCCTATGGGGAAAAAATGGTAATCTGAACTGATTCTTTAACTCCAAAAATGATTCATACACAAAGGTAAAAAAAATAATGTAACACACGTCTTCACTGAGAGAATTCTAGATCGCCTGATTTGTGTGCGTATGTGTAAACACGCTAATACACACATACTCGCGTGTGTAAGAATGACTCGTTACTCAAATGAAAAAGACACTCGGCAACGCGCACTCACAGATATCAACTGAGTGAGACAGACTCTCAAAGGCACCTCACGGGGTCAAAATGCTGACACCAATTGAATTTTTCCCTCCCAGTACCAGAACCAACGGCTGAATAATTCTTATCCCCTGTCACTTATTAACTTAAACCTAACACAGTTTCACAACCAGACTCTCAAAACAGCCCCTTTAAGCTGCCATTAATCTCACAAAAGGCTTAATATGGTTCAAGAAACGCTGCCACCACTAATAACGAGATTATAAATCTCGTTCTTCCATTTTAAAAGGTAGCGATGGACCAGAGCAAAAGGCAACTGGTAACACATTCTCTCTCTCTCTCTCTCTCTCTCTCTCTCTCTCTCTCTCTCTCTCAATTCCCAATAACTCCCTCTCTCTCTCTCTCTCTCTCTCTCTCTCTTTCAACATCTCACTCCATCTTTCTCTCTCTCTCTCCACAACACAACACCCTCTTCATTTTCTAAGGTCATCAAATCAAACACGGAACTTACAAAAATATACATTTATTTAAAAGCAAAGTATTAACTGAATTAACTCAGGTTCTTAACAAAAAGATTAAATGAAATGTTAAACTCAAAGTCCAAATAACTCAGATAAGCCTCGGTAATTAATCACATAACTAACATTAGTTTAGCCATAACATCAGGCACAGTCAACATGGTCACTACACTATAGTAAGCCACCATATTCAATACCCCTTGTTTCAGATCAGTTCCCATTTCTCCAGATCAATCCCCCTTCTCCAGAACCAATACCCCTTGCTTCTGATCAATTACCCCTTGGCTCCAGAACCACCTGCTAGAAGACAGGAGAACACCCCGATAAGCATTAGATTAAAATCAAAGATCATATGCAATAAAACATCTCTGAAATAAATATTCAAATACAATCCAGCCACACTTTGGCCTAAATGAAATATGCTTACCCATTCAACACAATATGCACTATCACTTAATAACAAAGATACTGTTTGAAGAAGCCATCTTGGCTTCTCGCCTCTCTCATACAGATCTATCCCATCTTAGCTACCTAACACTCTCACATGTAAGGGAAAAGCTCGCACGGACGCACAAACTCACACCCATTGTCCACACCCAGGAACTGCTCAGAACCAGTTGCATAAGTCACCTCTGTATCAAGCACTCACAGCAACAGAACATGCACGCCACTCAAAAAGACATGTCAGCATTCCTAAGCTCGTCACCTCGAACACTCTGTCTCCAGGGAAGTTAAATGATGATTCTCCACATTCTAAGAAACGTCATAGTACAGTAAGTTCCAGAAGTGAAGCGACAAATCTCAGAATTGATCGTACTTCTATAGAAACTCATGGGGTTGCCAGTTAGTATATTTTATTCCAATTATTGTCATCCTATTTATCTGATAATACGTATCAGTGATTAACTGAATAAGCGCACAAAGTATTTCCCCAGTGAATGATCAATGTTAGTTCAGTAATTGTTTGTTAATAGAAAAAAAAGAATTTCCCCAAAGAAACATCTGCGGCTTCCAAAGTGTGATATGAAGTGTTCACCATAGAATGGCAGCAGGAACCGTGTGCATAAGCATTGGCCTAATATTTGTAAATTAACTTTCTACTTTTATAGCGTTATATCGAAAGTTATTATCATTTCTGTTGATAAAGCACAGAGAAGTTTAGCATCTGATTAAATGAAATATAAACAAGACAAGTTGGTGTAAAAAAAAAAAAAAAAAAAAAAAAAAAAAAAAAAAAAAAAAAAAAAAAACCAAATCCAAGTTATGTGCGCGTTTTGGTTACATGGTTAGGCCTATTTCAAGAATCAAGGAAATATATTTTCCAGCTTGCTAGTTAATAATTTCATGGAATTTCTCGATTGTGCAAATTTTTGCATGCGGAATTGCGTTCAGGGTCGCACCAGACAAGTATTTCGTAGGTTTCCACTTTTTTTTTTTTCTTTCAGTGCATAAGTGAGACTATTCTTGTCCTTTACGATCCGGAGTGTGAATATGCTTGGCGAGTATTATTTTAATTCGAGTATCCCCTGTTATGCTCTCTCTCTCTCTCTCTCTCTCTCTCTCTCTCTCTCTCTCTCTCTCTCAGACGTTTTCATCTATCAGGAATAACCAGAGGTCTGTTTTAAGAATCGAGCTAGCTAGGCCATTAGTCAGCTCGGGTGCTTCTTTATATATATATATATATATATATATATATATATATATATATATACATATATATATATATATATATATATATATATATATATATATATATCCCCAAAAAACTCATAAATTTCTATTATGCAATAATACTTTGACTGGTATGGAACTGATTGCTGGTTGTCAGTGGTGATATGAATTTGGGTGATATCACTCCCTTATGATACGCCCAATTACGCAAATTCAGTCTTAAATTTCACGGTTGGGATATGATTCGAAGATTTGAAGTAATAAGTTGAAGTGAAAAAGGTGGAGTTAGTATTGTGGGTAGAGGTAGAGGTAGAGGGGGGAAGGGGTGGTTGGGGTCTGTCGTCTCCCTACTTAACCAGATGGTGATTTTACGGGTGTTCTGGTTGTTTGCGACCGACTCTTATTTTTTATATAGCGAGTCTGTTTCCCAGGTGCAAGGATAGGTCCTGGTGTCGGTCCTGAAGGTTCTATCTTTGCCTAAATAACAGACAGTGGCCCTGCATTGTACAGCCTTGCAAGTGCGGAACTAGGCTAGTCACCTGAAGGTAGCAGCAGAGGTTAGAGCCTTTCTCGAAGATGGTGTTTTATGCTCAGTCCTAGACGCTAGAGTCAGAACTACCAACCACCCACAACAACACCATTGAATCTAGGTGCATTCTTGGTTGATTATGTTTAATGTCGCGGAGATTTTCCCGTTCATTATTCTATTTGATACGTGCATGGTTTTATGCATCTTCGCTAAAAATAATTGATAATACACTATAATATTAAATATTTGTTTCCACATTGCTCGAAATATACATTGGTAATGTTGGTAATCCTGTGTTGACGAAATTTCAAATTGTTTCGTGTCTATAGTTTGAAGTAATTGCTATTACTTAAATAATTACTATTACCGTAATTATGATTGTTATAAATATCATTGATTTGATATTTGTGCATCATATGTTAGCTTTATTTTGCTTGATAGAGCTTTCACTGTAGAAAAAAAATATACTTTTCAGCTACGAGTTGTAGTTGCCAGTTAGTGAATTTCGAACGAAATTCTCTGAAATTTGTCGCTTCAGTTTTGGAAACTTATGTACATCACATTACAATGGTATTTAAAATATACTCTTAATATATTCCCCTTTTATGTAACACACACACACACACCACACACACACCCCACACACACTATATATAGATATATATATATATATATATATATATATATATATATACCCCCCAAAAAAACCTATACATTTCTGTTATACAATAATGCTTGACTGGATCGAACTGATTACTGGTTGCCCGTGGAAATATAAATTTGGATGATGTCACTTCCTTATGATATGCCCACGTATGCAAATTCAGTCTTAAATTTCACAGTTGGAATATGATTAAAAAATTTGAGGTAAAAGGTTGAAGTGAAAAAGGTGGAGTTAGGATTGTGGGTAGAGATAGAGGTAGAGGCGGAGGAAGGGTTCTTGGGGTTTGTCGTCCCCCTATTTAACCAGGTGGTGATTTTACGGGTGTTCTGGTTGCTTGCGACTGTCTTTCTTATTTTTTATATATCGAGCCTGTTTCCCAGGTGCGAGGACAGGTCCTGGTGTCTGTCTTCATGGTTCTATCTTTGCCTGAATAACAGACAGTGGCCCTGCATTGTAAGTCTTGCTATGCCCGGAACTAGGCCTAGTCACCTGAAGGTAACAGCAGCAGTTAGAGCCCTTTCGAAGATGGTGTTTTATACTCGGTCCTAGAATCTAAAATCAGAACTACCAACCACACCCTACTTCTCTGTTGAATCTGGGTGCATTCATGGTTGATTATGTTTAATGTTGCGGAGATTTTCCCTTTACATCCTATTGATACTTGCATGGTTTTATGCATCTTCGCTAAAATAATTGATAATGCACTATGATATTAAATATTTGTTTCCACATTGCTCAAAATATACATTGGTAATGTTGGTAATCCTGTGTTGAAAGAAAATTTCAAATTGTTTCGTTTCTATTGTTGCAAGTAATTACTATACTTTAAAATAATTACTATTAGCGTAATTTTTTCTTATGATTGTTATAAATATCATAGATTTTGTATTTGTGAATCATATGTTAGCTTTATTTTGCTTGATAGAGCTTTCACTGTAGAAAAAAATAAGTTTTTCAGCTACGTGTTTTAGTTGCCAGTTAGTGAATTGCGAACAAAATCCTCTGAAATTTGTCGCTTCATTTCTGGAACTTACTGTACATGATATTGAATAATCAAGTTCTCGTTTTTCGTCGTCGTGTTGGGTTGGTAAAATTCGTCCATTTTCTTTTTTATTGCTGTTTCGAAACGGAGGCCCTTATAGATCGGTTTTTACAACTCCGAGATGATGGTAAGCTAGAACTAACACCAACTGTCATTGGTGAACTTGTTGGAGAAGAAGGACGGCAGAGAGGAAATTTCCGAAGCTAATTCATCACTAAGGAGATGAGGGAAGCCGCTAAAGAACTACGTAGCAACCCAGACATCATCATACGGAAAGGTGACAAGTCATCGGTCTACGTAGGGATGAAGAAAAGTGATTATTTTGAAAAGATGGATAGGATCCTGCCCTGGACACTTCAAAATTCCAACGTTTAACAAAGGACCCCACCAAGGACCTCAGAAAGAAAGTGTCAAGGCTTGTGACTAGGGCCAACAATCAGCAAGACGTCGTAAAATTCCCTAAGGTAAAAGGAGACTATGCGCTCGGTTACTGCTACGGGACCGTGAAAACGCATAAGGCAGGCAACCCCCTAAGGCCCATCATCTCTCAGATGACATCCCCAACCTATAGGATAGCGAAGGTCCTAAATGATTTGCTGGTATCTTACATACCCGGTGCATATTCACTGAAATTAGCGTTGGCGTTCATTGATCTCCTACAGGAAAAAGGACCAGAAGACGACATTGCCTCACTCGACGTTGAGAGTTTGTTTACGAATGTTCCCGTCGAAGAAACGATCGACACCATCCTTGATCGTGTATACAGGACTGAGAAGAACCCACTGCCCATTTCCGAAGATGTCCTCCGAGATATGTTGATTGCCAGTACTACGGAGGCCCCTTTCCTCTCTCATCAGGGGGAATTATTCCGACAAGTACAAGGAGTCGCCATGGGATCCCCACCAGGTGTCCTTTTTGCAAATATGTACATGGCCACCGTCGAAGAAAGGACCTTTAGAGAATATAAAAAAACCTAGGATTTATGGGCGGTACATCGACGATATATTCGTCACAATAAAAGAACCTGACGATGCCAGAAAACTAGCAGATGCTCTGAAAAGAAGCTCAGTGTTCAGCTTCACCCCAGAGCACAGCCAGCAGAAGACTGCCATTTCTTGATGTGCTGGTAAAACAATAAGAAGGACAGTTTAAGACGACAGTCTGTACAAAAGCAACGAACACTGGCCGTTGCTTGAAGGCACGCGGGGAATGCCCGGACGGATACAAAAAGTCTGTCATGAGTGCGTATGTCAACAGAGCCTTCACACACAGCTCATCATGGAGAGACATACATAACGAACTCGATCGAATTCACCAACTGCTGACAAACAACGGCTATGCAGATCAAATGATCGAAACAGCAATAAAAAGAAAATGGACGAATTTTACCAACCCAACACGACGACGAAGAACGAGGAGAACTTGATTATTTACCATCGTGTACATTATGGGTCTGCATACAAGGAGGATTGCTGCACACTACGGGGGATGATAAACAGAGGCGTAACCCCAAAAGCCCCTTACCACAAAATAAGCCTCAGGATATATTGTAAGCCCAACCCTGTAGCAGCCCTAATAATGAAGAACAGCACCGCTCCGGGGGGGACCGAAGTAGATGTGCACGAACGTAGTTTACAAATTCGCTTGTCCAGAGGAGATATGTCAATCTCACAGCCAAAACTACATCGGGCACACTATAACGACCCTTCGGAGACGTCTGCTGGCTCATAGAAATCAAGGGGCCATCCATCAACATAATATAGATGTTCACGACAGGAAGCCATCTCTACAAGAGGTCGCCTCTTAATAAATGAAGCTGTAAGTATCACTATTCATAAGCCGACCTTGAACGTCCAACAAGAATCGGACCATATACTCCCCTCC
>NC_061107.1:56131696-56141696 GCF_015104395.2 Macrobrachium nipponense | reverse complement strand
TCTTTCTCCTGTCTCTGTATATTTCTGGGTCTTCGTCTACTTTTATTAGTCCTTCTTCCCATGCACTCTTTAGCCACTCGTCTTCACTGGTTTTCGATATTGCCCCGAGTGCTCTGTTTTCGATGTTGACGCAGTCCTCTATACTTAGTAGTCCTCTCCCTCCTTCCTTTCGTGTTATGTATAGTCTGTCCGTATTTGCTCTTGGGTGTAGTGCTTTGTGTATTGTCATTTGTTTCCTGGTTTTCTGATCAATGCTGCGGAGTTCTGCCTTCGTCCATTCACTATTCCTGCGCTGTATCTGATTACTGGCACTGCCCATGTGTTTATGGCTTTTATCATATTTCCGGCGTTGAGTTTTGACTTGAGTATCGCCTGAGTCTCTGCATATATTCTTTCCTGATCGTGTCCTTCATCTCTTGGTGTTTTATATCCCCTCCTTCCATTATTCCCAGGTATTTGTATCCAGTCTCATCTATGTGTTTGATGTTGCTCCCATCTGGTAGCTTTATCCCTTCAGTCTCGTTACTTTGCCTTTTTGTATGTTGGACTAAGGCGCATTTTTCTATTCCAAACTCCATCCTGATGTCCCCAGATACAATCCTTACAGTCTGGATTAGGCTATCTATTTCCTTGATGCTCTTACCATACAGCTTGATGTCGTCCATGAACATCAGATGGTTGATTTTGTTTCCTCTTTTCTTGAGTTGGTACCCGGCATCCATCTTCTGTAGTACTTTTGTCATGGGAATCAGTGGCTACTACGAAGAGTAGTGTGGGACAGTGAGTCGCCTGGAAGATCCCTCTCCTGTGATATTAACCTCTGCTAGTCTTATTCCAGAGCTTGTAAGTATTGTATTCCATTGCGCATTGTTATTTTTGAGGAGCTGGTGGTATTTTCCTCTGCCCCATATATTTTCAGGCATTCTATTAGCCATGTGTGTGGTATCATGTCGAAGGCTTTCTTATAGTCTATCCATGCCATGCTTAGGTTGGTTTTCCTTCTCCTACTGTTCTTCATTACCATTTTGTCTATCAGGAGCTGGTCTTTTGTGCCCCTACCACTATTATTATTATTTATTATTAGATTATTATTATTATTATTATTATTATTATTATTTTTTACATTTTCTGCATTTGAAATTAGAATTTATATGAATAAGATGATCGTCATTTTGTCCATAGTGAATTCTTAGATTAGAAATCGTCTCATTTGCTATGCTTCACCTGACCCGGCCGTAAGTTTTTTTTTTTCTTTTAACGCTTAAAAACTAATTATGCATTTTAACGAAAATATAACTTTTTTCTTCGTAGACGGATAAACTGTATAACGTAGCGCTGTATACCAATGTATATTTTACCCGATTAGTAGGGTATGTATTATATATCTGGTCAAATTCGGAAGAAGGTTACATGATTATGAAACTTTGAAACTAGTGGCTTCCAGCATCTGTGCAAAATCGTGCATTTTCTGAGTTTCATACGTAACCTTCTTCCGAAATTCACCAAATATGAAATACATGGTCTACTAATCGGGTACAATAAAAAGTTGCATTTTGTCAAAATGCATTTTTAAATTTTAAGCGTTTGAAAAAACGTTATGTCAGTCAGGACGGGCCATAGCAAATGAGACGATTCTTAATGAGAGAATTCTCTATGGTCAAAGTGACTATCATCTTATTCATATAAATTGTTATTTCAAGAACGGAAAACTTTTTGATTGACCTCATATATCGAACGCGACAGTGGCGCACTCATGGAACTTCACCGGGAACATTTTCAAGACTATGCAGTGCCACCTTCACAGACTGAGTAGAATATACATTATTATACATCATTATGCAGACAATCCATACCGACAAGATATTACTAATGCAGCGAAGCTGTTTCCAGAAAATGCCCATTAAAAAAATTGAAAGGAAAATAATAAAAAAAAAAACATTTTCAGGGTTTTAACATCAACATTTGTCGAATCACAAGTGCTATACTATTACTCAAAGTATACAGCATTATATATCATTGGAAAGTTAATGTAATATAAATAAATTTCACATATAATAATGTTTTCTATAAAATGCATTGTTTAGGAGTATAACGCGAAAATGTAAAAAAAAAAAAAAACAAAAAAAAAAAAAAAAAAAAAAAAAATCACGATTTGCTGGGGTCACCTGACGTTATTTTTATTCTTATTTATTAATTTTTTTTTGGTAATAGTAGGGATTTATCAGAGCACATAGGCGAAGGAATAATTTGGTTACCATTTTTTTCCCTGTTTGGCCCTTAGATTCCCTTCTTAAAATGTATTAGGTGTAAATAAGGATTAGATTAATATGTGACATCTACTGCACTTCTTGTAACTGGAAGTGCTCACATAGACAATTCATACATTTTGCTGGTGTAATCATGCACAGTAAGGAATAGTATCCCATCATTAAGGAAAATAAAATGATTGTTTATGGTTATATATATTAGAATGGTATATATTAATTTCTATCTTTTATCAACACATATTTATTGAAAACAATAATTAACCGATTGCCTAACATTCATGTTTACGTTATTGTACAAACTGACCAAGTTTATAGATGTTGAACGTGTAACTTTATACACACTTCTACGTTAAGGAATTTGACGTCATTGTAAAGATAATGAGTTGCAATTCATTGTTATCTTAAAAACGTCTTCAAAACCATATGAAAAATACGTATCAGGAGTTAAAGTTAGCCGTATAGGAAACTGTTTTGCCATTTTCTCTTAATATAGTGAGGGGTTGTAAGGCTAACTTAGCAGTAATTCACTTAATAATATGAGAAAAGTAAAAAGTTGTAGGATAGTATAGACTAAATATTTCTTTAAAATAAAAGACGTCCATTCTCATCCAATATTAATGAAGGAGTTTAAATTAGAACTGAGTGGTTGGTTCAGTTTTTTTATGAACTGGATAGTGAAGTTTACTTCCGTTATAGTAACGCATATAAAAGACATCGTTGGCCTAGGCTTGTACCAAATTGGCTGTCACATGGAAATATTGTTTTAGATTTATATTGTATGATTTGGACTTATAACGGCCTAAACATAGCATGGAAGGGTCTAACAGTGAGATGAATAACGCTTATACATAATTTATCCATATTCTGACCAGAACGTCTGAGACGCTTCGCAGATGAAATACAGCGGTAAACTGTCCCGAAATTGGCGCTAACCCACCCACATGTGCATTTACCTATCAGTCAGTCGGAAGATACTTAGGTAATACCATCAATACATCCGTTCTGGTGAGTGGACTGACTCCGCCCACAAACTGTTGACTACACGTAAGTTTTAAAGGCAGTTTCGATGAACTGACGGAAGAAATGACAGGTAAACGTCATCGTGAGAATGAGAGTAGGAGAAGAAGAGAGATAAGAGGTGTTAGGAAGGAAGAGGAGAGAGAGAGAGAGAGAGAGAGAGAGAGAGAGAGAGAGAGAGAGAGAGAGAGTTTATCGAACCTCATTCAGAGTTTTTCCAGGTAGCTCCGAGTTGGTCAGCTAATATATATATATATATATATATATATATATATATATATATATATACACATATTTTTATATGCATATATATAATATATATATATCTATATATATATATATATATATATATATATATATGTGTGTGTGTGTGTGTGTCTGTGTCTGTGTACATACATACATACAAACACGCACACACACACACACACACACACACACACACATATATCTATATATATATATAGATATATATATATATAAGATATATATATATATATAGATAATAATATATTATATATATATATATATATATATATATATATACATATATGTATATATAATCCTTCAGGCCAGCCCTAGGAGAGCTATTAATCCCCTCAGTGGTCTGGTTAAACTAAGATATGACTAACTTTTTTTCTACTGCATCCAATTTCGTCTTTTGAACTCTCTTTACCAGCTATGTATCTGCTCCATATATCAAAACTGATCTCAATACAAGAAATCTATTACATGATTTATCTAGAATTTGAAATTCCTTAGAAAGCTGCTTGTGAAGTAAAGGCATCTTAAATGCTGTTAATCAGATGGAGTCACTACAACTAGACCAAATATAGTTCTTATTGTCCCAGTTTTTTAAAGAAGTTCTGTGACTCTCGCTTTGGTAAACTAAAAACAAACATAGAAGGATAACACGACATAAAAGCAAACTTATGTAACAGATAAAAACTCTTCCTTCCGATAAGAAAGATGTTTCCCTTAAAAATATGGCAACTTTTAAAAGCAACGAGGTACTTATTTATATCCTATTTCCCTATGGCCTATACGCTTCATGTCATTTTGGCCATTGTCCCATAAAGTCGAGAGAGACCTCGTGATCTCGCAACACCAGCCACGGTATTATAAGTCATTTTACGGATGATTGAATCATTGAATTTATACCACACATTTCCAACTCCAAGGTTTGGTATTCTTTCACGGCACATTGCTTCCCTTTCATTATGATCTCCCTTCTCTCAGGTGGGGAAAGACCTTGATGCTTTTCCATTCTTCACGCTAAAGACTTGTGAGAACATCAATCTTGCCGTCCCATCGGCCTCTGTATCAGGTAATTAAAAACAATTATAAATTGAAACTAAGAAATTTGAATTTAAACGCTAATTACAAAAAAAAAAGGAAAAATTACGCCAGATTTTCTGTACAGCGTATAATGCTGTGTGAAACTGTAGATGTGTTGCAGTAAGAAATTCTCAGCCATGACGAGGCAGCACTCAGTTGCTTCTCAGATGTGGTCAAGGGATGATGAGTCGGTGGCTAGCACATCTAGCGGTTCCAGACGCACTATCCATAGCCAACCTTAACCTTAAATAAAATTAAAACCACCGATGCTAATAGGGTGCTATCTGGTATGTTTGATGATTAGAGAGTGAAAGATCAACCTGCCGAACTGCAGCCCTCTACCCTCACTAGTTTTTAAGGTCTAAGGCCGGACGGACAGACAAAGGCATCCCAATAATTTTCTTAAACAGAAAACTTAAAATGGACAATACAAGTCTGATTGCTTGACTGTCCTTCTGAACTTCCTTCTTAAAAGGACGGATTAATGACACAAATACAATAAGAAGGACTAGCAGGTTTAATTTCGATGCCTTCTTATTTACTATTTTACCAACAGGATAATATTTAATTGCTTGCATCATTAAAGAATAATAGGGGGAACTTTGGCTTGTTGAAGCGCAAAAAAAAAAAAAAAAAAAAAAAAAAAAACGAAATTTACGTGCTCGTTTTGTAGGATCAGATTTCAAGAGCATCATTTCAAGCCCAGTTGCCTGGTATTACTTGCATAGAGCCACTATAAGATCAAAGTGATAAAAGGAAAACATACGAAAAAATAACCCCTAACAGAAAGTTCTAAAGATGAGGAAACTTCCTTGGTCGTTAATCAGCAACTTATAATAAAATAAATTCTACTTTCTCATAATGCAAGAATGTGGGACAATGATGATGAAACTGTATTAAACCTACGGCAAGTGAGAAGTTATAAAAAAGGCATCCATTTTCACAACTAACGTGGAGGATATTGTGCAGTGGGCACCGAGCCGAAATCACTAGGCATCAAGGCTACCAGACACCTGCTGACTTAGCGAGCAGGAGCGATAGGATACAGACTTTAACATCAACTCCTGCCTCTAGCTGGCTGCTGGCTGCTGGCTGGCAGGCTGGCCAGTGCGCCCCCGTGAGTGGGGTAAACTGGCACTCACATGTAGTAACCCGGCAGACTCGGTCGAGAGGAGGTGGAAGAGGGAGTAACTCTACGTTCAGCGCTCTCCCCATTTCACTGACTCGCTGTGTTTTGGTTGAGGCTTTGCGATCTCGTTCGATTTCATTAATTGAATTTTGATGAAATATCTGTTGCGTGTGAGAGATTTTGGAAATAAGTTTTGAACGATGGTGACTTACATACAATGCTTCTTTTGGATTAAGTCAGTTTGAACCCCAGGTTGCGAAATAAGATATGATAAACTTGAAAATGTGGAGACAATTATATCTGTATCGAGGAGCATAAGGTAAGTTTTCACTTCCTATTGTAACTATATTACAAACTTGAACTGAAACAATAATGCGGGAAAAGATTAATACTGTTTTTCTGACTGTTGCGTCATAAGGGAAAAGATACTCTTTACCTGGGATACTGAAATATTCGGTGTTCTTGTGTAACACCAACACCATATATATATATATATATAATATATATATATATATTATATATAAATATATATATATATATACATACTATATGTATAATACACATATTAAACTTATATACGAACAATATATATATATATATACACAACATATATATATATAGATATATATATATATATATATATATGTATATATATATAAATATATGTATATATATATATATATATATATATATATATATATGTATATTGATATATATATCATATATTTATCTACATGTATATGTATATATATATGATATATACACACATATATATATATATATATATATATATATATATAAACATTCTCTACATGCTTATGTGGAGACCAGCTATAGTGAAAAGCAAGCTTGCCCCCCCCCAAAACGCGGACGACAACAAATAATTACACTATGATACACTAACAGCCACACATGGACACGTGTAAGCACAGACAAAAGGAGACATAAGAAAGCTAAAAAAATTACGATTCTTAAATGAAACACAAAATGACAGCCATCGCTGAGAGTAAACATGGGTTTTACCTATCGCACTACTCGTTTACAAATATATAAAAATACACACACATACATGTGTATATATACTATATTCCTACATGATCACAAACGCTTACATATCCAAACACACACACACGCACATACATATGTCTTGGTACTTCCTCCTTTCATTTTCACGTGAGGATCTCTTATCTACTTCACCTACGGGACCATTGTTGAATAAACACACACACACACAAACACACACACACACACACATATATATATATATATATATATCTATATATATATGTCTATCACATTACCGTGATTCATTTACATATATCGAACTACAAATGTCCTTTAATATCTAATTCGCTCTACCTCGGAATTAATATATTTTCATATATGTTTAACCGAGGGGGAATTTTTTAAGCGATAATAGAATTGACGATCGACAGACGCGAACCACCGACCTCTACAATTCCAGGACTGGCAGTGTGTGTTTGTGTATGTATGTATGTATTTATGTATGAGTGGGGGTGTGTGTATGTGTGTGTTTGTTTGTGATTATGTATGTAGATAGGCGTGATTGTACACATATACTAAGTACTGACGCACGCACAGTAGCATACCCTGATCACAAATAAGAAATGGCTTGCATGACAGCCTTCCAAACCTCGCAACGAAATGTGATCAGCGAGACTTTCCACCTCTCTTCCCACCATCCTCGTCATCGTAAGAGACGAACTAATAACAGAAAAAAACATTAAGGAAAGAGAAGCATTAAAAAATAAGTAAAACTGATAGACGTGTGGCCATTATCGGTACCCGGGGGACCTTCCCTCATTGTCCATCTTAAAAGAAATATGAAAAGACCTATTTTCAGAGTCTCTTTTGAAGGGAAGAGTTATTAAAATCATCGGAGAATCTGAGTAATCAAGGAGCCAGCAGCGATTTTCTTTGTGTCCCTCATGGACGATGGAAATGACTTATTGGTGCAATGGATTGGAAGGATCGTCTTCCTCTCTTACGTTTAGTCTTTGCAACGGGTGTTCAGCTTCCCCGGCCAATTATTATTATTATTATTATTATTATTATTATTATTATTATTATTATTATTATTATTAGAACATGTTTACTTTGTTATTGCGATCTTAGATTATTATTATTATTATTATTATTATTATTATTATTATTATTATTATTATTATTATTATTATTATTATTATTTGGTAGAAGACCCTCTTTTAGGCAAATACTGTTAAAAAGAATGGCAGAATTAAGCGAGTTGATTTTATATATTGTTTGTTTCTATTTTCCTTACAATTCGCTTCTCAGGCTCAGCGATGTTTCTGAGTAACTGACCAATATTCATATTGGGAATTTTCAAAAATCATAAATGCATTTATGATTTTTGAAAATTCCCAATATGAATATTGGTCAGTTACTCAGAAACATCGCTGAGCCTGAGAAGCGAATTGTAAGGAAAATAGAAAAAACAATATATAAAATCAACTCGATTAATTCTGCCATTCTTTTTAACAGTATTATTATTATTATTATTATTATTATTACTAAAATTGTAGGCATATCCACATTAACTTAGCCCAAAATATCTCATGTTCGCACAGCTCGCTCTAACAAGTAAAATGCGTCTATACGAACTTGAGACAAATAATGAATAGTAAATAACAGAATTAATGCACAATGAATAACCAACAAAATTACTTATATGTATATATATATATATATATATATATATATATATATATATATATATATATAAGTCATATCACATTTCCGTGATTCATATACAAATATCGAGCTACAATGTCCTTTAATATCTAATTCGCTCTACCTCGGAATTAATATATTTTCATATATGCTTAACCGAAGGGGAATTTTTTCTCGATAATAGATTTGCCTGGACCAGGGCGCGAACCTATGGATCCTTTCAAACCCAGGAACGTCAGTGAAGCGTTACCTACTACACGGTCAATGAATATGGATCATATTAGCATTAGCATAAACAGGACTGCAAGAAAAGCAGTTTAACAGTTGTGCTAGAAAGAGAATGACAGCCCTCTAGTGACGGGGAATGTGATGGGGGATGTGAGGGGGAATGTGGAATAGCAGTACGCACTAAGGGACATACGCTTTAGGTTCTTTGTCCACCTTGTTGAAACAGAGTTTTTAGGAGATAAACAAACATTAATGGTTTCTGACGATGATCAAAATCACCATTACCATCGCTAGGAGAAATGAAATCACTATTTGGAACAATAGTCTAAAAACTGAAAATCATGAGAGGATGTGACATCCAGAGAGGAAAATAATGTTTCAATAATAGTACGAAAAAGATCGAAATCACGTGGCATTAACTTCATCGTCACTTTAGATTCTGGACATCGAACATTTTATGAACGACATCTTGCTTTGTAGCAGCTTTCGATGACGTTCTTTGTAAGTACCCTAGAATGGAAAGCTTGGAGTCGATGGGAAAATAAACAGAGTAAGTCATAGACGAAGGGTCCAGTGCGCTCCTTGAAAACTAATCAATTCTTATTTTTGCTCAAGTTTAATCTCCTATGCCTCTGACTGCCCGGTCCAGATCTTTGTTGAGGCTAACAACAACTTCATCTCGTTTAAAGGGGAATTTTGATGAACTTCAAAGAGCATTGGGTCATGTGCTACACTACTCTCTCAATGCCTGCTTCATCAGGTTTGTCTTCGAAAAAAAAAAAAAAAAATGCTGAAAAACAACAAATGCTCCACGACGCTCCTCTATGTCATACCAGGACAGAGACAGGGCTAAGGTCACTAAAACATCACCAACTATGATTCTCGTCACTGATTTTCTAAAATACTGGACAGGATCAACTACTCAGCCCCAGAATACGAGAACATACTACAAATGGACGGACGAAGAACATCCTGCCTGCTGAGTCATAGCAGCAAAATTTAGGAGACAGGGGTTTTCCATTATTGCCGAATATTAATGTCGTGTTTGCATTAGTTGCCCTGCTACCCTTTTCATCTTTCAAAATCTAATAATTTGAGGGTTAACGATGTTAGGGACGTTGTACAGTTCAGGGATTAAAAAAACCATTTGTATTTTTGTGTACGAGACCGATATAAGTGTCACATATCACCCCCACTAAAAATAAATAAATAAATAAACAAAAGTAAAAAAACGTGATTTATTTGAAGACCTGAACTTTCATAAAATACTTGACACCGTTAACTCTGGAAATAAAATTGTATAAAAAACTGG